>NC_057728.1:48606651-48624767 GCF_004010195.1 Chiloscyllium plagiosum
TGTGGCATCAGCGATGATGTGAGGGGCGGAAGTGATGTCACGTGTGATGCATGAGGAATTGTGAGGGGCGGAAGTGGCTGTGGGAGTGGCCATGATGGGGGCAGAAGTGACATCATCAATCAGCGTGGGGGTGGTAGCTGCATCAGCCGCATGGCTAATGGTGTTTCCGAGGCCAGGGGAATCTTCTGGAATGTTTGAGGGGCGCTGGTTATGGGGGTGGGTGGATAAAAGTTTGTTGTACTTACAGTTTTTGATGTTTGAGATGGAGTTGAAATACTGTTTGTTGAGAGTATGAATTCTCCTGAGGATGTAGTACTTTGCAATTCTGAGAGAGTGTGGCCCTCAGCTGAGGCAGGGCTGACTGTAGAGAGGTTAGGTGCCGGCGCATTGCTGCAAGCGTGGAGCGGAGGATCTTGAAGGAGAACTGTTGCTGGTGTTTTTGAATCTGTAATCTGTACTGTTTGTCCTGTTCGGGTCCAAACTCTGCTGGTTTAAAGGTGGTTCGGAGTCCGTGTGGGATGAGTTGGTTACGGAGGCAGGCACTGAGGAAGCAAATGTGGCTGTGCTGGCGAGTTTTTACCTAGTGCTGTTAAGAAGGCATACAGTGTTAGGTTTTATTGGTAGAGGGATTGAATTCCGGAGCCGTAATGCTATGCTGCAACTATACAATATTCCAAGCTGCACTTGGAATATTGTGTACAGTTCTGGTCGCCATATTTCGGGAAGGATGTGGAAGCATTGGAAAAGGTGCAGAGGAGATTTAGCAGGGGATGTTGCCTGGTCTGGAAGGAAGGTCTTATGAGGAACGGCTGAGAGACTTGGGTCTGTTCTCATTGGAAAGAAGAAGGCTAAGAGGGGATTTGATAGAGACATACAAAATGATCAAAGGATTGGATAGGGTAGACAGTGAAAGTCTTTTTCCTAGGATGGTGATGTCAGCTTGTACGAGGGAGCATAGCTACAAATTGAGGGGTGATAGATTTAAGACATATGTCAGAGGGTGGTAAGGGCATGGAATACTCTGCCTGCCAATATAGTTAACTCAGCCACATTAGGAGCATTTAAATAATCCTTGGATAAGCACATGGATGGTGATGGGATAGTGTAGGGGGATGGGCTTAGATTAGTTCACAGGTAGAAGCAACATCGAGGGCCAATCGGGCCTGTTCTGCTCTGTATTTTTCAATGTTTCTCCTGAAGCATATCAGTTTCTTTTACTTTCACCGGTTGTTCCAATATACATGGTGAGGCCAAGATATTTGGATCAGCAAGGTCATTCCCTAAGACCAAATCAATTCCTTCCAATAGGGACTTGTTGCACTACTCCAAATTCAACATCTCCATTTATGAAGTCACTCCTTAGTCCAATTCTATATAGGGACCGGTTTGTAACCTCTGTGCCTACTCCAATTAATACCTTTCCCTCATTGTCTCCTCTCTAAGGCAAATTTTAATACTGACTTGTTCCAATATCTCTGTTTCTTTACTTATTCAGTTTCTTGAGTAGAAGTATAAAAATATACCTCTCACTTTGAAATAAAATATTCAGAACTCTAGTGGTTTGATGTTCTTTTTAAATAATTGATGTTGAACTTTCTTGACATTCTTGAGGCATCTCTGTCTTCCAAATAGGTTCACCAGTACTATTGTTACAGTTTTAATAACCATTTCCCATCCTAATATACCTATTTAGCATCCCTACAATGTGGAATTAGATCAGCTGGCCCATCAATCTGCACTGACACACTTGAAGAGTTCCCCTCTACCCTATCCTCATAACTCTGCATTTGCCATGGCCAATACACGTAGCCTAGACATTCCTGGACACTACAGACAATTTAATATGGTGAGTCCACCTAACCTGCACAACATCAGATGGTGAGAGGAAACTAAAGCACCCAATGAAAACCCATGCAGACACAGGGAGAACATGTAAACTCCACACAGACAGTCACTCAAGATTGGAATTGAACCCAGGGCCCTGGCACTGTGAGGCAATGGTACTAACCACTGAGCCACTATGCCACCCTTAAAAGATAAAATTCAAGGCAAATAATTTGGGCTCGCCTGAAGATTATTTAGGCACTTTTGCCACTGCGATAGGTTCCCAACAATTATCATTAGTATATTCAGTCTTATTTTCTTTATATCATTTTTATGTTCCAGCTTTTCTACTTTATTGTTTTGGTATCCTTTTGTCTGCTCCCTAAACAAATGCCAATGCCTTTTCTGCCTGCAGATTTTCTATTCCTCAAATCGTCCCCTAGATTCTCGTATCACTATTTCACCACATGTATTTGATTGTTTAAGATGTGATGGATATCTGTCAAAATTGCTGCTTTTTAAATTTTTAATACTTATTGCTCATCTTGAGGTTTATCAGAATATTATTTTGGAATGCTTACATAATCATCATTTCCCGCACGTTCTCAAAAGTTTTTCTGTAATTCCAGTTATCAAAACCACTGATCTCATAATATGACTCCACCTCTGGCAAATACTACAAATATTTGACCAAGAGTTATTAAGACGTACTAGCAGAAATAGGCCATTCAGTCCACCAATGACTGCAGATGCTGGAAACCAGATTCTGGATTAGTGGTGCTGGAAGAGCTCAGCAGTTCAGGCAGTAGCCGAGGAGCACTAAAATCGACGTTTCGGGCACAAGCCCTTCGTCAGGAATACAGGCAGAGAGCCTGAAGGGTGAAGAGATAAGTGAGAGGAGGGTGGGCGTGGGGAGAAGGTAGCATAGAAAGAAGTTTTCCTCCTCTCTCTACAAGAATCTCAGGGAGTCCCTCTCCCACTGCAACTCCCAGGTATTTTCCTCTGCCCTGAAGCTCTTCGACCATGTCCTGAAACAAACAGCTTTATTCCTGATGAAGGACTTTTGCCCGAAACGTCGATTTTACTGCTCCTCAGATGCTGCCTGAACTGCTGTGCTCTTCCAGCACCACTAATCCACATTCAGTCCATCAGGTCTGCTCTATCATTCAAAGAGATCTTGGCAGATCTGATAAACCTCCATGTCACCATGGATGTGCAATCCCTCTACACATCCATCCCTCAGCAGGATGGTCTCAGGGCTCTTTGTTTCTTCCTAGAGCGAAGGTCTAAACCCTCCTCACCTACCATCACCCTCCTCCAATTGGCCAAGCTCATCCTCACCCTTAACAACTTCTCTTTTAACTCTTCTCATTTTCTTCAACTCAGAGGGGTGGCCATGGGTACTTGCATGGGCCCCAGTTACGCCTGTCTCTTTGTGGGGAATGTGGAACATTCCTTGTCCCAGTCCTATTCTGGCCCCCACCCACAACTCTTTCTCCGATATATTGATGATGTCATCAGTGCTGCTTCCTTCTCTCATCTGGAATTGGAAAAGCTCATCAATTTCGCTTCCACCCATCCTCACTTTCCTCTGACTCCTCCCTTCCCTTCCATGACATTTCTGTTTCCATTTCTGGGCATAAATTGGCCACAAATATCCATTATAAACCCACCGACCCCCACAGCTATCAAGACTATACATCTTCGCACCCTGCTTCCAATAAAGTCTCCATTCCATTCTCTCAGTTCCTCCATTTCTGCTGCATTTGTTCTGATGATGCCAACTCTGAAAAGAGCACCTCCAAAATGTCCAACTTCTTCCTCAACTGAGGATTCCCCTCAACCTGGTCTGACCCATCTCCCGTACTTCAGCCCTCATCCTCTCTTGTTCCTCTTGCAACAGTGATAGTGTCCCCCTTACCTACTATCCCACCAGCATCCACAGCTAAAGGATTATCAGCCACCATTTCCACCACCTCCAGCAAGATACCACCACCAGACACACATTCCCCTCGCTTCCCTTGCCAGCCTTCCACAGGGACCGTTCCCTCCCGGACTCCCTGGTCCCCTCTTCCTTCACTCACAACATCCTCCCACAGATCCACGGCACCTTCCCCTGCAACCACTAAAGGTGTAACACCTCATTTATCTCCTCATTCCTCAGTATCCAAGGGCCTAAGCATACCTTCCAGGTGAAGCAGCACTTTACCTGCACTTCCCACAATCTAGGAGAAGTAGGGCTTATGCCCGAAACGTCAATTCTCCTGCTCCTCGGATGCTGCCTGACCTGCTGCACTTTTCCAGCAACACATTTTTCAGCTCTTCCCACAATCTAGTCTACTGCATTCGCTCCTCATAATATGTTCTCCTCCACATTAGAGAAACAAAGCATAGGGTGGCTGACAGCTTTGCGGAATATCTACATTCTGCCCGCTAAAAAGATTCCGAACTTACAGTTGCCTGCCACTTTAACACACCACCCTGTTCCCTGGCCAACATCTCTGTCTCAGGTTTGCTGCAGTGCTCCAGCGATGCTCAGCGCAAGCTGGAAGAACAACCCCTCAATTTCCACTTGGGGACTCTGTGGCCCTCTGGCCTCAATATCAAGTTCAATAATTTTAGGGCCCGAACTCCCTGTTCTTCTCTCTCTTTGGGCTCTATCCCCACCTATTGTTTACTCCTTACCCCTTGCCCTCACCCTATCCTCTGCATATGAACCAACATTTTCCTAACTACCATCGGTTCTGAGGAAGGGTCACTGGACCCAAAATGATGACTCTGATTTCTTTTCACAGATGCTGCTGGACATGCTGAACTTTTCCAGCAACTTCTGGTTTTCTTTCTCATCAACCCTATTTTACTGCTTTTCTCCTACAAGACCGGATCCCCATACTCATTAAAAATCTATCTATCTGAACCTTGAAAAGACTGAAAGACCTGGCTTCTACAACCCAGTGCAGTAGAGAATTCGACAGATTTACCATCTTCAGAGAAGAAATTCCTCCTCGGCTCTGTTCTAATTGTTGGACTCCTTACTCTGAGATTATGCTTCTGATCCTATGCTTTTCCACAAGGGAAAACAACTTCTCTGCAACTACACTGTCAAGCCCTTATGAAATCTTTTATCTCAATAAGGTCACCTCTCATTCTGCTAAACTCCAATGAGTACAAGCCCAACCTACTCTAGCTCTCTTCGCAGGAAAATCCCTCCATACCCAATTTCAACAAAGTGAATCTTCTCTGGACTGCCATCAATGTCAGTACTTTTTTCTTTAGATAACTGGACCAAAACTGTTGACGGTATTCTAGGTTTTGGCCTAACTAGTGCCTTGTAGTGTTTTAGCAAGAATATTCAAGAGGGAACTGAACGTGGCCCTTGCAGTTAAAGGGATCGGGGGTGTGGAGAGAAAGCAAGAATAGATTACTGAAATTGCAAGACCAGCCATGATCATATTGAATGGTGGTACAGGCTCAAAGGGCCGAATGGCCTACTCCTGTACCTATTTTCTATGTTTCGTATTTTTGTACTCCATTCCCTATGAAATAAAAACTGACATTCCATTTGGTTTTCCTATTACCTGCTGAACTTGCATGCTCGTTTCTTTTGTGATTAATAGTCAAGGACACTGAAATTCTTCTGTGCTGCTGCAACTTATTACAGTCTTTAACTCTATTAGTTTTCCTTTAATTTTTTCCTCCAGTGATAAACAACATCTGACTCATTGCATGTAAGCAACTAAGTAAAAGTTACACTGGTATGAGTGTATAGTATTACAGATATTATGAGGAGGACCTTGATGCTACTCCTTAAAGATCCAAAGCTGTTCTCCTACCAGGGCCAAATGACAACATCATAGTGGGTGGCATTTGAGGCACACTTTAGCATTATCCCTTTCAGTACCTTATACCTTTATTTAACAATAATCAATGATTAGCCCAAAAATCATATGTCTTGTAAGTAAATGTAGCACAGCACATAGTTAGCATCCCTTTCCACCCTTCACTATTCTTTTATCAAGCTGTCACAAATGTGAAAATATTTTAAACCTCATTGTGAGGATTTTACTGATACTGTAATAACCGCAAGATGTAAATATTTTAAAATGTGCAGCTACTACTGTCTTTGAATCTCTTGCATGAAGTTATTTATGCAACACTGATCAATTTTCATCATTTGTTTTGTTAGGAACTAGGAGCCGCCTTTTCCATGTAAATTATTACCTTTGTGATCGTATAAATATCTATGAGCTGTTGATTATATTAAACAGATGATTAATTTAATGCTAATTACCAACCTCAGTTTTTGTTTCCATGATGCCTTCTTTCTCCCTCATTTACTTTTATAAGATGCTTCTTGAAGGCGCTGTCTGCTTTGATCTTACCATTAACTCCTATGAACCTTCCTTCTTGTCTGGTATTGGTAACTTTTCAGTCAGTATTTCTTATAAGTGTCTCAGTTCGTAAATAATGCATTGAAGGATAAGGCACGGTTTCTCAAGCTATCTTCATATGGAGCATACATTACACTCCTTAACATAACAAACGTACCATCAATCTTTGTTTTTATCTAATTAGTTTCCCATGAATGACTCACATAACAACCATTTCTTGCTAAATAAGTCATGAATGTTGCTTGAACTGGGACCTTGTTCCTTTGTGCTGGTCAGCACAGGTTTCATCTGTCCCTTTTCATCAGCAATGGGGTTGTGGGGACTATTATTTAAAAGACTTTACACCTTCACTGGAATATCTCTTAAATTGGTAATTAACCCCTGTTGGGTATTTCTTATTGTAAAACTGCCCTGTTACAGTATTGTCAATTTTAAAGGAAAGCAGATGTCAAGGGTACCGATTTACATGAGTAAAGTATTGCAAATTCTAGATGCCCAAATATAAACAGAAAATGTTGGAAATACTCAGCACGTCTGGTAACATACGCAGAGAATGAAAAAAGCTAATGTTTCAGGCCAGTAAAGTAATGATTCAGATCCTGGCCAAGGATTATCAATAGTAACCCTTTTTCTTTCCACAGATACTGTCAAAATTGTTGAGAATTTCCAACACTTTCTGTCTTTTATTTATTGCGTTCATGTCTTCCGTTACCTCACCTGTTACTATCAACGATACAAAGAGACCCAGTAATCACATCCCTAGCTTCCCACAGAGTTTGAGGGTACACCTGATCAGGACCTAGGGATTTATTCACTTTTATGCATTTCAAGACATCCAGCACCTCCTCGGCTGTAATATGGACACTTTTCAAGATGTCACCATCTACTTCCCCACATTCTATATCTTCCATGTCCTTTCCCATAGTAAACACTGATGCAAAATACTCATTTAGTATCTCCCCCATCTCCTGCGGCTCCACGCAAAGACTGCCTTGCTGATCTTTGAGGGGCCCTATTCTCTCCCTAGTTACCCTTTTGTCCTTAATGTATTTATAAAAACCCTTTGGATTCTCTTTAACCCTATTTTCCAAAGCTATCTCATGTCCCCTTTTTGCATTATTTGGTCGCTGGCCCCAAAGTGCTCCCCCACTGATAACTCAGTCACCTGCCCTGCCTTATTCCCCAAGAGTGGGTCAAATTTTGCACCTTCTCTAGTAGGTACATCCACATACTGAATCAGAAAATTGTCTTGTATACACTTAACAAATTCCTCTCCATCTAAACTCTTAACACTATGGCAGTCCCAGTCTACGTTTGGAAAGTTAAAACCCCTACCATAATCACCCTATTATTCTTACAGATAATTGAGATCTCCTTACAAATTTGTTTCTCAATTTCCCGCTGGCTATTAGGGGGTCTATAATACAATCCCAATAAAGTGATCATCCCTTTCTTATTTTTCAGTTCCACACAAATAACTTCCCTGGATATATTTCCGGGAATATCCTCCCTCAGCACAACTGTAATGCTATCCCTTATCAAACATGCCACTCCCCCTCCTCTCTTGACTCCCTTTCTGTCCTTCCTGTAGCATTGGTATCCTGGAACATTAAGCTGCTAGTCATTGGCCAACCCTGAGCCATGTTTCTGTAATTACTATGATATCCCAGTCCCATGTTCCGAACCATGCCCTGAGTTCATCTACCTTCCTTGTTAAGCCTCTTACATTGAAATAAATAGTTTAATTGATCAGTCCTACCTTGTTTTCTGCTTTGTCCCTGCCTGCCCTGATTGCTTGACTCACTTCTGTTCTCAACTGTACCAGTGTTAGACTGATCTCTTTCCTCACTATCTCCCTGGGTCCCACCACCACTCCCCACACCCTGGAGTCGCAGGTAGATAGGATAGTGAAGAAGGTGTTTGGTATGCTTTCCTTTATTGGTCAGAGTCAGAGTATTGAGTACAGGAGTTGGGAGGTCATGTTGCGGCTGTACATTCCATTGATTAAGCCATTGTTGGAATATTGTGTGCAATTCTGGTCTCCTTCCTATCAGAAAGATGTTGTGAAACAAAAGGGTTCAGAAAAGATTTACAAGGATGTTGCCAGGGTTGAAGGATTTGAGCAATAGGGAGAGGTTGAATAGGTAGGGGCTGTTTTCCCTGGAGTGTCGGAGGGTGACGGGTGACCTTTATAGAGGTTTATAAAATCATGAGGAAGATGGATAAGGTAAATAGGCAAAGCCTTTTCCCTGGGCTGGGGGAATCCAGAACTAGAGGGCATAGGTTTAGGGTGAGAGGGGAAAGATATAAAAGAGACCTAAGGGGCAACTTTTTCACACAGAGGGTGGTGCGTTATGGAATGAGCTGCCAGAGGAACTAGTGGAGGCTAGTACAATTGCAACATTTAAAAGACATCTGGTTGTTATATGAATTTGGAGGTTGTTATATGGTTTGGAGGGATATGAGCTGGGTGCTGGCAAGTGGCCCTACATTAGGTTGGAATATCTGATTGGTATGGACGAGTTGGACCAAAGGGTCTGTTTCTGTGCTGTACATCTCTATGACTCTCAAGGCACAATCATCCCTTTTGTTATTTTGATATTCAAGTATGTCCAAGGAATCCTCAATCCAAAGGCAAGCAATTCTATAATCTTTCTCTTTCCCATTATTGCAGACTTTGAAATGTTAATATTGGAGTTACATGGTTGGGAGGCATGCAGATCAGTACTGGGACAAGTGTCTAATGTTCTAGTAAAGAGCAGGATGCAGACTGAAATTATAAATAGGCATTTATTTGTAAAAGTTGTGTGGATTAGGCAGAATAATTTATTTAATTCAATTTAATTCAGATTATTTAATACTATTTAACTAGAACAGGCATCTAACATTAGGAAATTTACAACAATTGAACTATCCAGTTAATAATCACACAACACCAGGTTATAGTCCAACTGGTTTATTTGGAAGCACTAGCTTTCGGAGTGCTGCTCTTTCATCTGGTGGTTGTGGAGAATAAGACAGAATTTATAGCAAAAGTTTACAGTGTGATGTAACTGAAACTACATATTGAAAAAGACCTGGATTGTTTGTTAAGTCTCTCATCTTTTAGAATGACCATGTTGGTTTCAGTTCTTTCAAAACGTTTTTTAAAAGTTACATTCTCAAGTGCATGATTTACATATGAAAGAACTGAAACCAACATGGTCATTCTAAAAGATGAGAGACTTAACAAACAATCCAGGTTTTTTTCAATATGTAATCTCAATACAGAAATACAGGTGTGCAGTGAAAAGTGTACAATGTCACCACACACAGTGCCATCTTAGGTATGAAGGTACCGAGGTACCATACAAAACTTGGGTACAAATAGTAACAAAGCAACAAACTTACAAGTTCTTAGAATAAGTAGAAAAATAAAGAAATAAAGTTCAAAGTTAACATTACAATCCTTCACAGTATTAAGTGGAAAAATAAAGGAATAAAAGTAAAAGTTCAACAGTCTCTCTTAAGTGCACTGTCTGCAAGGGTTCAGTCTCCTCTGCTTTGGCCCACTCTGGGACACCTTGGGCTTGCTGCTCTCAATGCCGCAGATGCCAAGCGATCTCCCTCACTGACACTTTGGGCTCACTCTGACCATGTTGGGCTCTGGGCCGACAGCCACTTCCCTGCACTGGACCTCCAGCCGACTCCACTCTGGGCCCACAGCCTCTTCCTTGCACTGGACCTCTAGCAACACTGGTCTTGGCCCACAGCTGCTGCCACATTCTCGACGATGTCATAGCTGCTGCTACTTCTCTCTCCAGAATTCCGGAAGGTAGGTAAAAAAATTGTGAACGAGAGAGAAGAAAAGAAAAATGTGGCCAGCCCGGAGCAGACAAGCCTACTGTGCTGGTGCTGCCATCTTGAATAGTCGGCTCACTCTCCCCTCCACACACCGTGGTCCCACTCTTTACTGATGCCACTGCCTTAAAAGGCCTTAAAAAGAAAAGAGAACAAAAGCAAAAGCAAAAAAAAATAAAGAAAGCAGACAGAAGTGGACAAGCCCCAGAACAGGAGTCAAATGCAGCACTGCTACTCTGCTGCCATCTTGAATTTCTCGCAGGACTCCTGCAGTGACGTCAAGTTCAGTTAACTAATTGCATACCTATTTCAATAGGTTGTACATTTGAGAAAGCTAAGGGGTAAAAGTAAACTTCAGCATGGGCACAAAATGTTTGTTAGGAAATTGGCTATCCTTTCTAAACCCCACCTCATTAGCCCACACGCACCTATCAAAGTTGAATTTCATTCTTTTAATCTTTTGAAGATGCTCAGAGGTAACCACATTTGGATTTCTGTCCAATTTTGCTTAGAAATGAAAGCAATAAATTTATGCTCCATGGGGCGGCACAGTGGCTCAGCGGTTAGCACTGCTGCCTCATAGTGCTAGGGACCTGGGTTCATTTCCTGCCTCGGGCGACCGTCTGTGTGGAGTTTGCACATCCTCCCCATGTCTGCGTGGGTTTCCTCGGGGTGGTGAGTGACTTAAAGGGGAACTTGCAGGTGGTGGTGTTCTCATGTATATGCTGCGGTTGTCCTTCTAGATTGAAGCAGTTGTTGGTTTGAAAGGTGCTGTCTAAGAGGGTTTGTTGTGGAAGTGGAAGTGAATAGTCTTGTAAATGATATTTTTCTTTCTTTCTTTGCACTAAATTATCAAACAATATATCCTTTTATGCTTCTATCTATGGGAAGGAATTGTTCACCTCGGGGTGCTCCAGTTTCCTCCCACAGTCCAAAGATGTGCAGGTTAGGTGAATTGGCCATAATAAATTGCCCGTAGTGTTAGGTATGTTAGTCCTCTAACCTAATAATAACATCTGTTGTGGTAAGTAGGTAAGTGCTGAATTTTGCTTGTTGTATTCTTTAGACCCAGTTTTTTTGCCTGTACTGCGCTGTATTCTTCTATGTTCTATGTTCTAAATATAGGGTAGGGGAATGGGCTTGGGTGGGTTGCTCTTCAGAGGGTCGGTGTGGACTTGTTGGGCCGAAGGGCCTGTTTCCACACTGTAGGGAATCGAAAACATACTTTATTGTTGGTAATTATCCAGCTTCTTGTGACCTTTCAATTGTATTCATCCTTGAATAACAAGCAATGGAATCAAGAATGATAACTTCAGAACAAATGTGTGTAATTTAAATAATGAGGTTTTATAGGAAAATAGACACATCTATAAGGCCTCATTAATAGTCTAATGACCCAGTATATTCCAATTACTACAGAATTTAAGTAAAATCCCAATTATATATTAGAGATTCAGACCTCAGACATTTGAAGAATAATTGGCGGTTTTGCAGCTTCCATGGTATAATTCTGAGATCCTATTTAGCTTTAAGGTTCAAACTACCAGCCCCAGCTTGCAATTTGACAAATGACAGTTTGACATGACATTTGACATGGATGTCAGGAATAATTCACATAGAGGGAGCTGAAGGTGCCCTGAAATGTGTTGTCAGAATTGACATTTCTGTTGGAAAAGAATGACTTAGAACACAAACCCATTTAAACCTACAAAATATGTTTGCTGAGTGATTGATATTTAATTTTAAATCAAATAAAATGACAGAGAAGTGAACCATCTAAGAGTATCCAGAGCAACCAGGAGGCAGAGAAAGACCAGAAATGAACAAGGTACATTCAGTGTGAAATAAGAGATTCCAAGTGATTTTGAATCTTATTCTATACAGTCAGTAACAATCTGGTTTCTTCCAAGAGATGGCTTTTGCAATATTAGACAAGTCACCTGAAAGGAATTAAACTGGTTGGATTCATTTCGCTAATGGGTATACCAAGGAGGTGAACAATTCCTTCCCATAGATAGAAGCATAAAAGGATATATTGTTTGATAATTTAGTGTAAAGAAAGAAAGAAAAAGATCATTTACAAGGCTATTCACTTCCACTTCCACAACAAACCCTCTTAGACAGCACCTTTCAAACCAACAACTGCTTCAATCTAGAAGGACAACCGCAGCATATACATGAGAACACCACCACCTGCAAGTTCCCCTTTAAGTCACTCACCATACTGTCTTGGAAATATATCATTACTCCTTCATTGTCATGGAACTCCCTTCTCAACAGTATTGTGGGTTGATCTACAGCATATGGAATGCTGTGGTTCAAGAAGCCAACTCACCACCATCTTCTCAAGAGAAACTAGGATTGGCAATAAGTGCTGGTTCAGCCAATGACACCCACATCCCATTAATGAATGGAAAAAAAATTTGCATGCTTTTATAAATTTTCCAGAATAGTGTCCTAAGCCCAACCATTGTCAAGTACGTCATCAATGACCTTCCCTCCATCCAAAAATCGAAGGTGGGGACATTTGTTGATAATCGCACAATATTCAACCATGATTGCAACTCCACAGATACTGATGCAATCCATGTCTAAATGCATCAAGACCTGGACAACATCCATTCTTGAGTTGATGGATGGCCAGTAACATTCACGCCATACTGGTGACAGGAAACGATCATATACAACAAGAGAGAATACAACCATCACTGCTTGACTTTCAATGACATTGCTGAATCCCCCATTATAAACATCCTAAGGGTTACCATTGATCTGAAGCTGAATCAAACCAGCCATTCAAATACTGCAATAATACATAAAAGCAAAACACTGCAGATGCTGGAAGTCTGAAAATTTCTGAAATAAAAAAAAGTGTTGGCGAAACTCAGCATGCTGGTAGCTTCTGTGGTGAGAGAAATTGAGTGAATGTTTCAAGTCCAATATGACTCCATCAGAACTGAAAGGAGCTGAAAGATGATGCTTTATATGCTGGTGACAGAGGAGCAAGTAGAACAGATCATAGAGTAAGGGAGATACACAGATAGAAAACAGACCCAGTCCAACTCATCCATGCCGACCAGATATCCTAAATAAATCGAGTTCCATTTGTTAGCATTTGGCCCATAACTCTCTAAACCCTTCCTATTCATGTACTCATCCAGATCCTTTTAAATATTGTAATTGCACCAGCGTCCACCACTTCCTCTGGCAGCTCACTCAATATATGCACATCCCTTTGCATGAAACAGCTGCCCCTCAGATCAGTTTTAAATCTTTCCCCTCTCACTTTAAACCTATGCCCCCTCTAGTTTTGGATTCACCATCCCAGACCCATGCTGGTCTGTTACGTGCCCTTTATCTCTTCATCTCCAACTGTTGCCACACATTGACCCCCTCAACTTGCCTACCCCTCTCATCCACTCCAACCTCTCACCCTTGCAATGCGCAGCCCTCCATTCTCTCCGCTCTAACCCCAACCTCACCATCAAACCAGCGGACAAGGGGTGGGAGGTGCAGTCGTAGTTTGGCACACCAACCTCTACACTCCTGAGGCCAGGTGCCAAATCATGGACACCTCCTCCTACTGCCCCCTTGACCACGACCTCACCTCCAATCACCAAGCAATCATCACCAAGACCATCCACAACCTCATCACCTCAGGGATCTCCTGTCCACACCCTCCAACCTCATAGTCCATGAACCCTGCTCCACCCAGTTCTACATCTGACCCAAGATTTAAAAATCCAACTGTCCCAGTTGACCCACTGTCTCTGCCTGCTCCTGCCCACCGAAAGTGTCTCCACATACCTTGACACCGTCCTGTCCCCCTTGTTCCAGGATCTCCCACATACATTCGGGACACCGCCCATGCCTTCCACCTCCTCCATGACTTTCGGTTCCCCGGCCCCCAATGCCTCATCTTCACCATAGACATCCAGTCCCTGTGACAAAGGCCTCCATGTCTTCCTGTCCCACTGATCCTACCAGTATCCTTCCAACATATTCATTGGATTGGCTGAACTGGTCCTCACCCTCAACTATTTCTCCTTCAAATCCTCCCACTTCCTTCTGACCAAAGGGGGAGCCATGGGCACCTGCATGGACCCCAGCTATGCCTACCTCTTCATCGGGTACGTGGAACAGTCCATCTTGCGTAGCTACACCAGCACCATTCCCCACCTTTTCTTTTGTTAACTTCGATGTCTGTAGTGGCACCACCTCGTGCTTCCATGAGAAGGTTGAACAGTTCATCAACTTCATGAACACCTTCCATCTTGACCTAAAATTCACCTGGACCATCTCAACACTTCCCTCTCCCTCCATTTCCAGCGATCAACTCAACACAGACATCTACTTCAAACCTACCCACTCCCACAGCTGCCTGGACCGCACCGCCTCCTCCCACCCTCCTTCCTGTAAAAATGCTATTCCTTACTCCCAATCCCTCTACTGTGTCTGCTCCCAGGAGGACCAATTCCACTTCAGAACATCAAAGATGGTCTCTTACTTCAAGGACAGCAATTTATCCTCCCTTGTGGTCAACAATGCCCTCCAGCACATCTCCTCCACTTCCTGCACCTCCACCCTTGAACCCACCCCTCCAACCGCACCGGACAGAACCCCCCGGTCTTTACTTTCTACCCCACCAATCTCTGGATACAATACATTATCCTCCGCCATTTCTGCCACATACAGTCAGACCCCACCATCAGAGACATATTTCTCTTCCCACCCCTTTCAGCATTCCGCAGAGACCATTCCCTCCGTGACTCCCTCGTTATGTCCACCACCAACCCACCCTCCACTTCTGACACCTTCCCTTACTACCACAAGAGGTGTAAAACTTGCACCCACACCTCCCTCCTCACCTCCATCCTAGGACCCAAAGAATCCTTTCACATCCAGCAGAGATTTTCCAAACACTTCATTGATGTGGTCTCCTGCACACTTGGGAGAAAGGGCGCCAACTTGTGGAACATTTCAGAGAACATCTCTGTGATACATGCACCTGATCAACTCCACCACATTGTGGACAACCACTTCAGCTCCCCCTCCCATTCTGACAAGGACATGCAAGTCCTGGGCCTCCTCCACTGTCAAATCCTAGCCACCTGACACCTGGACAAAGAATGCCTCATCTTCCGCCATGGGACCCTCCAATCACATGGGATTAATGTCAATTTCACCAGTTTCCTCATCTTCTCTCCCCTCACCCTATCCCAGATACAACCCTCCAACTTGGCACTGCCCACTTGAACTGTCCCACTTGTCCATCTTCGTTCCCATCTATTCACTCCACCCTCCATTCCGACCTATCACAATTACCCCCAACCCCCACTTTCATCTATCTATTGCATTCCTAGTTACCTTCCACACAGCCCCACCTCCCCTCCCATCTATCTCTCAGCTCCCTTTAGCCCACTGCGCCCCCCACACATTTCTGATGAAGAGCTTATGCTTGAAATGTCAACTCTCCTGCTCCTCAGATGCTGCCTGATGAGCTGTGCTTTTCCAGCACCACACCTTTTGACTCTGATCTCCAGCATCTGCAGTCCTCACTTTATCCCAGGGAAAAGACCTTGTCTATTCATCCTATCCATGCCACTCATGAATTTATAAACTTCCGAAAGGTTACCCCTCAGCCTCCGACACTCTGGAGAAAATAGCCCCAGTCTATTCAGCCTCTCCCTGTAGCTCAAACCCTCCAACCCTGGCAACATCCTTGTAAATCTTATCCGAACACATCCTTCCTAGATGAGAGAGACCAGAACTGCATGCAGTATTCCAATAGTGACCTAACCAATGTCCTGTAGAGTCACATCATGATCTCCTTATTCCTGTACTTGATGCACTGACCAATAAACTAAAGCATACTAAACACCTTCTTCACTCTCCTATCTACCAGCGACTCCACTTTCAAGGAGCTATGAATCTGCACTGGTGAATGTGCCCAGAGAAAAAGACAAAGGCAATGATAATGATGGTAAAGGAGTGATTGTCAAGGAAATGTTAGCTGTGAAAATGAGTCAATATCTCTGCTCCGCTGACAGCAAATACTGTGACTACAGGAGGAGGACAAAGGCTAGGAATTCTGTAGTGAATAACCCCCATAAAACCTTTCGATCAACTACAAGGTACACGAGAGGCATGTGATGAATACTCTCCATTTTCCTGAGCGGTTGCAGCTTCAAAAACAGGAAGTTCAAGGAATTAACATAGTCCACTTGACTGACACCCCATCCACCAACTTGAACATTTACTCCCTCTAACACCAATGTATAATGACAGCAGTTTGTGCCACCTACAAGGTGCATTGTAACAATTTACCGAAGTTTCTTCAACAGAACCTTTCAAACCCACAACCACTACAACCAACAAGAACAAGAAACATAGCCACCCACAAGTTCCCTTCCATATCACACACCAGCCTGAATAGACACCATCACTGCTTCACTTGCTAACAGCACTGTTGGTGTGTGTACACCACATGAGCTGCATGGTTCAACAATGTAACTCACACCCTCTTTGCAGCAGCAGTTAAGGATGGGCAGGAAATATTGGCCTAGTCAGTAATGACTTCATTTCCATGAATGAAAAAAAAACTATCTTCATCTTAATTATCTCCAATCCTATCAGCACTCTTCTTGCTGGCCCCCTAAACCTTAAATAATATTGCCTGAACTCTGCTGCACGTCTTATCCTACATTACATCTGCTTACCCATCATTTCAGCCTGATCTGTAGCTACTTCTTGTCTCAGCCTCCTCCAGAGGTTCGCCAACATTACAGATGCCAGTTTTCACCCACATATTATCAAGAAATGGCAGATGGCATTGCATCCACTGTATGCATGGTAATGCTAACTATTCTGGGGATATTGGATGAAATCCTACTGCAGCAGAAGATGAAATTTATATTCAGTATAAATCTAGAATGAACAACCAGCTTAATGGTTACCATGTAATCACTGCTGATGGTTGCAAAGACAAAAAAAGGTTCACTAGTGTCCTTTAAGGAAGAAACTCTGACATCCTTACCTGGTCTGGCCTAATCTGACTCCAGACCCACAGCAGTGAGGTTTACTCTTAACTGCCCTGTGGGCAAGTAGGGATGGGCAATGCTGGGTATGGTTAACACAGAGATTAACTGTTTCAATACTAGGTAATTCCTGTCTTTGTGTCATATTTGTACATGGACATTGTCTAGCTGGGTGACTGAGCACACCAAAACATTGGAGGGTTGAGGGACCTCTGATGAAGAGCAATCAAGACTTGAAACGTTAGCTTGCTCTCTCTCTGTGGATATTGCCTGACCTGCTGCGATCTCCAACATTTGTTGTTTTCAGTCCAGAAGAAAGATTGTTACAATCAACCCCCAATCCTGAATCCAAGGAATGATAAGTGTAATTGCAGCTGTCCTATTTAATTTCAGCTAAATGATCACAAGGCTAGGATTCCCTTTTGGTAGTACTTCCAATGCTGAAGGGTCACATATGCCTTCAGAGGCTTGTGCATAAACTACAGGCTGACACAACAGTACAGAATTAAGGTAGCACTGCACTCATCTTTTAGATGCAACAATAAGCTTGGGTCTCTACTGCCCTCACAGGAGGGCAAGAGGAAATTCCATGGAACTATTTTGAAGAGGAGCAGTGAGCTAGGAGAAAGTGAGGACTGCAGATGTTGGAGCTCAGAGTCGAGAGTGTAGTGCTGGAAAAGCACAGCAGGTCAGGCAGCACAGTAGGAGCAGGAGAATCGACGTTTCGAGCCTTTGGATTCATCAGGATTCCTGCTCCTAACTGTTTTAAAGGTATACTTGCCTGTCTGCTCTGGGCTATATGCAGTTGTTAATCAGCTGCATTAGCCAATGTTTCTAATGTTCGCTGCCATGCTCCTTAAACTGTCTGTGCAATATTAAGATGCTAACATGCCAGACATTCTTCTGGCTGAATGTCAAAATAACTGAAAGTCATCTGCGTTACCTGCCATCTGAATTGCCAAGATTAGATAAGATTACTTACAGTGTGGAAACAGGCCCTTCGGCCCAACAAGTCCACACCGAC
>NC_057728.1:48624852-48640178 GCF_004010195.1 Chiloscyllium plagiosum
ATTGAACCCGGGTCTCTGGCGCTGTGAGGCAGCAGTGCTAACCACTGCGCCACCGTGTCGCCCACCAAGGATTAGTCCATGTGTGTACTTTAATTCCCAAAGTAGGCACTGATAGCACATCCATACTACTGTGTGGATGAAGTTCTGACTATTACTAACACTGCTGGTTCTTTCTAAACAACCCAAATCACAGGGTCATGTTTTCAGTGGCATTGTATGAGAAAAAAAAAGCATGAAGGTTTTCTTTTCAAGATAAGCCACTTCACCATGGTTGCAGAATATCACTGGTAACATTTACAAACATGGATGCATTTCTTAGCGACAACAATATAGGACTGTTATCTCAGGATCTAGAGATTCAGAAGCAATGCAATCTGCTGAAAGGACAACAGGGTTAGTAACATGCGCCGATCATCTGCAGGATCAAAATTACCAGCAACTATTTCCAAGACTGCTGTCCTGCTAACCTACAGACATGGTTATTCTATCACTTGCTCGTAAACACATGCCTGCACATTACTCTTCCTTTCACTTCATTTTCATGCATTATGCTTTCCTTCTGCAACCTTGACAAAAGCTATGAGTGGGTTGCAATATCTTTTGGATTTTGATTAAGACTGCAAAGGATTTCTTTGATACTACGACAACTTTCAAAGGGGAACTGGATAAATACTTGAAAGAAAAATAGTGCTTTACTGTGGGTAAAGAGCAGGGAAATGTGACTGATTGCTAATCTCTTTTGAAGACAGTCAGAAGTCACACAACACAGGGTTACTGTCCAACAGGTTTATTTTGAAATCACAAGCTTTCCGAGGGCTGCTCCTTCATTAGGGGAAGTGTTTTGAAGAGAAGGGCTTATGCCCAAAACGTCGATTCTCCTGTTCCCTGGATGCTGCCTGACCTGCTGCGCTTTTCCAGCAACACATTTTCAGAAGTGTTTTGAAGAGCCAGGCAGGCATGAAGGGCTTTGTATTGTGCTATGATTATTTTTTATTCACTGGTAAGACATGGGCATCGCTGGATGGGTCAGTGTTTATTGTCCTTTCCTTAATGTTCACATCACTTTAAATTTCAACCAATTAAGATTTTCCATTCCCATCATTAAAGTCTACATCCAAATCTGCACCTGCAATTGCACATCATTATTTTATGAGGTTGATTTTTTTTTTGTTAGGTTTTGCATCTATTTCTAAATATTTGGTATCAAACATCACCAGTGTAAGGAAATATGCCTCCAATATCTGAGCTGCAACCCTGCAAGATAGCTGATTCTGTGATGTTCAGACAACCTTCCCTTCCTAAAGAAGCTCTTCAGTACCAGACAAATCTCCTAATTTAAGCAGCATCAATTATGTACACCATAAAATGACAGCAAACAGATGAAAGAATTATTGCCAGAACCAAACATCTATCCCCAAGATGACTGATCTACATTGCCAGCACACAATTACCATTTTATCTAAACAAAAGTAAATTCGATTTGTCCTGCAGATTATCAGATTATTTTCCTTGGCAACCTTATATTAAATTCTGGACTGTAGCAGTTTGAGATCAATACCTGGAGAAAGAGACATTAAAATCAGTTAAATTTTGAAAAATACTCAAGTTGCAGGTGGTATTTCAGCAACATCTATTCATCACTGAAAGTGCAGTTGAGAATTCTGTTTCATTATTTTTATAACACACATTTCAACAAAAGGGGAAATTGTGATGTAGTCTCAGATTTATGAATGTTTGGTATGATTACTATATTTTTGATTTTACTAGCCTTTGTACAATTGAAGATGTTTCAATTTTTTTTCTATGTGCAAATAAGTATAACAGGAAATATTTGATGCTCAAAAGATCATTCAGATAGACTCTACATAACTCATCAGTAATTATTATATTCATTCATCCTGGTATGTGTAATATTTTAAATTCTGAACAACAAGTGGAATAAATTTCACTAAATGAGTGGTACATTTTAGAGAAATAACTAAGAAACATGAAATCATTAAATTGTAAACTAAAACTTCCATCTGACACACTTCATATGAAATACTCATGCACACATTTGTTTATTAGCTTGATTTTGACAAATAAACGTAAAGGTGCTTGCCTGAGGAAGGGAACAGGGAGCTCATATACTGACCACTTCTGGGAACAGTTACGAAAACAAATGGGGTATGTTGGAAAGAAAATTTGTGTAATATAAACAGGCTGCAAGAGAAACAGCAAGTTTGAAAAGCTAAGAGGTCTGAAAGAGGAAGGTCCATGTCCTCTATTATAAGGTTTTTTAAAACTTTAAAAATTAAATAAGTAAATCTAGTTTATTTAAATGTTTGGTTTTGGATCAGAGGAATGTTTATTTTCTGCTGCTAAGGTTGAGTTTCCTCAATGCTGTGGAATGATTCAGAGCCCTGGAGTAACTTTGAACTTACATAATAGAGCTGCGCATTATTGGATATAAATAGCACATGGTGGGCAGAGCCAAAACACTGTAGAATGAGAAGGCCTTGAGATCACTTGGATATGAACGCATGAAGAAAATATATTAATATAACCCATAGTTGAGAGTGTGGTGCTGGAAAAGCACAGCAGGTCAGGCAGGGATGAGGCCTTATTCCTAATGAAGGGTTTATGCCCAAAATGTCGATTCTCCTGCTCCTCAGATGTTGCCTGACCTGCTGTGCCTTTCCAACACCACACTCTTGACTCTGATCTCCAACATCTGCAGTCCTCACTTTCTCCAACTAAAAGCCATGACCTGGTTTATCTAGGATTATCACAAATAACAGTATTTAATATGAAAGTTTAATAATATGTGCCTTTGAATTCTAAGTCTAAAGACAATTCTTAGTCCTTGCTTTCTCTTCAACAAGTCTGTCTCAAACCCAAACTTAGTGTGGCAAAAGAATCACAGAACAAAGATAGTAGCAGCTACAGGTTCCCTGTCTAGAAAATTATAACAGCCAACATCAAGAAATGAACCGAGAAGAATTTCAATAAAATCATCTTTCAAAAATTTGGCAATACACATTCGATACTAGCTCATGATCAAAAAAGACAGAGTTGTACATCTGCTGTACAGGAAACATCTCAGAACAGGAACTATTCCAAAGAAACCATCAGAAAACTGAAAGTCTCCAAAACCCTTTTCCAGCCAGTCATAGGGAAAACAAGCCTTTAAGAAAATTAGTCAGATCAGTATGAGCCACTTGCAACTAAGGGGATAAATCCAAACTGAGTACCACAAAAGAGGTTGATTGCCAACACTCAGAACAAATTTGACCTTTAAGGGAAAGGACACAAAAGTTTCATTTTGTAAAGCTAGGCTGACGAGAACAGTTAAGAATTCTAACAGTGAGTTCACAAATACACCGTGGCTTAGTGGTTAGCACTACTGCCTCACAGCACCAGGGTCCCAGGTTCGATTCCAGCCTCGGCTGTCTGTCTGTGTGGAGCACCCGGAGAAAACCCACACAGACATGGGGAGAATGTGCAAACTCCACACAGTCAGTCGCCTGAGGCAAGAATTGAACCCAGGTCTCTGGCGCCTGTGAGGCAGCAGTGCTAACCACTGTGCCACCATGCCGCCCACAACTGGGAGGGCCTCAACTGGGATGTTGGGTCCACATCACACTACAGGTGACCCCATTGCACTATACAAGCACACAGACACTCACACACACTCCCACACTCACACATGCACCCTCTCACAGACTTAGACCTCTTTACACTCACACAAACACGCATACACACTCTCTCTCACAAACCCCCATTGCTCCTCCAACACACACAAACCCACATATATGTTTGTGGGGTGAATTTGTACTTGTAGAGTTACATTGTACTCAGAAACTGCATGAATCCATGTAAGTTTCTGTTAATTCATTTTTTAGATTAGAACCAGTCTAAACACTATGGTACAGACAGCAGTACACAGGGGGCTAACACCTTCAATACTTTATCTGGGCTGACACCAATTGTTAAAGTTTATCTGAGAATGTAACTTTTAAAAACAGTTTTGTGATTTACATATGAAAGAAGTGAAATTAACATGGTCATTCTAACAGATGAGAGACTTAACAAATAATCAAGGTATTTTTCAATGTATAATTTCATTTACATCACACTGTAATTTTTGCTCTATATTCTGTGTCTTACAATTGTGTACTCCACAACCACCTGACGAAGGAACAGCGCTCTGAAAGCTACTGTTTCCAATTAAACCTGTTGGACTATAACCTGGTATTGTGTGATATTAACTTTATTATCTTAGTAATTTTAATAACAAATTAAGGCTCTGTTCAACATTTATGATGTTTTATTGCTTTTATTTATTAAAATACAACAAAACTGAATAAAGAAAAAGAGCATGAATCTTATGCGGTGCCAAATTCAGCACAAAAATATCTCAGATACAGAAAAACATCAGCTTAAATGAAGTCATCTTTGCCATTAAAAACTCATTGATTCTTATTGAATGAAGGCATTCTAATAAAGTTTTATCCACAACTCTTTGGGAAATCTTCCTGCTAGCTTGTAACAGGAGTATTTACATATGTCTCCTTGAAGGCACCATTTTGTAAAGGAAAACTAAGCTTTACATTGAAACTAGCAGAATGTTCACTTGCTTCCAGCTTTAGAATTACAACAGCAATCTTTATACAAGGAAGATTCTAAAGATTCAACAACAATTCTAACCAATCAAGAACATCAGAAAGTGAATGTAGTACAAGGAAAACCAAATCAAGAAAATAACTAACAACCTAAAATGTGAATTAACAATCAAACAAATGCTACAAAGTTCACTGATATCAATCATTCCACCATAAAAATTTAAGCTTTGAGATCTATTTGATGGATCGGTGAATTGGCAGACATAGATAGCTCACTTCCTGAAATTTCAAACAGCTTCTAGATTGGACACCAAATCAACTATAGAACAGGATAGCATACCTTTCCATTCCCTCTGAAGAACATAAGATCATGGGTTACACAGAAAACAGACTGATGAGAAACAAATTATGTTTGACAGACTCCTGATAGCTTTTGATCAATATTTCAATTTGTGAACAAATAATACACTGGATCACATTTCAATAGCAGGTACAACTCCCAGGAGAGTCTGTGGATGGTTTCATTAATGATTTGTATATACTACCTGGACCATGCAACTACAGAAACTTACGTCAGGAGCTCATTTGCAACAAAGCTGTCATTGGTTTGTTTGATAGATCAATCATAGAACTTCTTAAATCAAAGAGGATGTAACTCTCGACAGAGCAGCCCAAATAACAGTGTAGTTTAGGAAACTGCAAAGAAGCATTATGCAGTGAAGATTCCACCTAATTAAATCTTTCAACAGATCATGTTGATTAATTAAAGCCCAAGAAATGATCTGATCAGATAAGGCAGGCATCTGAACAATAAACTGCATGTGACACCATCAACACAAAATCCTAAGCAATCTGATACTGCAGTGTTTTGTGCTTCTAAAACCCCATGTCAGTGACAACAAAACCATCCAGTCTTCCATCAACAATACACTCATTGTCGCAAAATCAGTCACTTCTCAAACATGTGCTGCAGCCTGGAGAATATACCAAACACAAATGAAATTATTCCCACCAATATCATGTATATTCGTGCTTTGGAACAGAATCTCAAAGAGCAAATGCATACTGCAAATGAACAAACTTCTGTACATCTACAATACAACGCACAGATGGATTCCTTCATTTTTTCTAGGGGTACTGATACTGATAACTAATGCTACTAATGGAGAAGAAGTATAACTGCCTTGTACTTCTCATACATTCTTGCAGTTACATTGCACAAGTTCCATCATCCAGATCAATTAAATCCCTGGTCTACCAGAAGCCAGTAAAAAACAAACAAAACCACTAAGTTTACTTCAAGTCTTTCCACTTTTTCACACTGATGAATCAATTCAGAGACCTGGAAAGGAGGTGGAAGAAATAAGGACAAAATGTACAGTAAATGCTATAAAAAGAAATAACCTAGATAATTTAATTGAGAATGCGTAATCAAGATTTACGACAGGGAAAAATGCTTTGGGAAATGCGGGGAGGTGTTGAGTAAGGGTTCCAGAACCCTGGAGAAACCTTGCAGGGATGTCATGAGGTGTACCTCACTGGATATAACTAGAATAGTGTAGATAGGGTTAGAATATTCTAGTCAAGAGTGTGGTGCTGATAAAGCACACCAGGTCAGGATGAAGGGCTTTTGCCCGAAACATTGATTTTCCTGTTCCTTGGATAATGCCTGACCTGCTGTGCTTTTCTAGCACCACACTCCTAACTCTAATCTCCATCATCTGCAGCAACCGCTTTCACTTAGAATATTCTAGAATGAGTAAGAGACTTTTGACAGCAAATGGACATGAACACACAAAAGAAGACAAATTAATCATACATAAAATTTCTTGCAAAATATTAAACTGTAAATCACAAGAATGTAAGTGATGCATAAACTCGTTTTCCTACATTTTATGAATGTGTGACTGCTTTTAGTCATAATCAACATCTACTTTGACTCGTGTTGATTATTGTTTTGTATATTGGCCCAGATCCCTCATACAATGAAAATGTACTTTATTTTGAAGTATTGTGCAGGAATTTACATAGAAACAGCAAAAAAAGGTCATTATCACTATCAACACCACTATGAATAATGGAACAGGTCAAATATCTTGAGAATAATTTCTTAATTTGTCCTATGTTTCACAGCCAAGCATAAATATCTTAACTTCAAAATAATGGCAGCAATGGTCAACTTCATATTGTATAAAAATCCAACTAGCCATGTAGTTAGCAGCTATTTAAAGAAATTATTTATATTAAGCTGCAATGCTCAAACCATAACTCAACACCCATGAGATACATTTTCAATAAAAGTTTCATTCCTGACATATAACCAAGCATAGCCAATGTTTAAACTCTACAAGCTGTTCTCTCTTCAACCACATAGTGACAATCCTATGCTATAAACAAAGCTGTTCTCTGATAACTGCACAACCACCAACGAACAAGGAAACTCAATTTTAGTAATTAAGGTGATCCCTGCTAGTACAACTAAGACAATGGATCCATATTTATTTGGTGCTTTGGTGTGAAGTTGCATGTTTTGTAAATCTGTAATTTTACTGCATTGCAGTATCTTACCCTGTGGTAAATTCACCTGTAATGCTGCTCATCATTTTGATCTATTAGCCTGATATTCGCAGAAGCAATCATTATCAGATTGCCAGCCTGCACCTACTTTCTTGTGTTAGGACTGCGTTCTGCATTCCCCATCATCAACTCAGATCCTGGCTCCTTTAGAAGTGCACAATGCACCTAACTCCAACCGTTCCCTCAAAATGCAGGATAACCCAGGGAGGTCAAACCACTTTTTCACTGCCAGTAGATCCAGTGAAGTCCCAAAGCTGCCCTTGTGTAATTATTCATTATCCCACTGCTGATATTTCTTCATTCAATGTGAACACCCATTTCACCTTCCACATCCACCATCAACATCCCCTCTCTGACCATAATTGTTTGCGATCTCAACTCCACCCCCCTCCGCCAAAGATAGTGATCACCTCTCCCTCACCTCCACTGACAGTTTATTGCTCCCTCCAACGTGCTACAAAAATGCTTACCCACCCCATGGCCTCACCTTCAATAATGTCAACTGTTAGACTGGGCAGGAACCACAGATTCCAAAAGGTGAGGCAGAGACTGGGTGTGGAACTGCGGTGTCAGATCAGAGGAACAAGGGGTGCTGGTGGTGGGGGTGACAGCAAGTCCAGGGGATGTCAGGCTAGTGGTGTTGGTTGTCAGGTTCTAGGATAAGAGTGTGGTCAGCTCAATGGTGGAGGGGAGGTCTGGACTAGCAGGGTCAGGCCATCAGCAGAGGAAGTGATGGACAGGCTCATCAAGCCAACAAGAAGGGCTTTGGGGAAGTGAGGGGAGTCAGGTCAGTGGTTATGTTGGGGGCATTGGAGTATGGATCAACCAGGTCCAGAAAGGTGTCAGGTCTGGAGTGAGATGTCAGATCCAGAGGGAGGTCGGGGTCAGGCTGACAGGGGTTTTGGGTCTGCAAGGTCAGTTCCAGTCAGGTCAGAAGAGGTGAGATCAAGTCAGGTCAGCTATGGGTCTGTCTGATCAGGGGGTAGGATATTGAAAGTATCAGGGGAAGTATAAGTGGGACAGTAGGGGGTGTTCATCTTAAAGTTATCCAGGGGTTAGACCAGATTTCTAATCCTCTAACTTTCCCTGGGTAACTATTAGCTTCAGTGAGGAAGAATCGTCTAAATTCTGACTTTAATGGACTGATTTGAAAGGTTCCAAATGTAGGGAAATGCAAAATTCAATTTCCTGAGCAATTCCCATGGATTCAGCCACATCAGGGATTCCAGATGGTCCCAATGGACAACTTCAGACTACAATACCCTTCCAACACTCTGGCCATTGGATTAACTGGGCTCTATTTCCTTCTTTGCACCATTTCTCACCAATATCTTGACTTCAGCCTCACCTTGACTAAAACGCTTCCTGATGCTTTTGACACCTCAGTACTCCACTCCTCCAACATCATTCTTACAGACTTCCCATGTTTTACCCTTTATCCATAGACTCATACACTCGTACAGCATGGGAAACAGAACCTTCAGTCCAACTAGTGCATGCTGAACATAATTCCAAATTAAACTAGCCCTACCTGCCTGATCCTGGCCACACCCCTCCAAACCTTTTTATTCATGTATCAGGGAGGGGAAAGTGAAGACTTCAGAGGCTGGAGAGTCAGAGTCAAAAATTGTGGCACTGGAAAAGCACAGCAGGTCAGACAGCATCTGAGGAGCAGGAGAGTTTATGTTTGGGGCATAAGCCCTTCATCAAGAATGTGGAAGGGGAAGGGGCTGAGGGATAAATAAGAGGACGGGGGTGGGGCTGGGGAGAAGGTAGATGGGATGGTGATAGGTGAATGGAGGTGGGAGGTAATTGTGGTAGGTCGGTGGGAAGGCTGGAGCGGATAGGTGGGAAGGAAGATGGACAAGTAGGTCAGGTCAAGAGGGCAATGCTGAGTTGGAGGGTTGAATCTGGAATGAGGTGGGAGATTTGGAAACTGGTGAAGTGTTGATGCCATGTGGTTGTACGGTCCAAAGGCAGAAGATGAGACGTTCTTCCTTCAGTTAGTGGGTGGCTTTGGTTTGGCAGTGGAGGAGGCCCAGGATTTGCACATCCTTGAGGGGGTGAGAGGGAGAGATGAAGTGGCTGGCCACAGGGTAGTGAGGTTGGTTGGTGCATGCAGACCCAGAGATGTTCCCTGAACACTCCACAAGTTGGCATTCTGTCTCCCCAATGTACAGGAGACCACATCAAGAGCAACAAATGCAATAGATAAGATGGATGAATGTGCAGGAAAATCTCTGCTGGATTTGAAATAATCCTTTGGGGCCTTGGACAGAGGTGAGGGGGGAGATGTGGGTCCAGGTTTTACACCTTGTGCGGTGGCAGAAGGTGCTGGTGTACAAGGTGGGCTGGTGAGGAGGGTAGATCTAACGAGGGAGTCACAGAGAGAATGGTCTCTGCAGAACGCAGATGGGGTGGGGAGGGAAATATATCTTTGGTGGTGGGGTATGATTATAGATTGCAAAAATGGCGGACGATAATGCGCTGCATCCAGAGATTCGTGGGGTGGAAGGTGAGGACCCAGAGGGGTTTCTAACCTTGTTGCAATTGGAGGGATGGAATTCAAGGACAGAAAGTGGAGGAGATGCAATGGAGGGCATTGTTGATCATGTGGGAGGTGAAATTGTGGTCCTTGAAATAGGAGGACATCTAGGATGTCCTGAAATGGAATTGCTCTTCATGGAAGCAGATACGGTGGTGGCAGAGGAATCGGCAATAAGGAATCACATTTTTACAGGTGGGGTGAGAGAAGATGTAATCAAGGTAGCTGAAGGAGTTGGTGGGTTTAAAATAGGTGTCTGTGTTGAGTCGGTCGCCAGAGACAGAGATGCAAGTGATCCAAGAAGGGGATGGAGGTGTCAGAGTTGGCCCATGTGAACTTAAGGTCAGAGTGGAAGGTGTTGGTGAAGTTGATGAACTGTTCAACCTCCTTGTGGAAACACAAGGTGGCATCGATACAGTCATCAATGTAGCAGAGGAAAAAGTGGG
The DNA here is from genome assembly GCF_004010195.1 of Chiloscyllium plagiosum. Taxonomy (NCBI): domain Eukaryota; kingdom Metazoa; phylum Chordata; class Chondrichthyes; order Orectolobiformes; family Hemiscylliidae; genus Chiloscyllium; species Chiloscyllium plagiosum. The sequence goes on from NC_057728.1 coordinate 48,635,025, forward strand.
GGATGGTCTCGGTGTAACTCCAGAAGAGAGACTTCCATGTGTCCTTGAAGAGGCAGACATAGCTGGAGTCTATGCAGATGCCCATGGCTATACCTCTGGTTGTAGGAAGTGGGAAGATTCGAAAGAGAAGTTGTTGAGTGTGAAAACCAGTTCCGCCAATCGAATGAGAGTATCATTGAAGGGGATTGGTTGGGTCAGTGGGAGAGGAAGAAATGGAGGGATTGTAGGCCTTCATCATGAGGGATGGAGATGTATAGGGATGACCATTGTGAAGACAAGGTGTTGAGGGCCAGGGAATTGAAAGTCATAGAAGAGGTATAGGGCATGGGTGTCTCGGATGTATGTGGGGTGTTCATGGACCAAGGGGGATAGGACAGAGCTGAGATGAGGAGATAAGTTCAATGGGGCAGGGGCAAGTGGAGATAATTGGTCGACCGGGACAGTCAGGTTTGTGTATTTTGGGTAAGAGGTAGAGCCGGATGGTGCGGTTTGGGGAAATATGAGGTTGGAGGCTGTAGATAGGAGATCTCCTGAGATGATGAAGCTGTGGATAGTCTGGGACATGACAGTTTGGTGATGAGAGGTGGGTTCATGGTCGAGGGGGCATATCAGTCCAAATATTTTAAAATGTTGTAATTGTATCTGCATCCACCACTTCCTCAGGAAGTCCATTCCACACACAAATCATCTCCATGTAAAAAATTTGTCTCATGTCTTTTCTCTCTCCTCTCACCTTAAAATGTGCACCCTAGACTTGAAATCCCCCATCTTAGGGAAAAGACAAGTACCATTAACTCTGTCTCGACCTCTCATTATTTTATAGACTTCTGTCAGATTGCCTCTCAACCTCCTAAGCTCCATTGAAAAAGTCCATGCATATCCAGCCTTTCTTTATTATACAAACCTTCCATAACCAGCAACATCTTAGTAAATCTCTTCTGAACCCTCTCCAGCTTAATACTATCCTTCCTATAACTGGGTGACCAGAACTGGACACAGTACTTCAGGAGAGTCCTCACCAAATGTCCTGTACAACCTCAACATGACTTTCCAATCCCTCAAAGGACTGAGCAATAAAGGCAAGTGAGCCAAACACCTTTTTAACCACCCTGTCTATGTGATGTCAAACTTCAAAGAATTATGCACATACTCCCCTAGGTCCCTCTGTTCTACAATGCTACCCTAGGCCCCACAATAAATTGTATAAGCCCTTGTTTGTTTGTCCAAAATATAATACTTTGCATTTAGCAAGATTGAATTGCATCTGCCATTTGTTCAGCCCATTAACCCATTTGATCAAGATCTCTTTGTAATCTTAGGAAACCTTCTTCACTGTCCACTATGCCATCAATTTTGGTGTCATCCATAAACTTACTAACCATGCCTTCTATATTGTCATCCAAATCATTTATATAAATGACAAAAGAGGACCTAGAATCGATCCCTGTGGAACATTGCTGGTCACAGGCCTCCAGTTTGAAAAGCAACTCCCCACCATTACTCTCTATCTCCTGCCATTAGGCCAATTCTGTATCCAATTGGCAAACTCACCCTGAATCCCATGTGACCAAGCTTTACTGATTAGTCTATCATGCAGAACCTTGTCAAAGGCTTTACTAAAATCCAAATAAACAATGTCTGCTGCCCTGCCATCATCAATCATTTCGGTAACTTCCTCAAAAAACTCAAACAAGTTTGTGAGACACATTTTTCTTTGCACAAGACCATGCTGACTATCCCTAATCAGTTTTGCCTCTCTAAATGTTCATAAATCCTATTCTCAAAGACCTCCCGAACTTCCTCTTCTGTAATGTGAACGTTTTTAAAACATCAAAGTTTATTTCTCTACATTCTCTACCATTCTAACTAATTGCTAAATTCTTCTGTATAAAGCATTTTTCATCATTAAGTATGCTTCATGAAAGCAAGTTGCTGATTTATTTCTGTTATTAGATTTATTCTAAGCTGACAAATGTTTCAGAATTTAATCCAAATATATAGTAAGAGAAGATGGCATGGATTATTTCTGGGAAATTTTTTATACATTATTCAACTAACTTTACTCAGTGGATAAAAATACCATCCCAGGAATTGGTCTACTAAAGCTTCTTTGCATTCTTCCAATAGCTACAGCATACTTCCTCAGCTGAGGACACCAAAACTGCACACAGTAATTCAAGGCTAAAATCAGAAATTACTGTAAAAACTCAAAAGGTCAGGAAGCGTCTGTGGAGAGAACTGCAGAGTTAACATTGCCGCTCTAGTGACCCTTCTTCAGAATGCAATAAGCCAGGTGCAGTCTTACCAATGCTCTGTACAGATGCAGCAAGACATCCCTGCTTCTGTACTTGGATCCTCTCACTATGAAAACCAACGTAGAGTTTGCTATTTTCACTCCCTGCGTGCTTACTTTCAGCAACTTGTTTGTGAGCACATCAAGTTTTCCCATTCTGCCAATTTACCACCATTTAGATAATCATTTGCCTGCCTGGTTTTTACTACCAAACCTCACATTTATCCACATTATATAGCATCTGCCATGTATTTGCCCACTTACTTAACTTGACCAAAGCTTCTGTAACAGTTGAGTTGTTATCATATCGACCAAGGGCTCTTTAGGAAAAACAATCCAATAAATTTATCTAAGAAAGCACTGTTTGAATAATTGACTTAATCAATGTTGATAAATGTATTGCCTGTGGCAGAAACATGCATGCCAGAGTCAAGCAATGTAATGTGATTATGTTGTCACAATAATTGATAGATAATTTATCTCTACTTATAACATATGAGAATAAGTACACATTCTAACGTCACTATTTTCTTCAATAATATTTAATAGTATTCAACTTGATTCTAATTTCCATAGCAGCTTATTTAACTGCTATTTGTCAAATGATAATTATGTCTCATGAAAATGAAATAACTTGCTGATCCAAAATAATGAAACTATAGCGCGTGATACAGAACTAGCAAACACTACAGACAATTAAAAATGTTGTAAATGCTCTGAGCATAATGAGGAAAAGCCATCATACATTAAATCAATAAAAGAGACTGGGAATTCCTATGAGTGATATCATCATTTGAATGATTAGTATGCGCATAAGAAATTGCTGATTTCTGCTTAAATGCTGACATTAAACTAACTATTTTAAATGGCTCAACATTTGTTAAAATGATGGAAAGAAATTTAATTTAAGCACACACTAAGGTGATTGTGCTCTTCATTATGTACACATTAGAAAACAATAATATTTAATTTATGAAAATTAGCACAAATTTTCAAAAGTTTTATTGCATTTTGCTTAGAAAATTGTGAAGTACAGTTCTATATTTGCAGTTAATCTTATCGGGGAATTTCAAGAGTCTTTCAGTCGTGTTTAAAATATTTTGTGAAATGTATTTAACTATTAACTTTTATTAAGCTTTGATACTTTCACATCTGGGCATAACTCATGAAATTTGATTTTCTGACGATAGAAATATCATGCAACTTGATCTCAAATCCTGTAAAGTACCACAACAGATATAGAACACATTAATAGAGATGCCTCTTAGTGGTTTAATTATCAAAGATACAATTTTGACCCTATTCAAACAATCTTTGCTGGAATTGAAGGTGGAGGTGACAACTAGCTTCAATAGCCATTCATAAAAGATCAAAACAAATTAATCAGGTGTTTACACTTCTGACCAAGAGATGTTGAGTCCAATCAGATACAGTTCCCCCGTCTTGAGTTGCTTCACCCAAAGGTTCGAGGATACTGGGTGGAATTGTGAAGCAGTGAATTCTACTTAGCTATAATGGACAGCCCAATGCTAAATCGCCTGATTTTACCAAGTTACACATGGACAATGGCCACTACAATGAGGTACGAAAGGAACAGCAGAGTCTGTGAAACCATTTCCCAAATTTAATCATGAATTTCAAGGAGGAAATTGATGAGAAAAAAAGCAAATACTTGTCAATTGTGCAATTGTGCCCCATAAATGCTTTAAAACCAAATAAAGCTTCACTACTTTTTGAAAACAAAGTGAAGTCCATAGTCGTTGTCCTCTCAATATCATCAAAATAAACATATGGATTTTTATGAGCTTACCTATTTATGCTTCAATTACAATGAATTTACAGTTCTCACCGAACTTAGACACTTCCTTACCCCTCACTTTTCTTACTTAAAAACAGATTTCATTTCACCAATGTGTTTTTTTTTATTCGATGGCCATTTTCAGCATTTATATAAATGATTTGGATGTGAACATAAGAAGTATAGTTACCAAATTTGCAGATGACACCAAAATTGGAGTGTATAGCAAAAAAGGTTACCTCAGAGTACAACAGGATCTTGATCAGATGGACCAATGGACCAAGGAGAAGCAGTTGGAGTTTAATTTAGATAAATATGAAGTGCTGCATTTTGGGAAGGCAAATCAGGGCAGGACTTACACACTTAATGGCAAGATCCTGGGAGCGTTACTGAACAAACAGACCTTGCAGTGCAGGTTTACAGTTCCTTGAAAGTGGAGTTACAGGTAGATAGGATAGTGTTTGGTGTGCTTTCCCTTATTGGTCAAAGCCTTGAGTATAGGGGCTTGGAGGTCATGTTGCGGCTGTACAGGACATTGGTTATTCTGGTTTCCCTCCTATTGGAAGGATGTTGTGAAACTTGAAAGGGTTCAGAAAAGATATACAAGGGTGTTGCCAGGATCAGAAGGTTTGAGCTATAGAGAGAGGCTGAATAGGCTGGGGCTGTTATCCATAGAGCGTCAGAAGCTGAGTCATAGAGTCACAGAGATGTACAGCATGGAAACAGACCCTTTGGTCCAACCCGTCCATGCCAACCAGATATCCCAACCCAATCTAGTCCCACCTGCCAGCACCCGGCCCATATCCCTCCAAACCCTTCCTATTCATATACCCATCCAAATGCCTCTTAAATGTTGCAATTGTACCAGCCTCCACCACATCCTCTAGCAGCTCATTCCATACACATACCACCCTCTGCGTGAAAATGTTGCCCCTTAGGTCAATTTTATATTTTTCCCCTCTCACTCTAAACCTATGCCCTCTAGTTCTGGACTCCCAGACCCCAGGGAAAAGACTTCGTCTATTTATCCTATCCATCCCCCTCATAATTTTATAAACCTCTA
>NC_057728.1:48640610-48698856 GCF_004010195.1 Chiloscyllium plagiosum
CCACTGGTCACAGGCCTCCAGTTTGAAAAACACCCCTCCACCACCATCCTCTGTCTTCTACCTTTGAGCCAGTTCTGTTTCCAAATGGCTAGTTCTCCCTGTATTCCATGAGATCTAACCTTGCTAATCAGTCTCCCATGGGGAACCTTGTCGAATGCCTTACTGAAGTCCATATAGATCACATCTACTGCTCTGCCCTCATCAATCTTCTTTGTTACTTCTTCAAAAAACTCAGTCATGTTTGTGAGACATGATTTCCCACGCACAAAGCCATGTTGCCTATCCCGAATCAGTCCTTGCATTTCCAAATACGTGTACATCCTGTCCCTCATGATTCCCTCCAACAACTTGCCCACCACCGAGGTCAGGCTCACCGGTCTATAGTTCCCTGGCTTGTCTTTACCGCCCTTTTTAAACAGTGGCACCACGTTTGCCAACCTCCAGTCTTCCGGCACCTCACCTGTGACTATCGATGATACAAATATCTCAGCAAAAGGCCCAGCAATCACTTCTCTAGCTTCCCACAGAGTTCTCAGGTACACCTGATCAGGTCCTGGGGATATACCCACCTTTAACCAATTCTAGACATCCAGCACTTCCTCTTCTGGACATTTTGCAAGATGTCACCATCTATTTCCCTACAGTCTATATCTTCCATATCCTTTCCCACAGTAAATACTGATTCAAAATATTAATTTAGTATCTCCCCCATTTTCTGTGGCTCCACACAAAGGCCACCTTGCCTATCATTGAGGGGCCCTATTCTCTCCCTAGTTACCCTTTTGTCCTTAATATATTTGTAAAAAACCTTTGGATTCACCTTAATTCTATTTGCCAAAGCTATCTCATGTCCCCGTTTTGTCCTCCTGATTTCTCTCTTAAGTATACTCCTACTTTCTTTATAATCTTCTAAGGATTCACTCAATCTATCCTGTCTATACCTGGCATATGCTTCCTTCTTTTTCTTAACCAAATCCTCAATTTCTTTAGTCAATCAGCATTCCCTATACCTACCAGCCTTCCCTTTCACCCTGACAGGAATATACTTTCCCTGGATTCTCGTTATCTCATTTCTGAAGGCTTCCCATTTTCCAGCCGTCCCTTTACCTGCGAACATCTGCCTCCAATCAGCTTTCAAAAGTTCTTGCCTAATACCGTCAAAATTGGCCTTTCTCCAATTTAGAACTTCAACTATTAAATCTGGTCTATCCTTTTCCATCACTATTTTAAAACGAATAGAATTATGGTCGCTGGCCCCAAAGTGCTCCCCCACTGACACCTCAGTCACCTGCCCTGCCTTATTTCCCAAGAGTAGGTCAAGTTTTGCACCTTCTCTAGTAGGTACAACCACATTGTCTTGTACACACTTTAGAAATTCCTCTCCATCTAAACCTTTAACACTATGGCAATCCCAGTCGATGTTTGGAAAGTTAAAATCCACTACCATAACTACCCTATTATTCTTACAGATAGCTGAGATTTCCTTACAAGTTTGTTTCTCAATGTATTGGTTAAATAGTGTGGATATTATGCAAAATCTTTACCTCAACAACCGCTCTGGTCATTGCTATTTTTGCAGCATTGCAATGTGGCTTTGGGTTCCTTTCCCATTAGCGTCCAAAAGTGTTGTCTTTAGGACTTTCTTCCTCCATCACCTGAACCAAGACCTCCGAGTCCCTCACTGGGGAACTGGAAAGCCCTTCCTAAAATTCTTGGGTAACTTCAGATCTTTTCAAGGTTTCCTGCTGATTGAAACCTTGTTGCTGGTTAACTTTAAATAATGACATTTCTGCCCAAACAGGCGAGCAGCCAAGAAACAGCAATGATATTCTGGCTGCACATTTAACACGTGAAAATGAAGTCACACTACACATTTGATGTGGCTGTTGCACCTACATGGATAAATATATGCAACATGTCTGTTCTCAAACAGGGTTGAACTTCTCGAATAAGATATCTAATAGTATTAGAAAATGAGTAAGACATGCGTTTAAGGTGTTTTCTGCTAAAGTTGTGGAAAGAATAATTTCTTACGCAAGATCCACAACCTAAAAACTGGTGTGCAGGAGACACAGGTACCCACTTCTGAATGGATAGGCCCAGGCACTGAATATTGAGTCTCATGTCTTAATATCAATGATCCAGGGAGCTGTGGGCTTTTAGTTGGCTATGCTAAAGAACTAGTAGAGAAGGGGCTGTTAAATGGGGCCAGGAGAGGGGGAATTTGGAAATGTTTGGAGTTTGGGCATTACAGGGAAAACAGGACAGTTGAGAACCATGGTAATCAAATAGCATAGCAACTACAAGTGGAATCTAGAATAGGTGATTATTATCAGGATGTTGGGTTGATTCCATTCAGGCAGATAAACAGCGACAAGCAGTTTGTAGTTTCAATGTCTGATCAAGAAGAACACATTCTGTGAAATATTTTTAACAAGTTTACTTTTCTGTTGCAGCTTGAAGTGGCCTGTTAGGAAGCACTTGTTATGCTACCTGTAGAGCTGGCGTTTTGCTCTGGCTGCTGTTAGGCACGCCAACAGTGTAAGCATAGCCTAAAACAAGCATTGTGCCCTTATTTGCATATGCAAACTGCCAAGTGTCTGTTTTGGACACAGCCTTGTACTTTTCTTTGGTTATACCCACATGCTTGGGTGTGGCACACTTCTAAAACCTAAGTAATTTTAGTTGTATTAAATACCTCATTCAAATGGTGATTATCCAATGCACACAGTTTTGTAGATACCTGAACCCACTGGCTGGAATCATCACCGCCTTTTTCCAGTGCATGATGCAATTCTGACCCAAATCGGAAGGATGTACCTTAGCTCATTGGGAACTATTCAAAGCCACTGAAGTCCAAAGACCAAGCCATTCACTAGTGATAATTCGGATGTTTGCTTAAGCATGCATCAGCAAAGTGAAACAAAAGGTAATTTATCTCCCATTGAAAATTGGTGTCCAAACATTCACTTAAAGGCAAAAGAACAAAAAACAGATTAAGTTCAGACACTGTATATCACATCAAAAAGTGGTTAACGGTGAATATATGTATTCCTAGTCTGGGTTTCATAGTACTTCACTGCCTGTACCTTGCCTGTCCACTTTACTCTTAAACTTCTCCTGATGCTGTGAAACCTGACAATTAATGTTAGGCTGTAAGACATAGAAATAGATGTCGGTGTATAAGGCCCATCAAATCTACTCTAACATTCAATGAGATTGTGGCTATTCCAATAATCCTCAACTCCACTTTCCTACCTTATCACTGTAAAGCTTGATTCCTTAAATGATTAGAAATCTATCTCAGCCTTGAAAATATATTTAACAACCCAGCCTCGACTGACCTACGCAGTAAAAAACTCCAGAGATTTACTACCCTCAGAGAAGAAGAAAAAAATCCCTCTTGTCTCTATATTAAATGGGTAACTTCTTATGATTTTATGCCCTTTCATTCTAGTCTCTCCCACAAGGGGAAACAATCTCTAAGCATCTACCTGTCAAGTACATGAAGAATCTTATATGTTTCAATAAAGCCTCCTTTGGGTCTTCCAAACTCCAATGCCCAACCTACTGAACATCCTCTCCTAAGAAAATCCCTCCATACCCTGGATCAACTAAGTGAACATTTTCTGGACTACCTCCAATGTCAGTATATCTTTACTTAGATAAGGGAAAAAACTGTTACTAAACTAAAACATGTGGTCTGACTAGTGCCTTGTATATTTTAGTAAGTTTTTGCAATTTTTACTCTCCATTCTCTTTGAAATAAAAGCCAACATTCCATTTACCTTCCCAGTTATCTGCTAAACTTGGATGCTAACGTTTTTGGGATTTATGCACTAGGAAATCCAAATCCTTTTATGCTGATGCTTTCTGCAGTCTTTCCCAATTTAAATATCAATCAGTGCTTCTTTTCTTCTTGTGGTGCGTATATGGAATGAACTGCTAAAGGAAGTGGTGGAGGCTGGTAAAATTGCAATATTTAAGAGGCATTTGGATGGGTATATGAATAGGAAGGTTTTGGAGGGATATAGGCCAGGTGCTGGCAGGTGAGACTAGATTGGGTTGAGATATCTGGTCAGCATGCACGAGTTGGACCGAAGGGTCTGTTTCCATGTTTTATATCTCTGTGACTCTTTGACTCTATTTAACCGGTGGCACTGTTTCCAGTAGATGATTAACAGCCATTTATCAGGAAATGATTTGCTGACTGGAAAACACAGTTGCATAGTTCTTACATTTTTCCAACAGACACATGGCAGGAAAAGTAAATTTTTAATATATAGTATCTGGCACCACTTCCTCTTCTTACCAGAACCGCAATCGTGTTCCCCTACCCTTATCTTTCACCCCAGGCTCTACATTAATCAAATGGCATCAATCACTTCCCCCATACCCAGTATGCTGCTACAAGGAAATATATCCCCCTCCCCTGCTTTCAGCCTTCCTGCAGGACCATTCCCTCAGTAAGATCCATGCACAGCTCTTTCCAGAGACCAATCTCGGCATGGAGTTGGAACACCTGCTCTTTTAGCTCCTTGCTTCTTCCCTGTCAAGGCCCCAAAAATTCATTCCAGCTAAAATAGATTTTTTTTTTCTATTCAGTACACTATTATTTATGAGGCTATTCCACATTTGGGAGACAGAGTAAAAGTTAGATTGTCACTTTGCGATCAGCTCCATTCATCCTGTAGCATGACTGACATTTAAGTCTGCACCCAAATTCCACTCTGACTTTGGCTTCCTGCATCGTTCCAGTGAGGTTTAGTGTGAGCTCAAGAAACAGAGTCGTGAGATTAGATGCTTTGCGTCCTAATGGACTCAGAGAGGAACAATTTCAGAGCATAAACTTTGTCCCCTTTTGTTTGTTTCTGAATGACAGCTATTGGTTATTCTGCTTCTTCTATTTAAACATACTGCCAGGATCACTTTTTGTTTCTTAACTTGTTGCATCACCATCTCTTTTTGCCTTTTATCATCCCTTTTATCATTTAATCTCTCCTGCCTTCCACCCCATCAGCAATTTTCCTATTTGTTTCTCCTCCTGCCCCATTCCTTGTTTCTGTATTTGATAAAACCTAATGCACCTGACTGGTTAAAGACATCAACCCGAGACAGTAACCTCTTCCTCCCACCACAGATTTGTTTTGACCTAATAAGCATTTCCAACAATTTCTGTGTTTATTTCAGATTTGCAGCATTTCACTTTTAACTTTTCTTGTGCTATACTGATATCCAGACTTTTTTTAAAGAGTGCCAGAAATTGCTAGTAAAACAATCCAACTTCAAATGCAACAGTATGAATGAGAAACCTTAATAGTTAAGATTTGTAACAGGAAAGAGCCCAGCAATTATTCTTGAGAATCAAGAAATCATATTTTTCAATATATCTTATAAGAAGAACATAAAGAATAAAAAATAAGAATGGTATCTTGTACAAGTACACCCAATATTTCCCAATTAGCATTTTAAAATTTCACATATTTTAAAACATATTTCTTCTATTCTTATGATGAAAGTGATTAATATTATAGTTTCCCACATTAAGCATCATCTGCCACCTTTTTGCCAACTCACAAAATGTCTCTCTACTTACACAGAAACAGAATTGCTGATGACTGGTGACTCTTCATCAGTCGCCTGACTCAAAACATTAACTCTGCTTTCTTCCTACAGATGCTGCCAGACCTACTGAGTTTCTCCAGCAATTTCTAGTTTTGTTTAAGATATCCAGCATCCTCGGTTCTTTGTTTTATTTTCTGACTGTCTATTTAATCTGTTTGTGTGCCCTTGTAGCTTCTATGTGGCTGGCCTTCCCACCTGCATTGTCAACAAACCTAGACATTTAGAACACCTTCTATCGTGTTTGTTACTGAATCTCCCACCTAGGTCCTGTTCTCTATGGGTTGTCCCAGCACTGCCAACCCATTTTCAACTACATGTTAGTGCCCATTCCGTCATGAGCAAGATCAATATTGGTTTTCCAATCCAAATTGCACCTTTGTGCCTTGCTAGGTCATTTCAGAGAGCAGTTAGGAGTTAACTACAGTATCCCAGGTCTGGAGTAACATATTGATTTCCTTCCCTGATGGACATCACTGAACTAGATGAGATTTAATAATTGATGGAGACCACGAAACTGAGATTAATTTTATGATGCAGATTTATTAACTGAATTCAAGTCCCAGTAGCTGCCACAATGGGATTTGAACTTATGCTCCTAGGGCACTAACCTGGGTCTTTTGATTACCGGTTCAGTGAACTGATAATTCTTTACCACTAGGCTACCATCTCCCTCCTATAATGTACATGATACAGTTTAACATAGACTCGTCAAACATAACACCCTGTTCCTTCCATACCCCAACCTCCCTTTGTCTTGAATTAGTTTCCTTTGGTTCCTTTCAATAGGCTGTCTGATACCTCATTAGAATAGTATTCAATTTTCATGCAACATTTAGTGCATGGCACAGAGGGCAGAACCAGGAGTGTCTTCTCATCTCATACCCACACACAGCTTCCTCTGTGAAGTGTTACTGGATAGCAGTCAGTAAAAAGAATCTCAGCCGACCTCTCCCTTCATATCCTTGTAACACTGATTGTAATAACTTAACTATTAACTCTTGAATGAGGCTATTTGAACCTGTAAGGGTTAACCGGTAGCATGAGACAAACTCTATCTAGAGTCATAGAGTTCAACTGGTCCACACCAACCATGTTCCCAAACTAAACTGATCCCACTGTCTTAATTTGGTCCATATCCCTCCCAACCTTTCCTATTCAAGTACTTATCCAAATGTCTTTTAAATATTGTAACTACACCTGCATCCACCACTTCCTCTGGAAGTTCGTTCCACACACAACCCACTCTCCATGTAAAAAGGTTGCCCCTCAAGTCCTTTTTAAATCTTTCTCCTCTCACCTTAAAAGTATGTCCCCTAGTTTTGAAATCCTCCACCCTAGGGAAAAGACCCTTGCAATCCACCTTATCTATACCCCTCCTGATTTTATAAAGTCATCCCTCAACTTTCTACGCTACAGTGAAAAAAGTCCCAGTCTATCCAGCCTATTTTTATAACTCAAGCCTTCCATTCCTGGCAATTCCCTGGTAAATCCTTTCTGAACCCTCTCCAATTTAATAATATCCATCCTATAACAGGGCGACCAAAACTGCATACTGTACTCCAGAAGAGGCCTCACTACCATCCTGTATAACCATAACATGATGTCCCAAGGATATAAGGATGGTTGTTGGGAGGAAATAATTAGCGGTTGACCTTCTTATTAACAGTATGCAGCCAAAGCGGTACTTTGTAAATCTACTTTTAAGTTGAGCCAATTGTTACAAAAAAACAAAGTAACCAGCTATGAAGTAATGTGGAAAAACCTATTTAATGTTCAAGAGGATTGTGCCTACCTTCTGCCTAGGATGTTCGTTGGCATCCTTCCCAACAAACTATAAGTAGCCTAGACTGACACCTACAAGAACGGTTTTAGTGGCAAAACTACCCAAGGTGCCCAAGTTCATATCCAATATTAAATTATTACATTAGAATCCCTATAGTGTGGAAACAAGCCATTCAGCCCAACAAGTCCATACTGACTCTCCAAAGAGTGACCCACCCAGACGCATTCCCCCTACCCTATTATTCTACATGTACACCTAGCCAACACATCCCTGAACAATTTAGCACAGCCAATTCACTTAACCTACACATCTTTGGATTGTGGGAGGAAGCCCACACAGTCCTGGGGAGAATATGCAAATTCCACACAGACAATTGTCTGAGGCTGGAATGGAACCAGGAATCCCTGGTGTTGTGAGGCAGCAATGTTAACCATTGAGCCACTGTGTTGCAATAGATTAATGCAGTGCTCTAGGATTTGAACCTAGGTACTATTCTTGTGGTGCAGTGATAGTGTCCCCACCTCTGTGACTTGGGTTCAATAAATGAGTCACAAGCTGTCTGAACAGGTTGTTTTTATTTAGAAGCAATTGTACTTACAATCTCTGGTCTGTTTGTCTTTGCTTTACACTAGGTGACTATTTTATCCACAATGAAAATGTGCTTCTAAAGAGAGTGGAACTCTTGCAATGACCTATCCTTGTTTACAAAATTAACTCATATTTTGTTTTATTTGTAGAATTACATGCAGCCCTCTGGTGGACTTGTATTGCAAATTCCATTAATCTGCACAACGACTTGTCTGAACAAAATACTTTGGCCAGAAGGTTTTTTTCAGAAAATAAGTTTGTGATATTTTGGGAATTTACATCCAAACTTCAATGTTAAAAGGTATACAATAAAGTTGTTCCACAAGCTTCTTTATTAAGACAGAGCATGAGTGCACCACTTTTAATGAAACACAGCTATTGTGCATTGTTGTGATGGAATATTCTTCTTCCTAAAGCATTTATTACCCTTAAAATTAAAGGAGAAATAATTTATTGAATATCAAACTGTTTAGTGGAACATGCAACTGTGCTTATTATTTCCTGTCTATCTGGTACCTCCACTGCTTCTCAAATCCTGAGCACATCTCTTTCCTTGCTACGTTTAATTATTTGTCTCCTCCTTCACTGTGCAATATCATTTCTAAGTTCATTTGTTAAAATATCCAACTGTGTCAAACTGGTACCAACCTGGATTAGCAAAGCACTTTCCTATTCATTCTTATCTCTCCAACTGATTCATGGAAACCATTATTCTATCATCGAGGAGAAAGTGAGGTCTGCAGATGCTGGAGATCAGAGCTGAAAATGTGTTGCTGGAAAAGCGTAGCAGGTCAGGCAGCATCCAAGGAGCAGGAGAATCGATGTTTCGGGCATAAGCCCTTCTTCAGGAATCATTCTATCATCTTCAACCATGACTGGCAAACTTCAGCTGTTCACTTTAGCTCCTGGATCACCAGATACTCCTCCATTTTTGGAATTGGAAAAAAGAACAAAGTATGACAAACTCTTCAGTCTGTTCCTCTATATTACTAGTCACAGAAGCTCTGTCTCCTCAAACCCTATCTCCACAGTCACTCAATGATCTTGCTTCTCAGGTAAGGTGTCTTTCTTTTGATTGATTTTGTAATTGATTCTGATTATCCTGATTCTCTCATTGGAGCTTTTACTTGCATTTCAAATGTCCTTAAACAAATCATCCCTTAATCTTATGATGAGTGAGTGCAACTGAAGTTTATCCAAAATGCTATTGTGGATACATCTTTTCCTTCATCCTTTGCATTTTTCTGGAGGTTCATTACAGATCTAATAAAACCCAGTCAAGAGATATTATTGGGTATGTTGAGCATAATTTCAAAGTATGCCAATGGCAGAATTATGAAACAGATTTGTAATTATGGTAAACTATAGAATAGTGACATACATTTTATACAATGATGAAATAGGAAGACAAGTGATAAATGAAACTTAAAGGAGATAAATGCTGACTTGTGTGAGGTAGATGGTGAACAGACTTTGAAGACCGGAAATGAATTACTGCAGGATTCTTGTTCCCTGAATTGCTCTTTTTAACCACAGTCTTTATAATGGCTTGTCCAGTTCAGTTTCTGGTCAATAATAACCCCCAGGAGAATCCAGCAATGGGAATGCTATTGAATTGTTAGATTCTTTCTTGTTAGAGATGGTTATTGCCTGGCACTTGCATGGAGCAAATGTTACTTGTCACATGTCAGCCTAAACCTGGTTATCATCTGGTTCTTGCCACATTTTGATATGGGTTGCTTCAATATCTGAGGAATTGCAAATGTTGCTGAATGTAGTGCAATCATCAGTGAACATCCCGACTTCTGACTTTATGGTGGAAGGAAGATCACTGATGAAGCAGCTGAAGCTGGTTGGACCTAGGACACTACACTCAGGAACTCAGTTATCCTAGAGCTGAGATGATTGACCTCCAACAACTACAACTGTTTTTCATTGTGCCATAGGAGACTCCAACTATCAGAAACCCACCCCAGTTCCAACTGATGCCAGTTTTGCTAATGCACCTTGATGCCACACTCAGTCAAATGTAGCTTTGAATTCAAGAGCTGTTACTCTCACCTACCCTCTGGAGCATGCGTGACCACATTAAGCTGAGCAAGGGTTACTTGACAGCATTGTTGATAACATCTTCTCTAACTTTACTGATGATCAAGAGGAGACAGATGGTGTGGTATCGGCTGAGTTTGATTTGTCTGTTACGTGTATATGGGACATAACTCAGCAATTGTCCACATTGTTATGTAGATACCAATGTTATACCTGTACTGGAACAACATGGCTAGCAGCACAAGAAGTTATAGAGCGAATTTCTTCAGTACAGTTGCTGGCATGTCATCATGATCCTTGGCCTATGCAGTACCCAGTGCCTTTAGCCATTTCTTAATATCATGTCAAGTGAATCAGACTGGTTGAAGACTGGTATCTGCGGACCATGACAGACCATCCATTGGGCAGTTCCGGCTGAAAATTGTTGCTAATGCTTCAGTATTATCTTTTGCACTGGGCTCCCTTATCATTGAAAATGGGGATATTAGTGGAGCCGCCTCTTCCAGTCAGTTGCTTAATTGTTCACCACCATTAATGGATGTAGCAGGACTGCACACCTTAGATCTGATCTGATAGCTGTGAAATCACTTAGTTGTATCTGTCACTTGGTGCTTCTGCCTGTTTGGTTGCTTTACCATGTTGACATCTCAATTTTAGGTTTGCCAGGTGCTGCTCCTGGCACGCTGTCCTGCAATCAGGGTTAATCCCCTGGCTTGACTATAATGGAGGAGTGGAGGAATATGCATGGGCAAGAGGTTATAGGTAGTGTTTGAAGAAGAGAAAAATTGCACCATTTTAATAAGAAGTGCAGAAACATAATGGAGTATATTCAAGCCTGATAAATCACACATGATCCTTGGTTTTAAAGAGCCCAAAAGCCAGGGAGTCAAGTTCAAACATTAAATAACACTGGTTATGCTGCAGCTGAAGTATTGTGGCCTGTTCTGGATTCCACAATTTATGCAGGATATCTAGATCACAGAGAATGGTGTTGAAGAAAACGCCTGGAATAATATCAGGGTTGAAATAATTCTACTA
This sequence comes from Chiloscyllium plagiosum, assembly GCF_004010195.1. NCBI lineage: Eukaryota > Metazoa > Chordata > Chondrichthyes > Orectolobiformes > Hemiscylliidae > Chiloscyllium > Chiloscyllium plagiosum. The sequence goes on from NC_057728.1 coordinate 48,651,694, forward strand.
CAAGGGAAAATTTGAGAAACTGGTTTTGTTCTGGAGAGATTTGATAGAATTTGCGGTGGAGGGCGTTCTTAGTGGCAGGAGTGTGTATCATGTACAAAACATACTGCAGCAAGTCACCAAGTCTCAGTTGACAGCACCATCCAAATCCACAACCTCTAACCTTGTGGAAGGACCAGTGTGGAAGTCAAGAACACTGTTACTTGCAAATTTCCCCCTCAGTTTGGAACAATTTCACTGTTCCTTCACTATCACTGAGTTTAACTTCTGGAATCCCCTTTTTAATAGGCACACTACATGGACTGTAGTTGTTCAAGAACAAATGTGGTTTTTCAAGAACAATTATTGATGAGCAATAATTCAACTAACCAAAACTGAATGACAATTGGCATTAAGTTCCCAACAATTCAGCAAGATTACACTGAATCTCACTGCTCGGTTCCATTCTGACTGCAGATTCCTATATCAGCTTTAACTTTATTACATTATTATTTTAATTGATCTCTGTTAGGGGTGAGTTAGCTCAGTTGGCTGGGTGGCTAGGTTGCAATGCAGTGTGATGCAAACAGCATGGGTTCAATTCTGTCACTGAGGTTATCATGAAAGACTCTCCGTCTCAACCGGTCAAACCACCACCATCTTTCACTCTCTCTAAAGAGATGTCAGCCTGTGGTCACTTTACTTATCTGTTGTTTTTCTGTCTTGTTTGGCTCTGACTGACATCAGCACCTTCCTGACTTAGTAGTTAAGTTGAACACAAGAAAATTGGTGTCTGGCGTTAAGAAGGAAGAACACAAGCCGTAGTTGCTCTGACTGAATCCCTGTGGGAGGTATATGGGAGGGGATCTTGACAATAATGTGGTCACATGCCCTGCTGATATTGTCAAGATATGACCATGCAAGGTGACCACTGTGAGACAATGGAGAGAGATGGATCCACAAGACTGCATATAAATGATTTGGCTGTGACTATAGGAGATGTGGTTAGTACATTTGCAGATGACAACAAAATTAGTGGCGTAGTGGACAATGAAGAAGATTACCTCAGAGTACAACAGGATCTTGATCAGATGGGCTGAGGAGTGGCAGATGGAGTTTAATTTAGATAAGTATGAGGTGCTGCATTTCGGAAACGCACATGAGGGCAGAACTTATCCACAATGTTGAGAGTGTGTTGCTGGAAAAGCACAGCAGATCAGGCAGCATCCGAGGAGCAGGAAAATAGACATTTTGGGCCAGAGCCCTTCATGGGGAATGAGGCTGGGAGCCTTGGGGGGTGGAGAGATAAATGTGGAGGAGGTGGGACTGGGGAGAAGGTAGCTGAGAGTGCAATTGGTGGATGGAGTTGGGGGTAAAGGTGATGGGTCGGAGAGGAGGGTGGAGCAGATAGGTGGGAAGGAAGATTGATAGGTAGGAGAGGTCATGAGGGCATGCTGAGCCGGAAGGTTGGAACTGGGGTAAGGGGGTTGGAGAGGAAATGAGGAAACTGGTGAAGTCCACATGGATGCCCTGGGGTTGAAGGGTCCCAGCCATCAGGTGTTGAGGGAGTGGCGGTGGAGGAGACCCAGGACCTGCATGTCCTCAGCAGAGTGGGAGGGGGTGGAAATGTTTGGCTGTGGGGTGGTGGTGTTGGTTGGTGCGGGAGACTGTAGAGGAGACTGCATTGGGAGCAATGGATATAATAAATGACATGTGTGGCACTGCAGGTGAAACTTTAATGGATGTGGAAGGCTCCTTTGGGGCCTTGGATGGAGGTAAGGGGCAAGGTGTGGGGACAGGTTTTGCAATTCGTCTTCTGGAGTTACACCGACACCACTCCCTACCTCTTCCTCCGTCACATTGATGAATGCATCGGCGCCACCTCATGCTCCCGTGAAGAGGTTGAGCAGTTCATCAACTTCACTAACACAATGTTAGTGAATTTAACTTCACAATGCTAAATTCACCAGGTCCATCTCTGACACCTCCCTCCCCTTTCTAGACCTCTCCATCTCCATCTACGAGGACCAACTCAACACTGACTTTTTTTTTAACAAACCTGACTACCACAGCTACCTGGATTACACCTTCTCCCACCCTACCTCCTGCAAAAATGCTATCCCGTATTCCCAATTCCTCTGCCTCTGCCGTATGTATTCCCAAGAGGACCAGTTCCACCACAGAACACACCAGATGGCGTCCTTCTTTAAAGACCAAAATGTCCCCTTCCACGTGGTTAAAGATGCCCTCCAAAATATCTCATCCACGTCCCACATCTCCACCCTTGAACGCCATCCCTTCCAACTGCAACAAGGACAGAACCCCCCGGTCCTCACCTTCCACCCCACCAACCTCCACATTAATCACATCATCTGCTGACATTTCCACCACCTACAAATGGATCCCACCACCAGGTATATATTTCCCTCCCCACCCCTAACCACCTTCTGAAAAGACCGTTCCCTCTGCAACAACCTGGTCAAGTCCGTGCTCCCTAACGAGCCACCCTCCCCTCTCGGCACCTTCTCCTGCCACCGCAGGAATTGCAAACCCTGCGCCCACACCTCCATCCAAGGCCCCAAAGGAGCCTTCCACATCTATCAAAGTTTCATCTTCACTACCACACGTCATTTATTGTATCCGTTGCTCCCGATGCTGTCTCCTCTACATTAGGGAGAGTGGAAGCCTTCTCGCAGAGTGCTTTAGAGAACATTGCCAGGACACCCACACCATCCAACACCACTGCCCCGTGGCCAAACATTTCAACTCCCCCTCCCACTCTGCCAAGGACAGGCAGGTCCTAGGCCTCCTCCACCGCCACTCCCTCATCACCCAACGACTGGAGGAAGAACGCCTCATCTTCTGCCTCGGGACCCTTCAACCCCAGGGCATCAATGTGGATTTCACCAGTTTCTTCATTTCCTCTCCCCACCTGAGGCTCCAGCCTCATTCCTGATGAAGGGCTCCAGCCCGAAACATCAATTTTCCTGCTCCTCGGATGCTGCCTCCTGAGCTTTTCCAGAAACACATTCTCAACTCTGATCTCCAGCACCTGCAGACCTCACTGTCTCCTTATCCACTGAATGGTAAGGTCCTGTGGGGAATGATGCTGAACGAAGAGACTTTGGAGTGCAGGTCGATAGGAAAGTGAAAAAGGCATTTGGTATGCTTTCCTTTATTGGTCAGTGAATTGAGTATAGGAGTTGTGAGGTCATGTTGCGGCTCTGCAGATCATTGGTTCAGTTGCTTTTGGAATCCTGCGTGCAATTTTGCTTTCCCTGCTATAGGAAGGGTGTTATGATACTTGAAAGAGTGCAGAGAAGATTTACAAAGCTGTTACCTGTGTTAGAGGGTTTGAACTAAAGGAGAGGCTGAACAGGCTGGGGCTGTTTTTCTTGGAGCGTCGAAGGCTGAGGAATGACGTTATAGAAGTTTATAAAATCATAAGGGACATAGATAGGTTGAATAGTCTAGAGAGCATAGGCTTAGGGTGTGAGGGAAAATGTTTTAAAGGGACGTAAGGGGACAACGTTTTCACACAGTGGCTGGTGTATATTTGCAATGATTTCACAGAGGAAGTGGTGGAAGCTGCTACAATTACAACATTTAAAAGGGCATCTGGATGAATAGGAAGGGTTTAGAGGATATGGGTGAGGCAAATGGAACTAGATTAATTTAGGATATCCGGTCGGCATGGATGAGTTGGACCAAAGGGTCTGTTTCCATGCTGTACATCTCTATGACTCTATGACTCTAAATGCTAGCTTTTCCAGCAATTTACATATCTTTAAACAAATGTAAAATAAAATCACAATGGATTTTGATCATGAATAAAGAGGAAACAGTTTCAGTGACAGGAGGATCAGTAGCCAAAGGACATAATTTAAGGCAATTAACTACAGAACGAGAGACAACATGAGAGAAAAAAAATGCAATTAATGATCTGGAATGCACTGCCTAAAAGATGGCACAAGCAGCTTTAATAATACTGATCAAAAAAGATAATTAAGTATTTAGTGGGAAGACTTGTCATGGGAAAATAGAGGTGTGGGATGAATTGGATAGCTGACAACATTCAAATGAGCTGAATATTTTCTTTCAGGGCTACATTAAACCATGTTTCTACAATGGAGTACCCAAAGTGAAAAATGATGTTCCAAATATATTTTAACTAGTGCTTGGTATATGACAGTTGTATTATATTCTAACATTTGTATTTAAATTTTATGGGGTTTTTTTGTTTGAGTCTTGCACCTATGAGTTAAATGTTTTGTACCTGAACACAACCCTTTGAACATTAAATCCCCCTCCTCGCATGCTTCCTTAATTTGATCATATGTTACATCCATCTGTTCATCTAAAGTGTACTTTCTTACAAATATTATACTCCATTTATTATTGGTCTATTCATGGAATCTATAGCTTTTGAAATTTTCTACTATAATCTTCTCACTTAATTACACCACCTAATTTAGCAAAATGCATAAACTTGATATATAGTTTATGGAAATTATGATTTCTAAAATATCAAGGCCTATGCTGCTTCCATTGTGGATATCGTATAGTGAAATATTTCAGCAATTTAGATTCTGTAGGTGGAATCTCATCAGGCTCTGAGCACTGTGGGCTATGGGGAAATGAGTGGGAGAATCAGGCCGAATGCTCCGCGAGCCCCATTACAGCATCAAGATCACCTCCCTTCATCTTGTATGTTTTCCCAAGTGACATGGTGAGAATCTCACTAGGCAGCGGTGAATTCCCAGTTGACGCACATTGTTGGCTGTTAAACACCTTGTTAATAGTACAGTTTGCCAGAGGCTGGGATCTGAATCAAACCCACAGTAAAATTTAGCAGTTGGGAAAAGTCGACATGAAAACCAGAGTGTGTTCTTGCCACTTGCTCCAAAAGACCTCCACTTTGAACATCAGGTCCCAACACCTCAGGCATGTTCCACGGACATCAGCATCAGACACACCCCCATGGAATGGATCCAATCCACTTATAGGATTCTTCTGCACTTCAATGTTGTACCTCGGCTGCAAGGGCAATCATCATTGTAATACAGCAGAAAGGACACTATGTGCTCCAAGACACAGGCCCAGCTCATTGAAACATGGAAACAGAAAATAGGAGCAGAACTAGGCCATTCACACTTCAAGCCTTCTCTGCAAATTCATTATGATCGTGGCTGATCATCCAACTCAATCGCTGGTTCATGTTTTCTCCTATATCCTTTGATCCCTTTAGCCCCAAGTACAACATCCAAATCCTCCTTGAAATTATACAATGTATTGGTGTTGACTGCTCAATGCGGTAGCAAATTCCACAGGCTCACCACTCTCTGGGTGAAAACATTTCTCTTCTTCTCAATTCTAAATGGTTTACCCTGTGTCTTAAAACTATGATCCCTAGTTCTTGTCTCTCCCATCATGGGAACATCCTTTTGTATCTATACATGTATTATTTTCTCGACAATTTGTATGCCTTTTCCTTGGCTCTAACACTGTCTCTAGCATTCCTTGTAGCCCATCGTTTGGATACCTTCCCACTTTCCGTTTTGCGCCACACAGGAACAAACAATTTTTGCAGTTTACCCATTTGCTCTCTGAATGCTTTCCATTGCCTTTCCACTGTCATCCTTTTTAAGTAATGTTCCCCAGTCTATCACACTAACTTGGTCTCATTATCGCCATTTCTTCTATTTAGATTCAGAACTCCAGTCTCGGAATCAACTATGTCCTTCTCCATCTTGACGGGGAATTCTATCATATTATAGTTGTTCTGCCTAAGGGGCCTCACACAACTACATTACTAATTATTTCTTTTTCATTACACAATATCCAGTCTAGAACAACCTACTCTCTAGTTGGATCCTCAAGTTATCCATATTGGTCTAGAAAACTATCCTGTTTTTCTCCAGAAATCCCTTCTCTGCTGTCTGGGTGCTAATATGACTAACCTGCATATAGATTGGGCAGAAGCCACCCATAATTTCAGATGTTCCATTATTGCATGCATCTCTAATTTCCTGTTTAACACAAATCCCAAAATCACCCCTACATTTCAAGAGTCAATGTACAACCACCAATAATGCTTTTTGCCCCTTGGTGCTGTTCAGCTTTGTCCATACAGTCCACAGCATTCCAGCTGGTATCCTTCCTTACTATTGTGTTGCTTCCCCTTTAACTAACAATGCAAGTCCGCCACCTTTCCTTTCTATCTGTCTTTCCTAAATATTGAATACTCCTGGACATTCAGTTCCCATCCCTGGTCACCCTGCAGCCGTGTATTTGTAATCAGACCTGTTTTCATTTATTGTGGATGTGATCCTACTGCACAGGATGGTGCACGGGCTGAATTTTGATGTCCACAAAGACCAGCTATGGAGGCTATGTCACTAGACCATGCCAGCCCAGTCCATGATTGCCACTAATGTTAGAGCAGACTCAGTTGATTGGCAGAATGTCCAGCAATGTTGAAATAAAGTTCAATGCCTTCCTTCACCCCACCAGTGTAAGTTCCTCATGCCCACTCTGAGTGCACAATGGCCTTTTAAATATGGCACCAGCGTCAGAAATACCAGTCAGTTTTGGTATCACCAGTGAGTGGCAAGTTGCCCTGGTAACAACACCTGGTACGATGGGCCAGGATATAGATAAGAAACTTGCAATAATCCAAAACCAATGTGTGTGTTTGGTTTGGTGGGATACGTTGAAAAAAATTCCCTTTGCCTCACAGCAAGAATTACTCCAAACTCAACAAGACTTGTATTTAGCAAAAAAAACCTAAGAATTTAGACTGCTTCAAATTTTATTAATTTATAAACTTCACAGAAGTAAAAATATTAAATTAGTTCTCACTCTTAGCAATCCCTGTAAAATACAACTGGCAAATCTATGTAAAAATGTGCTGTTCCTCCATTCCAGTCAGATGCTACTCCTGTGTTTCACATACCTCGAGATGACAAGAATCATAATTAGTATGTAATGTGTGTATTTTACATCCAAGAATTAATCTGGTTGATTAATAGATGTTAAATAACAAAAGATGCTATATGAAGTCTGTATGAAAAGAATGTACTTCAATAAAGATCAATACAGGTATAGGATTTGTTCTTCTGAATTAGCTGCATTGTCGATAGAAGTACAAGTGGTAATCTGTGAAGAATATTCGAGCAAAGTTCGGATTTGTTCTGCAGTCTGCCAGGCCCTGTACAATAGAGAATACTCAATGATTAAGCAGATAAAGATACAATTTGCACACAATTTCTATTTTGACAAGTGCTTCAGATTGATCTCAGCTTTTAAGTTAGTTGCAGATTGACTTACTGGTGCTGCAACGCGAAAGTGGTATGTACACTCATGAAGATGTGCTACTGGCAAGAACCAGAAATGTTGATACCCCTGCAAGAATATTTAAACATTTAATGAGAGGGAGCTCACAACAAACTATCAAGTGTATAATACATTTTAAGCAAGCCAATAAAAATGCTATGTTACTTAAATATTTTATAAATAACAACCAATTGTTTCAGATTGCTTCAATTTCTGGCAGTTCAATTGCCTACTGTGTGTGTACACAAGAACATAAACAATAGCTGTACAAGACCATATGACCTATCAAACCTGCTCTTCCATTCAATATGAACATGGCTGCTCTTCAGCATTAACTCCACTTACCTGTCTACCCCATACTCAGAATCCTGCAGAATAAAAGTCTTTCAATTTTCACTTTGAATATATTGAATTATGGAGTATATATGATCCTCAGTGAATTCCAAGATCCGTCTCTCAACCCTTCATGATCAACCGGCTAACCTAAGGCTGTGCCCTCATGTTCAAGATTCCGCGGACAGGGAGGAACGATCACTGTGTCTAACTCTACCAAGCCCCTTTAAAATCTTTCTTATATTATCTTGTATGACTGAATTTCCTCGATAGTACAGTGGTTAGTATACCAGCCTGTCATGTGGGAAACCAGGGTTCGGTTCCCGGATGGGGAGGAATTTTAGGGTGACACGGTAACTCAGTGGTTAGCACTGCTGCCTCATATCATCAGGGACCCAGGTTTGATTCCAGCATCGGGCAACTGTCTGTGTAGAGTTTGCACATTCTCCCAGTGTGTGTGGGTTTCCTCCGGGTGCTCCAGTTTCCTCGTAGATTAGATTACTTACAGTGTGGAATCAGGCCCTTCGGCCCAACAAGTCCATACTGACCCGCCGAAGCGCAGCCCACCCATACCCCTACATTTACCCCTTCACCTAACACTACAGGCAATTTAGCATGGCCAATTCACCTGACCTGTACATCTTTGGACTGTGGGAGGAAACTGGAGCACCCGGAGGAAACCCACGCAGACACGGGGAGAATGTGCAAACTCTACACAGTCAGTCGCCTGAGGCGGGAATTGAACCCGGGTCTCTGGCACTGAGAGGTAGCAGTGCTAACCACCGTGCCACCATGCTGCAAAGATTTGCAGGCTAGGTGAATTGGCCATGCTAAATTGCCCATAGTGCTTAGGGATGTGTAGGTTAGGTGCGTTAGTCAGGGGAAATGTAGGGGAATGGGTCTGGGTGGAAAATTCTTCAGAGGGTCGGTGTGCACTTGTTGGGCCAAATGACCTGTTTCCACACTCTTGGGATTCTATCACTGGCCAGAAATAAGATTTTATGTGCGGCAATTCTTAAGTTTGCTTACACAGGCTTAGAAAACCACAAGTATACTGCCAGTACTGGGTCTCCTCATTGAAATGAGGATAGCTTTCTGAGCATGCTTACCTGGGCAGTTTTTTTTTATATTTAGATAACTTTAATGTATTAACTTAAAAAAAAGACAATGCACAAGCCTTAGGAAGTGGCAAGACAAAGCAGTTGCTGGTTGGACCACTGGGATCCAAAGAATTTGGCAAACAGGATACAGAATTGTGAGATAGAAAGCAGAGGGTGATGGTTGAGGGATGTTTTTGTAACTGGAGTCTGGGTCTAGTGGAGTTCCTCAGGGATTAGTGTTGGCATATATAAACAATTTAAACTTGAATGCAGGAGAGTTGATCAACATGAAGTAGAATGATAGGAAATTTGGTGCAATGGTAAGTAGTGAGGAGGATAGCCTTAAACCAAATTACAGGAGGATATATACTGGCTGGTCATGTAGGCTGATCAGTGGCAAACAGAATTCAATCCAGATACATGTGAGATGATGCATTTGGGCAGGACAAACAAGGCAAAGGAATACATGAAAAAAGCATCAGAGAGACCTTGGTGTGCAGATCCACTGGACTCTTAACATAGCAGGATAGGTGGATAAGGTGGTCAAGACAGCAAATGGGATATTTGCCTTTATTAGCAAAATTGTAGAATTTAACAGCAAAGAGATGATGCTGTAACTGTATAAAATGTTGGTTAGGCCATAACTTGAATAATGTGTACCGTTCTGGAATCCACATTATAAGAAAGATGTGATTATGTTGGAGAGGGTATCGAGGAGATTTACCAGGATGTTGCCTGGGCTGGAGAGTATTAGTTATTTAGAGAGATTGGATAAGTTGGAGTTGTTTTCCTTGGAGCTGAAATTGACTGAATGGAGACATGACTGAGTTTATAAAATTATGAGGGGCACAGAAGGAAGAAACATTTCCCCTTGGTGGAGGGATCAATGACTGGGGGGAATAGTTTCAAGGGAAGGGGTGGGGGTTGAGGGCAGGATGTAAGGAAAACAATTTCACCCAGAAGGTGGTGGGAATCTGGAACTCACTGTTTTGTAAGGATGGTGGAGACAAAAACCCTCAATGCCCAAGTTATATTTAGATGTACACTTGCGATGTCAAGGCATACAAGGCTATAGGCCAAATGCTGGAAAATGGGATTAGAATATGTAGGTCATTGTTTTGATCAGCACAGACAGGCTGTATGGCCTTTTCTATGCTGTAAACCTCTGTGACTCCAGGCCCTCGACTTGCATCACATCAGATAGCAACGCCACTGAAAAAAAATAACTTCTTCAGGATATTAAGTTTCCAGTCTAACTTTTGAGTTATTTTGCTACCCAAGTTTGGACATGTTTTTTGTTAATCTGAAACAAATAATTAGCACAAAACAGCGGTTTCTAAATAAATACCTCTGTGGGGAATCTTGGTCAAAATTGGTATGAGGTACGAAGATGCCTCAGGAAGGAAGCAACTCTGACTGCTCTCATGTATATACAAGAGAGAATGATATGAAAAATGGCAAATCTATAAAATTGAAACTCGGTCAATGCTGTAGGCATCAGTTTCTCAGCTTACATTGTTTATTGAAGTTGTACTGTATTATCAAATTTAAAAGTAAAATATCACACATCAGGTTATAGTCCAACAGGTTTATTTGGAAGCACTAGCTTTCGGAATGCTGTGGCATTGTGTGATTTTTAACTTTGCCCACCTCAGTCCAACACCTGCTCCTCCACATCATCATTATCAAATTTAAGCCTGCCAGGTTTGGGTTCTTCCCATGTTACATTCACAGTCAGAACCATAAGACCAAAAAACGTTTAACCGGCTGTACAGGCCCTCAAGCCCATTCCGCCATTCAGTAAAATGATGACTAATCTTATCTTGTTCTAACCTCCACCTTACTGCTTGTTCACCAAAACCTGAGTGCTCTGCTTCAAAAATCTGCTCTCCCCTTCAAGTTTTCTGGGGTAGAGACTGCCAAAGATCCATGACTTTCAAAACAAAAATGCTACCAAGTAGTCCTTTGCTCCATTAATCTGGACTCCTTTGTGAGAAGGCACATCCTCTGAACATCCATGCTTGCCATGAACCCTCAGAATCTTGTCAGTTTCAATAAGGTTACATGTCATTCACCCCAACTCCATGGAGTGTAGGCCAAGTCTGCTCAACCAACCATTCTTCATAAGACAAACCCTGCACCTCAGGAATCAACTTAGTCAATATTCTTTGTGTGATGTGCAATGGAAATATATCACCTCTCCCTAAACAATGAAACCAACTGAATATAGTGTTCAAGGTACTGCACTTACGCCCTGCACAATTATAGCAAAACTTCATTAACTTCATTTTTCTTTTATTCATACACAAGATGGCAGAATCACTGACCAGATCAGTATTTATTGCCCATTCCTAGAGGGAGTTAAAAGCCAACCACATTGCTATAGGTCTGGAGTCACATGTAGTCGAGACCAGGTAAGGATGACAGTTTCATTCCCTAAAAGACATTAGTGAACCAGATGGGTTTTTCCAACAATCGACAATGGATTTCTGGTCATCATTAGACTCTTAATTCCAGATTCTTATTGAATTCAAATTCCACCATCTGCTGTTGTGGCATTCAAACCCAGGAACCTGGGTCTCTGGTTTAACAGTCCAGCGATAATACCATAGGCTAACAACGCCACATTATTCTCTAAATTCCTCTAAATAAAGGCCAACATTCTATTTGTCTTCGTAATGGATTTCTCCTCCATTTGCTTCATGATCATCTTGAGTTAAGGATATCCTTGGTCTACTCTTCCCCATTATCTCTAAGCTTAAAGCATCTGAGTCATTTTCCATTATGTGTTAGTGAAACTAAGTTCTACCCTATGACCACATGTCTGATGTAAAGGGGGTAGAAATTACACTGTATCAAAATCCAGGTAAGATTTCAGTGCTACATACATCTAATGGGATCAGTGGCAGGACTGCGGGACATTGTTCTGCCAGCCTTTTATTGTATTATTATTGATGAGCTGCAGCCAGTTCTGGCCTCAGAAGTTGGCTGGTCCCAAGACAGACTGATATACATGGTTGCTGAGGTCATAAGGAGAGTCCTGGAACATGCAGGCAATTGGAAGACAGGGGAAGCAATGGCTTACAAACTTGGTCTGGAGGAAGTTGGAAAAACCCTCTGTGAATCTCTAAGATACATATTTCAATTAACGGACTGTACAAATGCAATTTGTTTTCAGTTATGTTGCAATAAATTTCAGTGTTAAGCGCAGGTCAGCATCTGTAGGCATCAATTGTTGAAAAGCCCAGTCAAACGTTTCCTCAGTGCAGATAATTTCTAAAATCAAACATATATTTCACAATATTGTTGTAATGTCCAGCATAGCAAGTTACCTGAGACATTTCCTGTGATGCATCCCTTTTCATTATTTTGTGTGCAGGTGTTACACATGTCTCACCAAGGTTCACTTTACATTTATAAACAATCACGGGTGCTGTTGTGCTGCAACATATAAATAATATTGTTATAACATGGGGTAAACCCTCCTGCTTAATTTAAACCAGCAACACCGAACAGATTTATCCCATAATCTGTGAAAATTTGAGAGGCCAAGAACTATTTAAAGTAAAAATTAACAACTTTATTTCTTAAAGAATAACAGAGAATAGGTAACTAACAACTATTTACAACTCCTTCCTCTAACCTATCTTTTACCTTCCCTTCTATAATACTAGGCCGATAAAACTCCCCGATTAAATTTTACCAAAAATTCATGTTTTCAAAACCAGCCAGACATTAAATCTTCTCTTCCTCGGTTTTCTTTTCTTTTTCTTAGGGATTTCTGTTTTGCAGGTCACTGATCAATCAAGGTACCTTTAAGAGAGCTATTTTTCAGGCAGTCTCTACATGCTGGTTGTGTGGCAGTTCTCCTCTCAACTGTTCAATTTTCCCCAGTATTATACTCTGAAACCCTCAAATTGTGCCATCGGCTATTAAAATTGTCAATATACTAAATTCAAACTTGATTGGAGTTTGGTACTTTTCAGGGTGTAATTTAAACTGATTGGCCTAATGGAATCTGTTTTGTCTCCAGGCAACCAGCTACACTAACTGCTGGAACACATGCTACATTGCATCTTATTGAGAATACTTAGTGCTGTCAGGTAGGTCTGCAGGTACAGTACACCCACCTCTTCATACCACCTCCCCCTCTTAAGAAACAATGAACCATCATAATGAAAATATGGCTTTCTTTTCCTATTCTTTAAACACATTACCCTAACATATATTAACTTTAATCTAAGTTCACCTTAACTTCTTCCCATATTATTTATATATATATATATATATACACACACACATTATATATATAAAACATTAAATAAATCCAAGTAGATGATCCTTTATCAGAAGTTCCAAAATCCAAAAACTGAAGTTTTTTTATGACTTTTTATTCTCATTAACAAGGTTATTTGGCGTGCAAACAATTAACCCAAGTCGACACCCACTCAATGTGTGTCACTCAGATGCGACGTGGGAAGACATGGCCCAGCACCAGCAGGCCTGGATTCTTACCCAAGGCCTGTTTTAGTTAGAAAGTCTGCTCCTCTGGTGGGATTTTTAAAATTTCACCATCAAACTATCACTTATTCTGAAATTCGAAAAACAGCTAGTCCTGACAATTTTGGATAAAGAATCTTCTACGTGTACAAATCTCATCTAAACTTTATCAGTTAAATTTACGATAACTCATCTGCAATTACATTCTTACAACCTGCAACATGTATGATTTTAAATTAAAAATCTGTAACATAATACTCCAAAGAAATTGCCTCATTCTTGTCTTTAAAGCATTCTAAGAATGTAAGGGGATTGTGATCCGTGTACACAACCATCTCTGACAATTGCTCGTGACATACACATTAAAATGCTGTAAGGCCAATACCAAACTCAATAGTTCTTTTTCCTTTGGTGGATGTTGATCATCTTTGAAAAGTAACCAACTGGCAGTTTAATCCCATCCTCATCTTTCTGTAGGGGTACAGCTCCAACTCCAATGTCATTAGCATCGATGATGACCTTAAAAGGTTTTGAAAAGTTTGGTGTGGCTAAAACTGGTTTGATGGTTAATATGGCTTTCAAATGGTCGAATGCCTCCTGGCATTGTTCTGTCCACCAAAACTTTGTGTTCTTCTTCAGCAAATCGGTTAACGGTGCCACTATACTGCTGAAGTTTGGAACAAACTTCCAATAGAATCTGCTGAGTCCTAAGAATCGAAGCGCCTCTTCAAGATTGGTCGTGGAAATTCCTCGATGGCCTTCATCTTTGCGTTCTGTGGGGTCAACCTTCCATGACCGATGTTATGTACCAAGACGTCGCCTCTGCTTTCGCGAATTCAGTTTTATTTAAGCTTATCAACAGTTCTGTTTCTCGTAGTCATTCAAAGAGCTCTGTCAACTGTACCATGTGATCTTGTCAGGACTTACTAAAGATCACTACATCATCCAAATAGACTGCACAGTTTGTTAACCCAGACACAACTCTGTACATGGGTCTTTGGAATGTGGCGGGTACATTCTTCATTCCAAAGGGCATCACTTTAAACTGATATAGCCCATTTGTGGTTACAAACACAGGAATTTCTTTCACTGTCTCTAATAAAGATACCTGCCAGTAACCATGCATTAAGTCCAACTTGCTGATGTAACTGGCTTGTCTGACTTTCTCGATACAATCTTCCAATCTAGGAATTGAACATGAGTCTGATTTTGTAATGGAGTTGACCTTCCAATAACCCACACAGAATCATTGAGTCCCGTCTGGTTTAGGAACTAAGATGATCGGCGAACTCCACTCACTCTGACTTGGTTCGATGATGTCCTTGTCCATCTGGACCTGTCTAGATTTGAAAGGATTAAGCCAATAGGGGTGTTGTTTTATTGGAGCAGTATTCCCTACGTCTACTTCTTGTAGAATAGCATCTGATTCTTACATATGTCCTTGTACTGCAGTAACAAATCTCTCAACTGCGTTCTATGCTCCTGAGACAGATAATTTACTAACCTATCACTCTCCTCAAGGACTTCTTCATTTTTAAATCTATTTGGACGCACCTCAAAATCCACATCATCTGGATTTGATTCTTCACTTTGCAGGGCAGTAACTAACACCTGTTTCTCCAGTTCTTTCTCTCTAGTATAATACAGTTTCAACATGTTCACATGACATACCTAATACCTTTTTTTCCTATCTGGCATATTTACTAGATAATTCACCTGATTCAACTTTTTCTCAATTTGATAGGGACCACTAGACCTGGCTTTGAAAGGATCTTCTATCACTGGTAACAGTACTAACACATCACCCCTCGGGAAAACGTCCGAGTGTCAGAGATTTTATCTGCCACCTGCTTCGTTCTATGCTGTGTCCTCTTTAGGTGCTGTTTAGTTAACTTACCTACTTGATTTAATCTCTCCCTCACCTCCGATAATCTAAGTGTGAGATCTCCGTCATTGGTCCTGTCAATTTTTCTTTAATTAATTTCAAAGGGCATCTCACTTCATGCTCAAATATTAACTCAAAGTATGTGAACTGAGTAGATTCATTTGGGGCATCTCTAATGGCAAACAAAACAAATGGGATACCTTTATCCCAATCAATCATTCAGGTAATCCTGACAGTACGTTCTCAACATGATCTTCAAGGGCTGATGCCACCTTTCTAAAGCTCCCTGGGATTCACGGTGATAAGCATTGAATTTAAAGTGCTATACACCTAAGCTATCCATAAACTTCTAAAACAGCCTAGCAGTAAAATTTGACCCTTGGTCCGACTGAATCTCTCTGGGTAGCCCGTACTAACTCCTCTACCACCTTTCTTACCTTGAGACTGTGTAATGGAATTGCCTCTGGAAATCCGATAGACACATCCATTATGGTTAACAAGTGCTGGTTCCCACTTTTAGTTCTTGGGAGGGGACTGACACAATCAATTATAACTCACGTGAAAGGTTCTTCAAATGCGGGAATTGGCAACAAAGGTGCAGGTTTTATTACCGCCCGTGGCTTACCTACCATTTGGCATGTATGACACATTCGGCAAAAGTTAACCATATCCTTGTGCATTCCAGGCCAATAAAAGTGTTTTTGTACCTTAGCCTGAGTTTTTTGTATCCCAAGGTGACCTCCTACAGGTAGTTCATGTGCTACCCCCAACACCACTTGTCTGTATACTACTGGCAACACAATCTGGTGCACTTCAGTCCATTTCTCCTCTGCACTAACCTGCCGTAGTCTCCATTTCCATCTTAGGATTCTATCTTTAAGATAATAACCCTCCGGAATATTCTCAGCCTTCTTTTCAGAGTACACATCCACAGGTCTTGTCTTGCTGTTGCAAGTTTCTTAGCCTATCAGGACTAAACACTTCTGTCTGACTCTCAGCCTGTTCAGGTTTTTCCAACACATTATGTCAAACAGGGTATCTGCTGACTGAACTTCAACACTTTCATCTTTGTCTTAACCTTTCACTTCATGATGTGACTTATGATAGTGGGATCTGGTTACCATAACAGGCTCGGAAAATACCAGGATATTTCTGTTTTAACTCCTCAGTTTCCTGGTCTTCTCCACAACAGGGGGTGCCACTTCTACCTTGGCTTCTGCCAAATCATCCCCAAGAACAAACTGAATTCCTGGAACTGACATTCTGTCAATCACTCCCACTGTAACTTCCCCAGTCTTGAGTCGGCACTCCAACCTGATCTTACATAGGGGAACACTAAATCTCTGTCTATCTATCCCACAAATTACCATACTCTCGGGTAACAGGTCAGAAAGGGTGCATATTTGCTCATCCCTTACTATCAGTGACTGGTTAGATCCTGTATCTCTCAAAATTGTAATTTATTGTCCCCTTGTTCTTTCCGAGTAAACTTTACCCACAGAGGCAAATTCTTTGTAGAGATCATGTACTAATTCCATACCCAGCCCCTGCCCAGGCTGTGCACTCTCCTGCAGCTCCTCGGCTCTTCTTGGGGTCTCCTTTACTACCTTCACTAATGCCACTGGCTTAGCTTCTTTTACCTCATCTTTTCCCACAGCCCCTTCTTTAACGATCAGCACTGTGGCTTTACTTGTCCCACTTCATCAGTGGAAACACCTGAGGCCTTTCTATCCTCTTGGGCTTCTTTTTTATCCAGTGCTCTCTACTCTTGGTTTCGTTGTGTAGGATCTCCCCTTCTCCCAATTTCTATCCCTCACAAGATGAAATTCTGGCCAGAAGCTTGTCTTATGCGCTAATTCTGCTGCCCTTCTCACTTCCTGAACTTTCTGTTCCTCCATGTGAATCCTTACCATCTCTGTAAGTGAGTTTTTAAACTCCTCCAGCAGAATAATCTCTCTTAAAGCCTCAAAGGTCCTATCTATTTTCAAAGCACACACCCATTGATCAAAATTATTATGTTTAATTCTTTTAAACTCAACATAAATCTGACCTGGTTCCTTCTTTGTGTTTCTGGTACCAATTCATAAGCACTTAAAATAGCCTGTTTAACCTCTTCATAATCTATTGACCCGTTATCTCATTAGCTCTGCCTACCACTTTAGTCTGAACTAGCATTATCCATAAATCCTCGACTACTTCATCTGTCTAGTCAATTTTTCAAATGAAATAAAGGTTTCAACATCTTTCTCATCAAAATGTGGCAAAGTTTTGACATATTTATATATATTTCTACCTTCTCTTTTAAGCTCCATCCTGTTAACTTGACTTTGCTGACTAAGCCGCAACTGCACAAGTTCAAATTCTCTCTCTTTCGTTTTGCTTAGCTAAGAACCTTTTCTCTCTTTCTCTCTCCCTTTGCTCAGCCAAGAACCTTCTCTCTCTCGCTTTTTCCTCTCTCTCCTCTCTCTCCTCTCTTTATCTTCTAACTCCAATTTCCTCAATTGTAATTTAAGTTTTTTCTTACCTCTACCTTATTTGTCTGTTTCTCTGACATATCTAAGTGTTTGAGTAATTTCATTACAATTTCAGCTTTACTTTTGTCCTTGGTAAAACCCAAATCTAACTTATTTGCTCATTCTGAAAGTATGGCATTTTTCTTCCCTTCTAAACTTTCTTGGCAAATTTGAGAATCATCTTCAAATCCCAGAACCTCCTTTAGCAATTTTAAGAGCCATTTCTCTTACTTTTAATTCAATCAACCACAAATCACCGAAATTAAACAAATTGTCTCACCTACGTTTTATTTAAAGATCTGGGACACTAACCTGCAAGTGTTTAAATCAGCTGGGATTTTCCATACCTCCAAAACTATTCAAATCTGTCTGCACCAGTTCAAATCCCGAACAGGAGCCCCCAAACTGTTAGGACACAGCTACACTAACTGCTGCACCACATGCTACATTGTATCTTGTTGAGAACACTTAGTGCTGTCAGGTAGTTCTGTTAGCTTTTAACTTTCTTAAAGGTACAGTATACCCACATTTTCATAACAATCTTAATGCTGAGTAACTCTTCATGGCATAAAGGTTCCTGATGAAGGGCTTATGCCCAAAACATCGATTCTCCTGCTCCTTGGATGCTGCCTGACCTGCTGTGTTTTTCCAGCACCACACTCCCAACTCTGATCTCCAGCATATGAAGTCCTCTATTTCTCCTGACATAAAGTTTATATAATACAGGTGACCAAAATAATGGACATTTTTCTTTAATGAAGGATAGGCAAGGGCCACAAAGCTGTGGTAAAACAGAAGGCATATTGTTTTGGGAATGGCTATTCCCTTTTCCTATTAATTAAATAATGCACAAGAAGATTTCACAAAGAGATCCATCCTAACATTGATCAGCCCAGCATATTTGCTTGCAGCTTTTTCTAAGTTGCAATTCTCTAACCTATACATGCACAGAACACTGCAGTTTTGACGTGCAAATATTTGATCATGCAAAAATGCAGTTAAAATTACAGCAAATCCTTTTAACTGAAAAATTGCCTTCCAACACGAACCTGTACTGCGTTATTAATAATGTTGCCATGGCTAATATTTCAAATTATTAATTAATTGTAGCATTATCAAATGTACAAAATAAAAATTCATGTGTCACCTTGCAACAATGTCACATAGTATTCCAAAACAGAAAAATCACATCAGCATGCTTAAAAAACTTTTAAATATTCTTAAACAAAATCCATTAGAAAATATAAGAAACTTCATTAAATAATTCATTTCAAACAACAGGCTTGAATTAAGTTTAATCCATGGGAAACAATAGAAGGTATGATTACAAATAAATATTGGTACTTATAGGCTAATTAGGGTTTGATTTAGAAAGAATATAAAATACAAATCTTTATAATAGTACTTACTTCATTTCCAAAGTAATTCTCATATTAACAGGTGTATACTTGTTGATTGGAATTACGTAGCTATAGCTGCCATTCCTGAAAGATGAGTAGTGAAAACAAAACTAATTTGAAAACAAAGTACAGTAGTTTCATCAGTCATGCAAAGCACATAGTTATTAAACTTTGAATTCCAAGGACTACATATACAGTAAAAAAAACAGCTGTACTATTTTAAATAACAGTTTAAATGAATTTAGCCCACTCATTACTCAAACAGAGGTGAAATACCCTTTAGTGGCATGTGACTGCACAAGCCAAAATGACTACAATTGGTATCTTTTGATCTGCATCCTTCAAAAGCCTTACAACCTGATTATGCAATTATAGTCCAAGAGTAAAGCAGAAAGACTCGGCTCTCATTTAACTATTTTACAAAGCTTTTCCTCACTCATCACTCTGCGAAATTAGCAATCCAGATATTTTCCGATCAACCTTTTTAGAGATGATATTACACACCTCTGGAGCAGATGAAGACTTGAATCTTAGCCTCCTGGTTCAGAGGTAGGGACATGACCACTACACTAGAAAAGCCAAAAGATTCGTAATCAATGCTATCATTGGACGAAGAATTAACATAATTAGAGTGTAAAGTGGGATGGAGCAATTATGGTCCTATCACTTGAAGTACAGACTACAAATGTAATAAAAACGAAACCATTGGAAAATTAAACCGTGGGTGGCACGGTGGCTAGCACTGCTGCCTCACAGCGCCAGAGACCCGGGTTCAATTCCCGCCTCAGGTGACTGACTGTGTGGAGTTTGTATGTTCTCCCAGTGTCTGCGTGAGTTTCCTCCGGGTGCTCCGGTTTCCTCCCACAGTCCAAAGATGTGCAGGTCAGGTGAATTGGCCATGCTAAATTGCCTGTAGTGTTAGGTAAGGGGTAAATGTAGGGGTATGGGTGGGTTGCGTTTCGCGGGGCGGTGTGGACTTGTTGGGCCGAAGGGCCTGTTTCCACACTGTAAGTAATCTAATCTAATCTAAACAAAACCAAGGTTAGAAATAAACACAAAAAAAATTATGAGAAAAACCCCTTCTACAAAACTGAAAAATGAAATGACAACTAAGAAACATATGAATATAATTAGCAGAGGGAAATATTATTCTCAAGAATTAATTGTAACATATACTGTATCTTGGTGTCTGACCTATCACAAATAGAGCCATGCCCAAGTTAAATTCCAATCAACATTGGTTTGATATTTTCCCAACTCTGACCATAAATTTGAAAAACATAATAGAAAAACACCAATTGAAGTAGGATTGCTTTCTGAGAAATGAAATAGTTATATCAATAATATTTAAAGTAACTAACCCACAATGAATTCCTTTAACACAGTAATGTTGGTCAATTTGTTGCTGACTTTCCATAACTCTTATTGATCTAATAGATGTATCAAACCCTATGAATATCAAAAACAAACCAAAATCAATAAAATTCAATTTGCAAAACAATTTTTCAACCAATGTAACTGTTCAAAATATCAACTTTACTGAAATACATTTCACCAAATGACCCAATCATTCTTAATCAGTTCTGTGATGCATACATTTCTTTATAGCTCTTAAGTGCCAGTGCTCTGTACAGCAAATATAACAATGCATGTTTTACCACTATTTATTTGTAGAACAAAGCGATGAAAGTTGACACCAAATTAATATATTTCAGTAAAGATCATTCAGCCCATCAAGACTTGTATACCCAGAAGCCTGTAATGGTTATTCTATTACATACTTAACTCGTCTTGAGGGAAAGCCAAGTTTCTCTTACTATCATGTTTAGCTTAAAACCTAGTGTAACAACATTATGTCTTATATTTTTCATATAATACAATAAATGTATTGACTTGACAAGTATGGATTGATTGTTTCAATCTTATCTATGATTATTTATTATATGACAGAATAGTTGAAGCCTGAGTCACAAGCTTGAAGTTGTGAAGACATAAGACATAATGTCACTTAAGTGACATATCACTTCAGACATAATTTAGGCTGATACTCGAATACTGTATTGAGTGAAAATGGTAAAGTTGGGAATGTTGTCAAAATCCGGATCAGATCTGTCTATTATCATCCTATAAAGGTTCCTGTATATTTCCCTATTGCTCATTAAAGCATCATCTATCTTACATCAACAATGTTTCCCATTACCAATTTTTATCGAGAGATTTATAAAAAAATCTTTGCTGTTTAAAAACAAGCAGTCAGTCTCTTTGCTGTCTTTTTAATTCCTGGTCTATGATGCATTGTAGGATCATTTTCAAATCCCAATGCTAGGGAAACATTCTGAAATAGATCACTCTCGTTTAGGAAACATGTAACTAAATTAACAAATGTTATATTTTATCACAACATTATACAACTTTTTTTAAAAAATCAATAGTTACCAATTTGTTATTGAAGACATAGAAACAAACTAAAGATTTTACTTACAATCACTATTTTGATTTCTCTTCATATTTATTTGGCTTGTTACCAGTTCTGAAAGAAGAATTCAAAACCTTGTTATCTAACATTTGAGTATAATATACAGAACAAGCATATCTGTGATTTATTGAAATCTTGGAACTGAAAATATGTTGCAGTTGAAGTTATTGAACAAAAGAAGCAAAACTCATCATGTAGAAAAACAAAATGTGCACATCTTGTGCTAGTTTCAATACCTTTTAAGCTCTATAACTGTTAACAGTCAAACAAAGGTTTAAAAACCTAATGAGTCAGACCAGACATTCAAAGATACATATGTAGTTGAACAAACAAATGTTCATATCAAGCCATATAAGGAAATATTAAGACAGATGAATATTTTCATGCAACACCTTAAGGAACAGGTGGAATGTTTAATGAGATCAGAACTTACGACAAGACAGCCAAAGGCATGTTTATCCATGATAGAGTAATTAAAATCAGGATGCTTATGAGCCCAAAATTTGAGGAATATACATATCTGGGAGAGGTATAGGATTGCGGGAGCTTATGTAAATAGCTTGTGGTGAGACAATGAAGTAATTAGAAGACAAAGATAGAAATATAAAAATCAAGACATAGCTTAACGAGGAGATATTGTTGGTCAGTCAGCACAGAAGTGAGGGACAAATAAGACTTGATTCAAGTTAGGAAAAGGGCAGTGTTGTGGATGACCTTACATTTACAATGAATGGAAAATGTGAAGCCGGGCAGGATGCATCAGAATGACCAAGTCTTTAAGTAATAAAAGCATAGGTGTGCACTTAGTGGTAGATGAGTTGAGACAAGACTGGAGTTGGTGACCATATGGAGATGAAAATAAGCAGTCTTCTGATGGCATAAATGTAGACATTGGCATCAACTTTGATGACGTGATAAGTCAATATTGCAAGCAATTTCCATCAGCATCAGAGTCACCAGGAAGAGAGAGGGATCTAGTGGTTCAGTAGGAGGGACCAAAGACAATAGTTTCGTTCATCCCAATATATAATTGGAGGAAATTTCACATCCTCCATTGTTGGATGTTGGACAAGTGGTCTGACAATTTAAAGATGATGGTGAGGTTATGACAGGTGCCATCAGTGATATGAAGGGATCTTTTGAGCAGATTAGCCCTCCCTTGAAAATGCTGACAATCAAGAGAATAAGATGATGGGCTGATGTAAACAGAAACTTTTCCACACAGTACAGTATGCTCAGTTAAACTGAAGTATTGTATTTGATAAAATACATGAAAATGCAGATAATATGCCCAAATAGAATTTCTTCCAGGAAGGTCAAAATAAAATACCAGGAAGCAAAATATTGTGGATGCCCAAAATACAAAATAAAAGCAGTAAAGGCTGAATAATCTCAGGAATTCTAGCAGCATTCATCAGAGAAAGAATCAATGATTCAGGTCTGTGATCTTTCATCCAAGCTGAAGTGTTAGAAATGCAAAAAAAAAAGCAAATTACTGCGGATGCTGGAATCTGAAACCAAAAGAGAAAATGCTGGAAAATCTCAGCAGGCCTGGCAGCTTTGACAAATGGTCCAGCAATTTTTCTTTTGGTGTTAGAAATGCAATACGTTTTAACTAAGTATGGTGGAGGGGAAGAGAAAAGGAGAAAAAAAAACATAAAAGCAAATTTGTGACAGGATGAAAGGCAGGAGAGATAAAATGGAAAAAGATTTTATGGAACAAAACCAAAGGAGCATAAATGGAACAAGAAACAAAAACTATATCTCAAGGTGGCGTGAATGACAGAATAGCTGCCGCCTGAACAAAAATTAAAGAAAATAAGAATAGGGGGCATAAAAACAAACTAACAAAGAGGAGGAAGTGAAGTGTGAGTAGAAGCTTTGATCTAAAAGTGATGAATGCAAATGTTGAGTTCAGAGGCAGCACATTGCTCAGTCAAACGTTGAGGTGCTGTCTCTTGGGCTTGCATTGAGCTTCAATGGAACATCATAACAAGCCAAAGACAGAAGGTCGGGGGGAAACAAAATGTCAGGTAACTGAAAACTTGAAGTCACTCCAGTGGACTGGATACAAGTGTCAGCAAAGGATTATTCAGTCCACATTTGATCTCTCAAACGCAGAAGGTAGCATATTGTCAACAGTAAACTCAGTGAGCTAAAACGGAAGTAGTGCAAGTAAATTGCAGTTTAATTTGTGAGAAATGCTTTGGTGACTTGGATGGTGTGAAGGGAGGAGGCAAAAACAATAGGTGCTGCATCTCCTAAACTTGCATGGAAAAAGGAAATGATGATGATGGAGTACTGCAATAGGGTATCTGGGAAATAAAGGTCCAATCAGAATGCTAAAGGAGAGGAGAGCGGCAGCTCAGTTTGGTGACAGTATCGTGCTGGAGGATGATCTGATGAATACAGCATCTGATAGGTTGGATAGAGAGGACAAAGATTCTGCTGGAAAAGACAGATGGTAAGTGGAGATGAAAACTACCTTCATGTATCTCTTACTACAATTTCATTTAAAATCTGGCAAAACGAGAAAGTTTTATGTCTACATTAGACCATTTTATTTTGCTCACCACTTTCAGTGTTTTCAACAGGAGGTAAACTGTTGAAAGGACCCCTTTAGGACTAAATCTGTGTGCACACAATCAATCAGAAATCTAACTATAAAGGCTCCAATGCTTGATTAAAAATTAGGCATTCTAAACAGTTTATCCAATATACAACTTTATTTCTGAGAATTTGTTATTGTTATCAAGTTCTCCAACATTAAACACTCATAATGGAATAGACTCTTTTTGATTGGTGGCAACAGTAATAAATAAGAATGCATTATTTACATCTATTTTTCAACGTATCGGTTATAAAACCTTGTCTTTGTGTAAAGCATTGCTCCCACCATTTTCCTCATGGTCCTAAGTTACTTACTGTATAAAACACCACAATTCTTTATAGCTGGAAATAAGCTCAGGACAGATGTATTACAATTTGTTTTCTCTGGAGCTTACTACGAGAACAGAAAAACAAAATCCAGGAGAAACTATATTGGTGCACCAGTCAGGCATTTCACTAAATTAGTGTAGTGATACATAGTTCAAATCTGTTTTCTGTAAGTAAATATTTTCAAACAGCAACAATTCTTGACCATAATAAAAAGCTCAAATTATGGTCTTCACCATCACTATCACTCATTGCATTATGGAAGTTTAACCTGCTCCAAGATATTTTCTGCACTTTACTTATCCTGATACCCAGCATAGGATTGCTGGTGAAGGTCCTTTATAATCATTCTTAACCAAATAAGAGGTAAGTTACTTAAGTGACTTATTTGTCTGTTTATATCCATCCCTAGACAAAACAGTGGAGAACCTTTATTATGTATCAGGAATAGATATCATCACATTAAAATGTGCACTTGGGAATTCAAAACACGATACAGACTATGCAATGCAAGTACCATCAACTATTGGTGTTCTTGGAAAAGAAAATAGTATAAATATTTTTTAAATGTAAATGCTAATTTCTTTAAATTGATTAGAGAATCATAAAATCTTACTTGGTTGAAAGTAGTTTTGTACAAGACCTTTGGCAATTCTCCTGTTTGTCCAATCATTAGAAATGTCTTTTTTTTGTGATTGAAGTGCACAACACTGCACAGTGACACAAGGTAGGATATTACAGAAGCTTATTTCAGGCCGGGGAATTTCAGAGGTTGCTGTTGCATAAACTAAACTTGCATTTTCTGTTAAAAGATAAAATGGGCAAAGCATGCTTATGTTACAAAACATTTGATAATTTTTAAAAACTATTTAACACTTCAAATGCATTCAGGGAAACAATTTACCTGGCAATGCTGTATATGTTATAAAGGTAGCATGCTTGTTTGTTGTAAATGACTCTGAAATAAAGCTGTAACAGTAAACATAATCAGTGAGTTAACATATTTTTGTGAAATCTTTATTTAAAACTAAACATATCGCCAACCAAAAAGCTGACTTTTATTTTGTTACAAACAGCAAGATGGTCAGGAAATGTAAACAGCAAAAATTTAGAGGTAGTTGTACTGATGTATTACAAAGTATTTACCTTTCATTCAGCTTGTTAACAGCACTTCGTTCTTCATTCAACGTTAGTACGTAAAGTGCGGATATCAAAATGACACTGTCACAAAAAGGAAGTGTTATTTGTCACATAACTAATATAAATAACTCTATAGATAAACAATTAATTTTCCTTACCTCTGGTTAATTTGGCTTAAGTGTAAATAAAAGTTTCAACTGATTCAACTTATTCAAGCCCAAACTGTCTTAGTTAAAAGCTACTGTTCTGCTGTCACTAACTGTTCCCTGAGTTCACTGTTGAAATGCAATGACAACGAAAACATAACAAGAGAGCCGGACATTGTATTCTACAAGAGCTAGTGTTACCAGCACCTTTTCACTTAAACTGAAGTAGGTAGAGCTTAAACTCAGAGCCTATTATTGTAGGTAAGCAAGCTTGATTTTCAGGAAACAAATGGATTATGGCCATACAAATAGCCATTCCTCATCCATTGCTACTTAGGAAGCCACTACAATTGTAGCAAATATATGCTCTGTTCATCTATCAAGAAACAAAGATTCCACTCACACTTATGCTGTTATAATCAAATTGGTAATTGGCACAATGAAGAGGAAGTGTGAGATGATACATTTGGGGAGATCAAACGAGGCAGAGGAATAAGTGATAGGGGAACTTGGAGCAAAATGTCCACAGATCCTTGATGGTAGCAGGATAGGTCACTAAGCTGATTAAAAAGGCATGCAGAGTCATTTCTGTTATTAACCTAGAATATAAGATAAGAGATGTTACCCTGAAACAGTATAAATAATGTTAGGCAACAACCTGAATACTGTCTGCAATTCTGGTCTGGATGGGAAAATTGCAGGTCAGGAAATATTGGATAGGCTCAGATGGTTGTTATTGGAATAGGTGAAGCTAGTAGAGATTAAATTGCGATGTACAAAATTGTGAGGGGTTTAAGTAATGACAACAGTGTCTATCTACTTTAGCAGAGAGGTCAGGACAATAGAGCATTGATTTGTAGAAAGATTAGGAAACATTTTTCACCCAGAGAGCAGTAGGGGTCTGGAACTCTCTTCAAAGATAGCAGAAGCAGAGATTCTCAATTCATTTAAAAGATATCTAGTTGGATACTCATGTGTTGGAACACAAATTTAATGCCGCAATATTGGATTAGATTGGGTGGGTAGTACAGCTGGTGCAGATGCATGGACAATTGATCTTCTGTGCTGCAAACGTTCTATGATTTCAATGATAACCAGAGGTTTTTCTCATGCCACAAAATAAAGAATGACTGTACAAGTAATATCAATACGAGATAGATTTACTGGATCAATCAGAAAACTATTTTCCATTGGATACAACATTTTGAAATGGCAGGAAGGCGTGCATATGTGTGAAGTTTTTTTCTTAATTCTTTCACAAGATATAAGTGTCACAGATTCACAAAAGAATTCCCTGCCTCTGGCCAGCGCTTACAAACACAGCGTTTATATGGCTGACCAGTTCAGTTTCTGGTCAATATTAACCCCAGAAATTTAATGTGTGGGGATTCAGCAATGGGAATGCCATTGAATGTCAAGGGGATGTGGTTAGAATTCATGTTGGAATTCAACATTACCTGATATCTGTTTCATGAAAACATTGCCTCCCATTGCCTCCCGAGGGCAACAACCAGGTCTTGCCATATTTGGGCTCATCCTGCTTCTGTATCTAAGTGGTCACAAATGGTGCTGAATATTGTGCAAACATCCCACGTCTG
The DNA here is from genome assembly GCF_004010195.1 of Chiloscyllium plagiosum. Lineage (NCBI taxonomy): Eukaryota > Metazoa > Chordata > Chondrichthyes > Orectolobiformes > Hemiscylliidae > Chiloscyllium > Chiloscyllium plagiosum. Next base: position 48,679,033 of record NC_057728.1, read on the forward strand.
ACCTTATGTTAGAGGAAAGGTCACTGATGAAGCAGTTGAATATAGTTGGAACTGGGACATTCCCCTGAAAAACTCCTGCATCAATCTCTCAAGATTGAGATTATTGGCATCCAAAAACAGCAGGAGAGAGTTTTCCCATCACATGCAGTTTTGCTAGGATTCCTTAATCTCACACTCAGTCAAATGCTGCTGTGATGACAAGGACAGTCACTTTCGCCTCACCTCGATCTCAAATACTTTGTCCACTTTTGAACCAAAGCAGTAACAACATCACGAGCTAAGTGGCATTGGCAGATCCTAACTCCGTGTCAGTGAACAGGGTGAATCATTCTCCACAATATGACTGCCCCAATAAAGGAGGTTGAATTGTCAAGTTAAGGATCGTTTATTGTTTAGTCATTTTAGTCATATTGCCATGAATATTAAATTGAGATTAATGTCTTCATTTCTTTTTCGCTGGCTTCACATTTAACCAAACATCCAATGGAAAATTAAGTCAATAACAGTTCCAGAAGTTCTTCAGAATATTTAAAACTAGGCAACAAAATGGCATGGCACAATTACCCTTCAGTAGTAAAAATTCTAATGTTCCCACACTCATCCTCCAACTCATTTCACTCAATTATTCTCACAACTGTAGAACTCTTAGCTCCCTCAGACTTTGCTTTCTTCAGTCATCTACTTTAAAACTTAAAATTAGCATATCAATTCTACTTCATTTTGTTACATCTTGTTCTTTCAGCTTTCTGACATTTGGTACGAACTGAATATTAAACTAGATGTTATACATTCTGTTGAACCTATAATAGGAGGTTTTGTGCAGTCCTGGTCAGCAGAAACAGTGAATAGGTTATTCATTGGAAGATAATATGAAAATGGAAGATCATGGCACGCTTATTTACATTATTACAATGGGCCAAGTAAAGAGCAGTCATTGACACAAGATTGAAATGAATTGCTTCTCTCATCCAGGGAACAGTAAATGGGACATTATAAGTAAACCAGCAAGTTCAACATGTTTTCTTTATCCCCCTGGCTGGGGCAAACACTGAAGAATTACAGATCATAGCTGCAATCATAGCCCTGAAGCAGAAACTAACAAATGCAGAACAACAAATTGAGAAACTGCTGCATGATGTTTACCAAGTTTAGTTTCTTACCAAAAGGCCATGAGACCCATTAGAGCCATGATGACAATATGGAAAACCTTCTGAAGAGAGCAGTCACCTTTATGCTGGTTAAGGTAGGCCTGTTTACAAATAATTAAGAACAAAACTTTTACATTGAGATTAGCCAACTTTCTGATGCCAGAGCCTTTGCAGAATTTATTTAAAAGACAAAGTTTCACAAGTAGCTTAAAAGACTAAATGTCATCAACAAAAAAATTAATATGATGAGCAATGCCATCATTAAAAATTATTCCATATAGGATGTACCATTTTCATGCATTATAGAAAAATGTACCAAAATTCTAGCGAAAATGGAATGATATGCTTGCACGGAATTTGACCCTTGATATGGGTAATACATGAAGGATTGTGTTTGTATGAAATGAGGTAAAAACAAGGACTGCAGATGCTGGAAACCAGATTCTAGATTAGAGTGGTGCTGGAAAAGCACAGCAGTTCAGGCAGCATCCGAGGAGCAGGAAAAATCGATGTTTCAGGCAAAAGCCCTTCATCGGGAATAGAGGCAGAGTGCCTGCAGGGTAGAGAGATCAACCCCAGGGCATCAATGTGGACTTCACCAGTTTCCTCATTTCCCCTTCCCCCACCTCACCCCAGTTCCAAACTTCCAGTTTAGCACTGTCCCCATGACTGGTCCTACCTGCCTATCTTCCTTCCCACCTATCCACTCCACCTCCTCTCTGACCTATCACCTTCATCCCAACCCCATTCATCCATTATACTTTTCCTGCTCCTCGGATGCTGCCTGAACTGCTGTGCTTTTCCAGCACCACACTAATCTAGAATTTGTATGAAGTGATTCTTCTGGAAATTCTATTGGTGTTCAATTGGAAGCATGTCAGTCAGGCATAAATAAGGGTGTAATCTAATATGGCTTGCTCAATCTAACTACAAAGCAGGATGGGAGGATGGACAGACATAGAACTGGGAGAGGAAACACAATGGTTCGATATTGATTCTACATTTTTCCAGCTGCAGGAAGCTTTCAATGTGAGTTATGACTAAAATGCAGCAGGAAACAAACTGTGCATGTCATGTAGACAATTAACAATGAATCAAATGCAATCAAGTGAGGTGTAGTGTTCCAAATTGAATAAGCAGCACATTGGGATCACGGGCATTCAAATTCCTGAACACAGAGCGCTGATAGGAGCTAGGAGAATCTTCAGGTTCACATATGGATGTCAGTCATATCACAGTTGCCTCTAGTGTGCTGTAGATGGTTGAAAGAAAGGGGGTACCAAACTGTGGGGCAAGAGGCAGAAGTCAAAACTGAGGGGAAAATGTTGTTGGACCAGCTCCGAGGAACGGGAACTTGCAGGCTGAGAAACTGAGGCTGAGAAACATGTGTCAGTGGGTCATCTCGAATGGGAAACAGCTCTGAGGATCAGTGGTTTCAATTGTGGCCATGGCTTCTCAGCAGAGCAAGTGCAGGTGCAGTGCTACAGTGTCCAGCTGGATTCCTGGGAACCGGGGAATAAACTCATCCAACAGCATTGTGTGATAATGGGGAATACAAGCAAGACAACTGATCCAGGAGAAGGGGAGGACTACAAATGCTGGAGAACAAAGTGGAGAGTGTGACGCTGGAAAAGCACAGCAGGTCAGGCAGCATCCAAGGAGCAGGAAAATTGATGTTTCGGGCATAAGCCCTTCATCAGGATCTTACTGAAAACCCATGCAGCAGATGTGTGATGCAGTTGCATTGAACTTTTATGCATCTAATTCCTTCCAGGGATCCATATGTGTACAGGGACTCCACAGCAACACATTGCTGCATTAAGAAGGCTCATGAGCTTTGATTGACTCATGATTGCTGACCTCCAATGTTATCTCCATCCAGGCTTCTTTGGCCAGGCAGGAAAATTATCTTCTATCTTTCACATGCAGCCTGGAGGAGAACCTGCTCTCAACTATGGAACCACTCAACGTTTCCCATTGATATGTTGGCTGCAGTTTGCTGGTGCACTACTTGGCTTCTTCAGTAGTGCTTGAATATTAAGACAGCACTGTTGCAGGTCAGTCTCTGGTTTTCAGGTGGTGCTAGGTACAGTGCTTCATTGCCCGTTACATTCAGTGCATCAATCCATGTGAATTAGCTATGGTTCACATGATGGAGACAGTGAGGTCTGCAGATGCTGAAGATCAGAGTTGAAAGTGTGTTGCTGGAAAAGCACAACAAATCAGTCAGTTTCTGATGAAGGGCTCTGGCCCAAAACATCAATTTTCCTGCTCCTTGGATGCTGCCTGACCTGCTGTGCTTTTCCAGCAACACACTCTCAACTAAGGTTCACATTAGATTAGATTACTTACAGTGTGAAAACAGGCCCTTCGGCCCAACAAGTCCACACCGACCTGCCGAAGCGCAACCCACCCAGACCCATTCCCCTACATTTACCTAACACTACAGGCAATTTAGCATGGCCAATTCACCTCACCTGCATATTTTTTGGACTGTGGGAGGAAACCAGAGCACACTCACGCAGACACGGGGAGAATGTGCAAGCTCCACACAGTCAGTTTGTGGCGGGAATTGAATCCGGGTCTCTGATGCTGTGACGCAGCAGTGCTAACCACTGTGCCACAGTGCCACATTCTCCAATTCTGGATTCACTGCTGAGATCCGCACCACAGGAATTAATATTAATCTAGGTATACGAATACTTCATTAATTCAGGCTTTGGGCTGGATTTTTGTGGAGTTTTACAGACTCCCCGAGCTTACAAATTGGGGGAATAGGATCTGGATGCTGAAGCCCCTGTTTCCTGTTCTACTAAGAAGTTGGCTTCCATTTACATCAAATTCAAACTGCAAAGTTCAAACAAACCACAGTAAGGAAGCCAAGTATTAATCTTCCGTGCAGCCAACTCGAAATTTACAAGCAAAGCCCACTATGGGCGATATGAACCATCAGAAATGGTGGGGATGGTATGGAGAAAGGGAAGGAACTTAATCAAAATCGAGTTGGAGCAGGAAATAAAGCACTGTATCCCACTTCTCTCTAAAGGCAGTGAAAGCGTTGATGGACAATACACATTACCGCTCCAATAATAGCCAGGCATGGACATAAACACGGAAGAGGGACAGGATAGTTGGCAGATATAACCCTCTCCACAGCTTGCTGGTTGGCCTTGTTTATAGCCAGCCTGACATGGCCTACTCTGCATTTTTTTTTCCTTTTTTTACATCCAGAAGTATTATCACACACAATGGAACAGCTTTCCCACCAAATCACCACTTTTTTTGTTTTTTTTAAAAACTGTTAATCATCACCAGTAATCACCCATATTATCCCACTCCAGCTACTTTCCATTCAACTTGTTCAAAGATACTGTTACACACTTCTGGAGTAGGCGGGTCTTAAATCTGATATGAATGGCCAAGGAGGGCGCGGTGAGGTTAAGAGGGCAAAAGGGTGAACCAGAACAAGCTTTCTAACCTGGCCCTATGGTTACCTACACTCAACACTGGACTACGCTCTCTCCTGCATGCATAGTCCCACCCCCTCATAATTTTGATGCAGAAATGCTGGCATTTCAAACAAATACTCTTCCATGTTGCTCACATCTCCAACAGGAAAGGAACTGATGAAATAACATCATTCAAATTTGCTGCACTTACCCTGTGTTTGGCCATAACAGGTTTCTTTGGTGTTGTCATGTTGCTTGCCCGGCGAAATATGCTTTAAAAAACACAAAGTTAACAAATGTTAGCTTCGCTTTTGATATGCTAAAAGAAATAACATTTTTTCTAAAAAAAAATGCATAAATGCACTGAATTGTGTTCAAAGAGCCACATATCTCCATCTCAGCTGATGATTGAAGTTGAAGAATTGGTCACACAGGGATGCAGAAATGGAATCAGCTGGGTTGAACAAAAAGAATACAAAAGATGGGCATAAGCAGGATGAGAGAGAGTGAATAGTGCAGGAACGAGCAGTGAGTTTGGCCTTAAATTCCCTTCATTCCCGGGTAAATGACTCTTCAAAAAAATGTTATAGTTGGCAAGATTTAAAAAACAAAATCAGATAAAGAGCCAAAATAAAATTCCAGTTTTCCTCAGAGTAAAAGGAAGTACTCAGCAAGATGCTGACTTCTTGTAGTGATAGAGTTTAATCATTATGTGATGAACATCTGAGATGATGTCACTGAGACCTCAGTCGTCATAAGTTCATGTTCTAATCAGTGTTGGAGCCTGTACAGCACAGCACTCTGCATTGCTGCCTTACCCTGTACAGCACAGCACTCTGCATTGCTGCCTTATCCTGTACACCACAGCACTCTGCATTGCTGCCTTATCCTGTACAGCACAGCAGTCTGCATTGCTGCCTTATGCTGTACAGCACAGCACATTGCATTACTGCGTTATCCTGTACACCACGGCAGTCTGCATTGCTGCCTTATCCTTTACAGCACAGCACTCTGCATTGCTGCCTTATCCTGTACACCACAGCAGTCTGCATTGCTGCCTTATGCTGTACAGCACAGCACATTGCATTACTGCGTTATCCTGTACACCACAGCAGTCTGCATTGCTGCCTTATCCTTTACAGGACAGCACTCTGCATTGCTGCCTTATCCTGTACTGTGCAACAATAAACATAATTTAAAACCTTCCAAGAAGTCTGGACTGAGCTTATCTCAAGACCCAAAGAACCCAAACAAAAGCACAATCATTCATTCTCCCTTGATCTAAGGTTGTATTTATATATTTTTAATACCAGAGAAGGTTTTTACAAACACGAATAAAGCTAATGTTATCTATTTCTGTTTTAAGAAAGAATACAGACTATCACAGGCATATACTCATTGTTGTAACGAATTATTAATATGTTGTTTCACACAGCTAATGATGTAATTAATCATGGAATATGTTTATAGCAAGTTAGTTACAGATACCACTTAATTATACCATTTTAGTATCATTAAAATAGTAATGATAATTATATTTTAGCATCATTTACACATTAGTATATTGTGGTAATAGTATGATGTAGTGTTCATGGAAATAACTTGTGAAACAAAGTACAACTTTTCTTTAATTTTCTTTTTTTTATATTAATTTAGTTTCCTTCTCTTTTGCTGCATGTACCCTTATCCAGCTTCACAGGCATTACAAGGACTTGGGCATTCCCAGATAATGTTAGTATGAGTGATTATCCAATGAGTGATGTCAGACTATTTTAATCCTCTTCACGTCAGCCTTTCATAATCACTTCCAGCACCAAGTACCAAAAGTAATTAAGATGGGAACTTCAGGGAATTGTTTCTTTCCCAAGTCTAGGAATACATGGTCATTTTTGTGGATTTATTTCTTCTTCTGACAAGACTTGCCAAATCACTACAAGAACTATGGAAATTCATGTATGTGGCCAAATGCCCCATTCTAGAGAGAAATTATCCATGCAGGGCCACATATAAGTAGTTCACTTTTTCTGTGAAGTTAATTATTACAAGATATAAATTGGAAAGTATACACACCTGCTATTTTTCTCACTCGTCTTAGATTTCACACTCCCAATCAACTTCAGCTTGGCAAGATTTTTGTTCCAGACTTCTAATTCTTGAATTCTTTTTTCAAAATTGTCAGTCAACTTGCATAACTCTTTCACTGCTCCGACATTCTCCATGAAAATCTGTTCCTACAGGAAAAAGTCAACATTGGCCTTTAGCTGATGAAAGAAGGGAGAAATCCATAAATCTGTACAACAGTTGGAGTAACAATAAGACTAACAGTGACATCAATTTTCTTTAAAATTACTAACTACCAATTAAGTGTCTTATAAAGAGAGAAAAGATTTGGGCTGCCTTCATAGCAACTGCTGGACGAAAAACATTCTAAATAGCACCTGCTTTAACTTAAGTAGCTTTAATATTGTGTTTGATACTTCCTTCATGAGCTCCCTAGATGTCGGTGTGATGCAGCCAATGGCGATATCAAAGTAAACTTGTTGGATTTGTCAATTAGTCTTTTCAGTTGATCATATGAAGAATAGAATAAAATACAAGAGGAACTTTAAAGCTGTTACCGATGGAATAGTGTAGCGAATGGAGTCTTGGTTAGGCCATTTAGAACAAGAAAGAGAATAATCATAATTAAATAGTGTGTGTTAATTTTAATGGAGGAGAATATTTATCGAGCTGTTAACAGAACTTGGGGCATAACCTTAAGAAAACAATGTGAATTGGACAAACATCCTTTTAGTCTTTTGTGTGAAGAGATAGGTCTTTCAGAGCATTACAGAGTAAACTGCAAAGCACATTTTCATCTTAGAATGAGGAACGAAAGATTGAAAACAACAAGCAATTATCACGTCAAAAGTTAACGATTACACATTCTTTGCAATGAGTATTTAAACAAAGTTATAACAATTAATAAGTGAAAGGTGTTTTATAACTCTACATTCATTTGACCTTCATTAGAGGTGTGTAAATGTTGTAGCATGCAATCTAGCTTTTATTTCACAGAAAGTCGAAATTGGTTTCTCATTATCAAATGCAAATTGGGGTTCCAGTCATTACCTTGTGATTTTTGTTTTGAAGATCTTTTATGGCAAGCATATATTCAAACAGTTTTAATCACTAACATGCTGAAAGACAGCTTTTCAAAGAATGCATCAATGTTGATTCACGTACTAATATGTTAACTGTCAAGGAGTCTATAGGTTAAAGCCGAAGAAATTGCCAATATTTCTGAATATTTCAGATCACAAAACAGTCACAAATATTAGAAATTCCAAATTCTATTACTTTGTCAACCATAAGGAAATTCTCGATCTTATCACCATTGGTATAGGTGATATCCCCGACCTCTCTTACAGCTGATGGCAGGATTTCCTTCACTTCCTGTGCTATAATACCTGTTTAAAACAAAGGTCATTAGGTATAAAGCTTGCTGTACCTGAAGATGACAGAATGTGGTTAGTATTATGAGCAATTTTCTAAGTCGAAGAGTGTGGTACTGGAAAAGCAGGAGAGTCGATGTTTCGGGCCCTTCATCAGACTTTATATTCTTGATGAAGGGCTTACGGCTGAAATGTCTACTCTCCTGCTCCTTGGATGCTGCCTGACGTGCTGTACTTTTCCAGCACTACATCCTTCGACTCTGATCTCCAGCATCTGCAGTCCTCACTTTCTCCTGTGCAATTTTTAAGTCATTATAAAAGCAAATCTGTATTTTTAAAACACTGCATAATTAAATTAAAATTTTATAACAATGGTTTTTAAACCTGCTATTGATTCAATGGTTTAATATTTTGCAATCTAATATTAAAGATAGTCATATGTAAAAGAAGTCCAGTTTCCATAATTATTGGTACAGCAAGCACCAGTAAAGATTAGATTAGATTAGATTACTTATAGTGTGGAGACAGGCCCTTCAGCCCAACAAGTCCACACCGACCCTCCGAAGAGCAACCCACCCAGACCCATTCCCCTACATTTACCCCTTCACCTAACACTATGGGTAATTTAGCATGGCCAATTCACCTAACCTGCACATTTATGGACTGTGGGAGGAAACTGGAGCACCCGGAGGAAACCCACACAGACACGGGGAGAATGTACAAACTCCACACAGACAGTGGCCTGAGGCGGGAATTGAACCAGTGGTTAATCACTGTGCCACCGTGCCGTCCACTGAAGGAATGAAGCGCCGGGCAGCGCCCGCAGTTAACTGGATGCGAACATGCAACCAGACAGGTTTCAAAGAAATCGAAATAGCTACTGAGCTAAAACTGGCTCGAAGTAGCTGCTGAGCTAAAGGGTTAGATAGGTTGGACACTGAGAACCTTTTTCCTCAGATAGCAATGGCTAGCACGAGGAGACATAGCTTTAAATTGAGGGGTGATAGACATAGGACAGATGCTAGAAGTAGTTTCTTTACTCAGAGTAGTAGGGGTGTGGAATGCACTGCCTGCAACAGTAGTAGAGTCGCCAACTTTAAGGACATTTAAATGGCCATTGGATAGGCATATGGACAAGAATGGAATAGTGTAGGTTAGATGGGCTACAGATTGGTTCTACAGGTCTGCACAACATCGAGGGCCAAAGGGTCTGTACTGCGCTATAATGTTCTATGTTCTAAATATAATATCACTTCACCATTGGTTTCTTTTTAGCAAGTGAATTAACTGCATTTTGCTGCATGAACAAATTTTCTACCATGATATCACATCCCAAAATAAACAGTGTCATTTAAACAGATTAAATTCTAACATAAAGAACTCAGGATGTAGGTTTGCTCACTGAGCTGGAAAGTTCGTTTTCAGACGTTTCGTCATCATACTAGGTAAGACCATCAGTGAGCCTCCAGGTGAAGGACTAGTGGTGTAGCCCGCTTTCAATATAGATGTTTGGGTATCCTTAGGTTGGTGATGTAATTTCCTGTTATTTTTCTCAGGGGGTGGTAAATGAGATCCAATTCAATGTGTTTGGTGATAGAGTTCCATTTGGAATGCCATGCTTCTAGGAATTCTCGTGCATGTCTCTGTTTGGCTTGTCCCAGGATAGATGTGTTGTCCCAGTCGAAGTGGTGTCCTTCCTCATCCGTATATAAGGATACTAGTGAGAGAGGGTCATGTCTTCTTGTGGCTAGTTGATGTTCATGTATCCTGGTGGCTAGTTTTCTGCCTGTTTGTCCAATGTAGTGTTTGTTGCAATTCTTGCAAGGTATTTTGAAAATGACATTAGTTTTGCTTGTTGTCTGTATTGGGTCTTTCAAGTTGATTAGCTGCTGTTTTAGTGTTTTGGTGGGTTTGTGGGCTACCATGATGCCAAGGGGTCTGAGTAATCTGGCAGTCTTTTCCAAGATGTCTTTGATGTAGTGGAGAGTGGCTAGGGTTTCTGGACATGTTTTGTCTGCTTGTTTGGGTTTGTTGCTGAGAAATCGGCGGACTGTAATCATTGGGTACCCATTCTTTTTGAATACATTGTATATGTGATTTTCCTCTGCTCTCTGTAGTTCCTCTGTGCTGCAGTGTGCTGCAGCCACAAGCGAAGCTAAAATTACCACATTATTTTAATGAGTCACCACATTCATTGAAAGCGGGTGACACCACCAGTGCTTCATCCGGAGGCTCATTGAAGATGTTACCTAGTATGGTGATGAAACGTCTGAAAATGAACCTTCCTGCTCAGTGAGCAAACCTACATCCAGAACCTCAATCTGAGCTACAAATCTTCTCAAATTCGATTAAGAACTCAGTAAAGTCACAGAACGTAAGCAAAACCTACCAGCACATTCCTCCTTATTTACTAATCTCATTTTCCCTTAAAATTTGGCTATAATATTCACCTCTGAAAATGTGTTGCTGGAAAAGCGCAGCAGGTCAGGCAGCATCCAAGGAACAGGAGAATCGACGTTTCGGACATAAGACCTTCTTCAGGAAGAAGGGCTTATGCCCGAAACGTCGATTCTCCTGTTCCTTGGATTCCTGAAGAAGGGCTTATGCCCGAAACGTCGATTCTCCTGTTCCTTGGATGCTGCCTGACCTGCTGCGCTTTTCCAGCAACACATTTTCAGCTCTGATCTCCAGCATCTGCAGTCCTCACTTTCTCCTATAATATTCACCTCAACTACTCTACCTGGTAGAGTGTCCCACAATCTTACACCTCAATTAAGTAGCATTTCTGAATTTCTTGTTAGATGTATCAGTGACCAAAACTGAATGTTCCTAATTTTGGACACCCAGAAAAACAAGAGATTGTTTTTAAGTAGCAAAAGCACCAAATAAATGATGTGTAAACGGTAACAAAATGCTTTTGGAGAAACTGTTTGCAAGGATAAGAAATTAAAATAAATGGCCAAAATACTATGGTGCAGATGAATATGGTTAAAACTTGGTGCCAACTAAAATCTATAAATAGAAACAACTTTGATTTTCCTAGCTCATTAACCTGCCATTACTAGTCGCTGGCTTCTGTATATGCTATGTATTTCCATGACAGATTAAAACAAACAGCATGAAATAGTAATTTGTTACATAATACAAGGGGTAATCAATGTTACTGCACTGCCAAAAACAACAGGCAAGTGCAAAAAAAAATTAAAAACTGAGAGGTGCCAACTGAGAATACAGCATAACAGATGATAAATTAATCCAGTTACCCCATGTAAAAGATATAGAGATTAACCATTATTGTAGCCATGTGTAAAACTAGAGCCATTGGAGATTGGAGAGCGAGGTGGGGTACATACACCATCATTGCTTTCAGTGAGGGAGTTTCAAGAATATGACTCATCAGGAGTAAAAGGGCTGGTTATATAAATCCAAGTCAGGATGGTACAGCTTGGAGAGAAACTTGCAGATGGTGATTCACCCCTCACCATCTTCTTGGTGGTAGAGTTCGGGTTTTATGAGGTCCTGTTGAAAGAGCCTTGATAAGTTGTGACAGTACATCTTGCAGATAGCACAGCCTGTGCCACTGTCTGCAGTGGTGGAATCAGATTCCAAACAAGCAGGATATTTCATGTCAGATATTGTTGAGCTCCTTGAGTGTTTTTGGGCCTGCGCAACAGCCTGTTCCAAAAGCTGGGGGGGTGAGGGGAGAGAGTAATACTCCTGCTTTGTGCATTGTAGATGGCGGACAGAACATGGTGAATTAGGAGGCAAGTTACTTACTATAGAATTTCTAGCCTCTAGCCTGCTCTTTTAGCTATAGTATCATATGGCTGGTCTAGATCAGTTTATGGTCAATGGTAACGCCCTCCTCCCCACCCCTACCCAAGCTTGTTAATCATGGAGGATTCATTAAAGGGAGATGGTTTGCTTCTCTCATTAGAGATCGTCATTGCAGAGAGTGGTGCAAATGTTACTTGTCACTCAACTGCCCAGCCTGAAAGCGGTTAGGTCTTGCTGCAAATGGAGCTAGACTGCTTCAGTGTTCGAGGAATCGCAAATGGTGCTGAAGATTCCAGTTTCTGATCTTGTGATGAGGATAAATGACCCCAATTGGAAAAAGATGTGTGCTAACATAATCATCAAATAAGAAAAACTAAATTGGGTCATTACATAAAACTATGACACAATAAAATTGATAATGCACATAAATCAACTGATCATTGAACATTAAATATCTCACGTAGAAACAGGGGTTAGTCATTCTGTCCCTCTTGCCTCATCCAGATTATGATTATTGTAACCCCAACCTAGCATGTTTTCCTGTTGTGACATGTCAATAATGCAACCATTAGACAAAGACAGATTACACAGAGGTTTGTAGTCTGTCCTATTCGCTAGTTAAATGCTCATTATACTGGTGCCTGTATTCATGTATGCCACTTATTTGTTTTTATATGCACCCATCACACCAAATTAACAATTTTAAAAGCATTAAAATAAGATACCCCAATGAACATTTTCAGAATAGTTAATGAAACCAGAGCCATATTACCAGTCTCATGAGGGTGGTCTACTCCCATTTTTATTGCAAAGTCAGGCCTGTAATCATACTCAACTAGCCTCATTTGTGTTATCCGTTTCAGTTGTTCCGTTGTATCAACCTACAAGATAAGATACTTGCAATGGATCAAATCCTAACATTTTGTAGAAAGGAAACTAAGACAGTTTTCCATGACAGCATTGGCAAAAGATCTGCATCATGAAATTTCGAACACTTTAAAATATTCGCATTTTTTCTTCTTCTCAATAAAGTTGCCTGCCCCTGTACTGTATTAGCAACAACCATTTCATCCACCTCCCTAAAAGCAAGCTCACTCGAGCACAGATGCATATGCCACCAGAAAACAACCAAAACAAATTTTCTGATGATCTTACACTACAGCAAAGTAGGTTAGAGTGTGAGGGAAAGAGAGATAGTATCCTTATTCTGTTAGCTGACAATTGTACTTCAGAAGAAAATTTGAATTTCTTAGTACATTCAATACAAACTCACCTCATGAATGTTCTGTTTAGCTCGTCTGTCAGATGGATGCAGGACTGATCCCATTACCTTTACATTGCCACACACAACCAATGCCTCATCTGGAGTATCTGTGTTGATTCCCACTTGACCGTGACAGATAATTGCGTTAGGAGCGTTCCCTTGTTGCCATGTCCCTGCAAGTTCACTTTCAAATTGACTAGGATTTGAAGCCTGAAAGAAATTAAATATTCAAATTCCTGAACAGGAGCTGTAGATATTATATCAAGACATAAGTGAAGAAGAAGTAATTTTATGCAACTTTAGATAAGTTTCAGGAATGAGCGCTTCTTCAGGAATTCCTGAAGAAGGGCTCATGCCCGAAACGTCGGTTCTCCTGCTCCTTGGATGCTGCCTGACCTGCTGCGCTTTTCCAGCAACACATTTTCAGCTCTGATCTCCAGCATCTGCAGTCCTCACTTTCTCCTGCAACTTTAGATAACATCTTACATGTGTAAAATCAAATTACAAGACCATAGCTATTTTTTCTTTCATTGAAAGGACAGTAACATTTGAAGATAAGACTTTATAACATGCAGAAGTGATTTTCTTCTATTGCATCGAACAACAAAGTTAATTCCTGAATAATCCCACAGTATTGTTTGTAAATACTTTTAAAATTCTGGTTTGTGGACTGAAATGGAAAAAGGATTCAGCTTTACAAACATATAAAGAAGGAACTACGCATTTCAAGCCTGCTCTACCATTCAATAAGATCATGACCAATCAGATTTTAACCTCAATTGCACATTCCTGCATATCCCCGACAATCTTTCATCCCCTTGGAAATCAAGAGTCTATCTACATATCTCTTAAAAATATTCTGCAACTCCCGCTTTTGAGGAAGAGAATTTCAAAGACTCTCCAAGGGAAAACATGTTTCGTCAGCTGTGTCTTAAAGGAGCATCCCTACCTATCTTTGTGTCATCAGCAAATTTAGTTACTATACCTTTGATTCCTTCATCCCAATCATTTGTATGTAAAGAGTTGAGGTCCTTGCACCAATCCCTGTGGCACAGCCCTTGTGACACCCTTCTAGCCTGAAGAAGACTGTTTGCTTTTGTTTAACTAGCCAATCTTCCATCCATGCCAATTTGTTACCTCCAACATCATGAACTTTAACTTTCTGCAATGACCTTTAACGTGGCATCAATGCCTTCTGGAAATTTAAGCACAACAAAGCCGCAGGTTCTCCGTTATCTACAGAACAAGTTATTTCTTCAAAGAGCTCATAAGTTGGTTAAAAATGATTGCTCATTGACACAGCCATGCCAGCTCTGCCTGATTACCTGTCTGATATACCAAGGAGATTGTGGAAGGATATGTTGCAGTTTTCACACAAGTTACTAGAACACATTGTGAGTAGTATTTGTACTGATGCCTTCCTCAAGGTGTTGGAGAGGAGGAAGGGAGAGCGAGAGAGAGGGAGAGAGGAAAGAGGAGGAGGAAATAAAGCTGGAGACTCATTTGTGCGTGTTCAGGGCACGTTTATCCCAAAGCAGTTGATTGTGTTTTTCACACAGGATCAGCTTATGGCAACCAATCTCAGACTGGCTCCTGGACAGGTGTTCAAGATGGCAGCAGAAAGCCTCAACAATCCTAAAAAACAACACCTCTTCTTCCATACAAAACAGTAATTAAGAATTGGAAGATAGCTAGCTGTTCTCACTCATCACTTGCTAATTAGCTGCTGCCTGTAATTACTGATGGAAATACTGAACAATTGGTGTGCCCTCTGTCTTCAGAAAATAATTGAAAGGACTTGGAAGGATAAGATCAGAGATCAGAAGGACTAAGAATAATAGTCATCGATGCTGAAGCAGCAAAAGGACAACTCATCTTCTCCCATGAACTGGTGCTATTGGACTGTGTTCTTCTAGCAGTTTTTTTTCTCCACCAATACCATTTGTTTCAATGGTCTATCTTCATATGTGCAGAGATTTAAGAACGGGTAGAGTTATAAGTTGTTCATATTTCATATTTTGTTTGCCTATGGTTAGAACGGATTTATTTGTAATACATAGTTTTTGGCAAATATAGAAGTCTGGTCAATGTTTTCTGTTAACCTGAGTTCATTAGACAAGGAAATTGAGGACGGCGTAATTTGATTAAATTGTTTAACGTTTATGATGACTCTGGGAACAATGTCATTCAAATATCAATACACTTTCCCAAATGAGTCGGGGCCTGTGTTGGAGCTAACTATCAGTTTCTATCAAACATGACGAACAAAAACTTAAATATAATTTAAAATTACACACCTGTTGTTCAACTGCAAAAATGTGATAAAGATTGAAATTTTATTATTTCATTATGTTTTTGCCTTTGTTAAACATAATCAGAGTGATCCACTTTTAAATTTTAGCTACATAAATAATTTTTTATACTTTTCTATTGCATTTAAAATTATTTTGGTAAACAGCCAAATTTCAACATACTTACCCGCACAATTATTCTTTCAGATGTGTGAGCAGCCAATAAATAATTCTGGTTTTGGCAGGTAGCATATAAACCAACTACAAGCATAAAGTATCTAAAAAAGAAGAGCCTGATTAGAGAGATGTTTTTCATTATTAAACACTGGCAATTACAATGAGTTATGAGTGGTCTTTTGCAAAATCATTAATATTGAAAAAGACACAAATTGAGATAAAAATAAACACAGGATCCTTGCACAAGTTTATCAGCAATACTTTCTCTCAATCCTCCTTGCAATTAATACAGAGTGTCAAATAATATATCTATACTGTCCATATATTTTATTATATATTGGTCACATATACCTTTGATCAGGATTAGGTTTACCCTTCTTCCTCATGTTGTTTGCTGTTGTTTCACCAAAGTGCAATCTTCCTAAAGTTACTTTTGTAGTTTGGTTCCCTGGCAAATCAATCCTTAAAAAAAACACTCAATTCAGCATAAACCATGAAAGTTTCTGTGTAAAATGTGAGGTAATTGATAGACATTTAACCTAAAATATTGCTTTAACAAAAACTTGCAGATTTGCACCATTGTGTCAATCCAGATATTAGCCTGTTTACAGTAGAATCACACAGATACAACCAGTGGTTGTGTTTCTCAGATGTTTTGTTTTAAATGCTTTAATAACATGGGCTAAAATCTTCAAACATTTGTAAATCATTGTAAATTGGTTGCTATTTCATGCAGTGCTGGGGCTAATGTCCCTGAAAAGTCAATGTGTACCCAAATTCTAGAATTAAACCGTCACTCCACAACATTAAATGGATGCTTCCTTGAGCCAGTACTGAAACTGTAGCTTCAATATATCCTACAATTTATTGGTTACAGTCACAGGACAAAAATTATAACACATAGAAGGAAATGTAGGACATTCATCCCATCATGGTGGCTCCATCATTCAATGAGATTATGATTGATCTGATAATCCTTAACAATTGGATTGTTGTGTTCATCCAAAGTTAAGAAACTACTTGTGCCTTTAACATTACTGATATTTAACAACATATCGCTCACTGATTACCAATAATTTAATTAACTTTTCCTTGAAATGCTAAAAGTATCAATAATGATGATGTGATGAAAATTTTAATGTACAAATTTCTACTTATTACCACATTCTCTGCATGTTTCTCAATGAGATACTGCTACCCCTTCTTTGTATCAATTTGAACCTTTCGTCAAGTATTTCTATTAAAACTTGTCAACAAACCACAATGTAGGAGACATTGCAGTGAAACAGAACTCTTTCCAATTGACACCAGCAGGGAGTAGATATGGATAATAACCCCACCTTGCTCAGCAATTTAAGCCAAGTGGTGCATTGCTTCTGACATCAGCAACTATTAAGAACTAGGTACCAAAACTGTACATTTTTTTAAAATTTGGAGTAATTCTATTGTGTTTGGTTTTGTAGTTATGGGAAAGTGAAAAATTCTAATCAATTACACCTGTCCCAGAATTTTTTTAATCTTATGCTTTAGCCAACAGAAATTCAAAAAAGCACAAAGTCCCTCTACAACGCATCTTAATCTTAACAGCATTATTAAAGGTGAATATTATTAACCAATAGGATTGAAGAATTCTCATCTAGTCATGCAGGTTATGATCAAGAAGCGCGACTTAAAATGTGTTTTTATTCATTTGTATGATGTGGGCTTCACTTGGCCCAGAAGGTATCTAAAAGTCAACTGCTTTACTGTGGATCTGGAGTTGCAATTAGGCCAGATGGGGCAAGAATGGTACCTTTTTTTCCCCTCTAAAGCATATTAGTTAACCAGATGGGTTTTTATAATCATCAACAGTAGTTCCATTGTTACTATTAGGTTTTTATTAAATTTAATTTTAATCATGTGCCATATTGGGATTTTGAACCCATGTTCCCAGGATATCAATGTAAAGTTCAGGATTATCAACCCAGTGACATTTTCACTCTGCATCCATTTCCCTCTAAATCTTGAAAAGAAAGTGACAGAACGGAAATGTCAGGTGGATTTAAGAGATAGAACGGACAGAACAAAATATTTCACAAGTCTCCTTTAAAATCTCCAGTAATAATTAAAATCTGAAGGGGTGAGATTCCAGTGTAAAAAGTTGATTTTTCAAAAGGAGATAAGTTACATAGGACGCAACACACTATTTAAAAAGTCACTAACACTTGAAGGGATAAGCTCTTACTTTTTCTAATGAGTTTGTAGTCAGTGAATACCTTAAATTCATTGCATCACATTTCAATCTCAGTGAGACTCCACTGTCTGCTGTAGTTCAGTAGAAGGGCAAAAAGGACATATTCCTGATTTGTGCGCTTACTTCACAAGTTCATTGCTAGAAAGTTCTATGTGCTTTACTCTTTCAAAACAAAAGTGTAAACTCTGATAGCAACTGTTTTTCTTAATAATCCAGGCCTATGCATGAATTGAAGAGGTCATTATGATATCTTACAACTCAAAAATAAAGACTCCTATATGAAGCATTTTACCTGACTGGATCAAAAGATTTCTTACTCCGGTCTGATTGAGATTGTTCAATGGTGATCATCTGATTTGTGGTCTCAACCTATGAAGGGAAGTTTAAATTCTGTAATACTTTAACTGCAAGTATGAAAGAAAATATTACACAGCTACATGGGGAAACTTAGCTCAAAAAGGGGCCCCCTAAAAAAAATGTAATTGAGGGAATGGTATCTGAAGATAATGAATTTGCTAAAGTACTTTTAGTTCATTTTCTAAAGTATTCACCAAAGAAATGTAGATAAAAATATTAGATTTATGGGTACAGGTTAAAGTTGATGAAGATTTAAACAAGTGTTACAGCCACAAGAGATATCATAGTGGGGAGCAAGTCTAAGTTCAAGGCAGATTACCAATAGGGGAAATCGGTAAAGGGAAAATTGAGCCCTAAAGAGAATGTAAACTATCATGGTATGAATGTGAGCTGGCTATAATAAGCTGGGGAATGTTACTTAAAGGGATTGGGGTAGACAGGTAATGACAAACATTTAAACAGCACATGAATAAACTACAATTGTTCATTCCTGTCTACCACAAATACAAAACAGGAAAGGTGGCCGACCACGGCTAATAGTGGAAGTTGGGGGTTATATTAGATCCAAGGAAGGGGCATACAAATTGACCCAAGAAAAGCAGCAGCATTCCTGAGGAATGGAAGCAGTTCAGGTTTCAGCAAAGGTGGACAAAGGAATTCATTAAGAAGGGAAAAATAGAGTTCAAGGGCAAGGTTGCAGGGAACATACCTATAGAAGCTTTTATAATCAGTTTGTATGTGAAAAGGAAAATATTAGTGAAGACAAATGTAAAGCTCCTACAGTCAGAAACAAGGGAAATTATAAAAGGGATCAAAGAGATGGCAGGCCAGTTAAATCCATATTCTGGTTCCATCTTCACAAAGGACAAAGAAATGATATTCCAAATTGTTGGGGGAAACAAGGTCTAGGAAATCAGTATTAGTTGGGGAATTGTGTTGGAAAATCATTGGGAAGAATGAAAGATAAATCCCAAGAGTTCAATATGTTCCAGAATATTTAAGGAAGTGTCCCTAGAAATAATGGATGCATTGCTGGACATCTTTCAAGATTGTAGAATACTGTAGATCCTATGGATTGTAATGTAGTTAATGTAACAGCCCTTTTGAAAAACGGGGTAGAAAGAAAATAGGAAATTGTTGACTGGTTAACCTGACATCAGTAGTGGAGAAACTACTAGAGTCTATTACAGAAAATTTAATTGCATAGCACTTAAAAAATAGTGACCAGATTGGCCAGAGTCAATACAGATTTATGAAAGCAAAATAGTGTTTGACAGATGTACTGCAATGTTTGGACAATGTAACTAGCATAATTGATAAGGGAGAGCCGATAGACATGGCTTGGACTTAGACTTTCGGAAGGCTTGTAATTAGGTCCCACACAATAGATTAGCAATGTAAACTTAAAGTGCGAGGGATTGAAGGTACTGTACTAACTTTGATAAAGGACTGGTTGGCAGAGACAAAACAAAGGTTTCCGAGTGGCAGGCAGTGAAGAGAGTTGTGTACTGAAAGAATCAATGCTTGGACATTAGCTATTCACAATACATATATATTGATGTTTTACATTAGGGAATGAAATGCAATATCACCGAGCTTGCTGGATTGAAAAGTGTGGTGTAGGAAAAGCACAGCAGATCTGGCAGCATCTGAGGAGCAGGAGAGTTGTTGCTTTTGGTCATAAGCCCTTCATC
>NC_057728.1:48698867-48711727 GCF_004010195.1 Chiloscyllium plagiosum
AGGGTCCCAAGGTGGAAGATGAGCCATTCTTCCTCTATGTGTCAGGTGGCTTGGATCTGGCAGTGGAGGAGGCCCAGGACTTGCATATCCTCAGCAGAGTGTGAGGGGGAACTGAAGTGGTTGGCCACAGGCAGTGGAGTTGTTTGGTGCATGTGTCCCAGAGATGTTCTCTCACCTAGCTGGCAGGCAACACAAAACTGGGAGGTTGAGCTGTGAGGAGGATGCAGAGATGCTTCAGTGTGATTTGGATAAGTTGAGAGAGTGAGCAGTGCCATCTGGTTGGAGGGTCCCAAGGTGGAAGATGAGCCATTCTTCCTCTATGTGTCAGGTGGCTTGGATCTGGCAGTGGAGGAGGCCCAGATGTGTGTCAGAGGAAGTATAATTTGGATAAATGTGAGGTTATTCACTTTGGTAGCAAACAACAGAGAGGCGAATTAGGATGTGAATGGAGATAGACTGGGAAAGGAGGAAGTACAACAATGTCTGGGTGTCCTTGCACACCAGTCTGAAAGTAAGCATGCAAATGCAGCAGACAGTAAAGGTGGCAAATGGTATGTTGGCTTTCACAAAGAGAGGGTTTGAGGACAGTTGCAGGGATGTCTTCCTGCAGTTGTGCAGTACCTTGGGAGGAGTATTGTATGCTGTTTTGGTCTCCTTATCTAAAGAATAAATGTTCTGACTATGGAGGGGGTGCAACGTCAGTTTATCAGACTGATTTCTGGAATGGCAGGGCTAGCATATGAAGAGAGATTGGATTGGTTATGACTACACTCACTGGACCTCAGAAGAATGAGAGGGGATCTCATAAAAAGCTATAAAGTTCTAACAAGACAAGACAGGGTAAATGTGAAGAGTGTTCCAGATCACGAGGAAGGCCAGAAGAAGGGTCACAGTTCACAGATGCAGAGTTGGCTGATTAGGACTGAGATTAGGAGAAAATTCTTCATGCAGAGCAGGGAGTCTGCGAAATTCTCTGCCACAAAGCAAGTGAGGACAAACAATGAATGTTTTCAAGAAGTATCCACATAAAAGTTCTTAGGGCTAAAGAGATCAAAGGGTATGGGGAGAGAGGGAGCAGGGTACTGGGCTTGATGATCATATTGAATGACCTATTCCTGCTCCTATGTTTCTATGTTAGGTTTTTAGCAAAACGTACAACAGGGGCGTGAAGGATCATTTTTTTCAAAACAAAAGAGAAAATGAATGAGAATAATCTGAAAGTCACTGGCTATGAGGGTGGCGGCAGGTGAAATCTTGATTGATTTACAAAAATGTATTGAATAGGAACAGCTATGGAAGTATAGCTGGGAGTATAGGACACATTGGATTGCTCAAGAGGGATCTGGCAAGGACTCAGTGGGCTTAATGACCTTCTGCTGCCATGGTAAGTACCATATTGTTTTCTACCAAGTATAGAACTTAAGTGCATGGAGTACTTTACTCTTTTTTTTTAAAAAGGGACAACAAGACAAAATAGTAATTACATGTTTTTGGTTAAAAAACAAAAATTGTTAATTATCAAATGCATTCAAAACAATAATCACAAATAGGTTTCAAGGAGAACACAGGCTCCCATGAATAAATGGGGGACAAGAGAAACAGAAATATATCAAAGAGCTGTAGTGGATATCCAGACGAGATAGCCAAAACTGCCCGTTACTGTTTTCAGCTATGGACCAGAGCAGTTCAGTGGGCAAAAAGTAATAGCCAGAAAGAAAAATGGTTTATTGATTTAGAGACTACTATGGATCAGAATTTATCATTTATCAAAACTCCAGGTATTCCTCAGACTGGTAATTTCCTCCACTAAAGCACCAAGCACATGGAACCAACTAACTTTAAGTTTTGCAACACGGAAGTTGAACTCCTTTGTTAATTGAAACCAAACACCCAGAAAAGCTTGCCTTGCCTAATCTGGTAAAATGTACATGAGTGACAGACAACTCCTAATTTCCACTATTTAAAGAAAAATAACAATTTATTTTCCTAACTCTAATAGTGAACACTAAACAAAATCCATTCACAAATCCAAGCCCCCTTTCTCTTGCCTACTTACTATCTGACCCCAACTCTACAAAAATGCTGTTCCAAAAAATACTTATTAAAGATTACATTAACTTAATCTCAAGTCCACACAGTCTCTGTCTTCTCCACTGTCTTCAATCTTCTGTCTGATCTCCCTGGGTCATCTTTTTTTAATTTTTTCTGCGAGTTTGTTTTACATGAAAAGGTACCTTTGATAGAAAGTGTTTTCTAATTTCTTTGGAGAGCAAGATGTTAAATGGGCTGTTAGCTCTCCAGCTCTAAGATAGTTGCTTGGCTGATCAAAGGCAGTTGCTTTCTCTCCAATTTTCAAAATGCCCACTTTTCTTTTGCCCCGCAGCATCGTAAATTCAAACTCGATTGGGTTTTAGTATCCTGGGCATAATTTAAACTGATTGGCTAAATTTAAATTGTTGCTGAAAGAGCAACTAAAACTCAGGCAGCCATTTGCTACACGTGTCTATTTTGGAACAGCTCATCCCCCAGCCTTTCCATTTGGACAGCTGAGCCTGCACTTTAAGTTTACATCAACATTCAGAAAACACTGTGTTTTGAAGTGAACGTACTGTTTTCGACTTTGTGACACAAGGCATAAGGATAATTTTGTTTAAGCAGTTTTTTGACTATGAAAGATTTAGATAAAACAGCCAAAGAAATGCTTTCCCATTAGCAGACAGTACAAGGGATGGGGTTGTATAAAATGGAGTTAATGTAAGGTTTAGGGTAAAAGACACAGGAAGGATATGAGGGGTTTTTTTTTGAAAGGGAGTGGTAATGATGTGGAAGTCTGCATTATGTGGATGGTAACAAAGAAGGCTGCTTCTAGGCTGGGTCACCAGAAATTTGTTGTTTTATACGTCAGAGACCAGCTAAAGCAAAATGTAGCCAGTAGCCTCAAACTGTAAATTATTCTTGAAATAGTATTCAAACATTTTTATACACCATGCAACTGATCACTCTGCAGTGACTTAGTTTTGCAATTCTTTCACTCTCAAATGACTTTCTATTACCCATAACAATACCGTATGTCAGTTGTTTGACACAAAAACTCTTCTCGCAAATACTTCCTATCTCTTGTACACCTACTTGGAAATCACAGAAGTAACAGAAATTTGCTAAAATCAACTTCCAAAGTTCTTACCCAACTCCATTTGAGTTAGCAGGTTCTTATTATTCCAGTTTAAACACCTCATAAGTATATATGACAACAGGAACTTTACCATCTCTTCAGTTCACAGAAGAGCAATGAATATTTTCCAAATGCAGCAGTTGGTGCTGATTTGCCTTCAATTTCTCATGAATATTAATAAATCAAATTCAGTTTAGATACGTTCACAGAGCAACTTTACTTTTTCCATTTTTATTCTCCCTACAAGGTCTGCAAATTTTTACCATTCATTAATAAAAACATGTTATGTTAAATCTTTTTAAAACATTGATTAGGCCTCAACTAACCGAGCAAGGCTTCAGGACAGAAGCAGAAGAGGCTTAATAGAACAGTGTCATTGATGAAAGACATCAGTCATGTGGTGGGATTACAGAAATAGGTACTATTCTCCTTCCAGGATAGAAGGTTAAGGATAAATCACATACAAGTTATTTCCATATTAAAATGTAACTACCGAAGCAAATCTAATTTTGAAACTTACCTTTAATCCAAATACCTTCAAGAAGAATGTTTCAACTGGTTTAAGACCCAGAGGCGTTTTAACATATTTTGGACATCCAATCAAACTGACACGAACTGTGACCTGAAAATGGTTCTTCTTTTGACAAACAAATGAATCATCTACTGTAGAAAAATTAAATCCTTTGTCCGCATCTACTCTATAGCCTGGAGCAGGTCTAAATAAAACAGCAAATACAAGAAATGAAAAGTTGAAGTGCATAAATAAATAATCCTAATCATAACCTAAAATGATCTGAAATTAATTTAATGAAATTGAACAAAATATTTTCTAAACATTTTGCAGCAATAATCATTATAATTCAAACAACTCCTCAAGCTATGGTCTGCTTTTCAAATCCAATATACAAAAGATGCTCAAGATAAAATCTGATATTTTTTGCACTGTTTAGACCAATTATTAAAGTATAAAGTTATAGAAAAGTCATAGTTCAATAGCTGACTGCCTTACATTTAGATTTAATCACTTTAAGCGATAGACTAAAACAATAAAAAACAAATGAACTAATAAACAGCAAGAACCTGACATTGAAGTTGAAAATATAATAATTGCATGATGATTTTTCCCAAAGATCACAAGTAGTGGCCCAGATTTTGTGGTCAGCAGTCAAGGACTGGCATTCTCTTTTTCCCCCTTGAAACATAATGTTCATAAAGATATAGAAGTTTCTACAGTGGAGAATCTCTCTTTTTGGTGTGTGAATTGAATCACAGGGGATCTGTTGGGACTAGGAACAGAGCGGGCAGAAGGAAACTGATCAACCAATCCAATCGAAGAATTCCCACAGATGGCAAAGCAGAAAGTTATAAAGCAGGAAATCAAAATTACATTTAAATCATGGGGCAGGAGCAAAATAAAGAGGAGTTATAAACAAAAGCAAAACACCGCCAATGCTGAAAATCTGAAATAAAAACAGAAATTGCAGGAAATACTCAGCAGGTCTGGCAGGATCTTTAGAAAGAGAGACAGTTACTGTTTCAAGTTGACATCCTTTCATCGGAATGGGACAATAGGTGGGATCAAGGAAGAAACCCAAATAGAATGGAATAAAAAATATAAAACAAAACTTTTTTTTAAAAGGCAACAACATTTAATTTTTGAGTTTTTATACTGTACACTTGAAAGAATTATTTTTATAGGGCCATATACATTGCTCTGTAATAGCTTAGCTTAATTCACTTTAAAATAAAGTACTTTGAAAATTTCTTCATGGAATCTTAGCATTGCTGGCTAGGCCAGCATTTGTTACCCATCCCTAAGTCCTGAAGAAGTGGTGGTGTTGGACAGCCTTCTCGAACCATTTCTGCCCATGGAGTACAGACGCACCCACATTACAGGATTTTAACCCAGCAGCAGTGAAACGACAATGATACAGTTCCAAGTCAGGACAGTGTACACCAGAAATGTAAACTTGCAGGTGGTGTCATCATTCATTTGTTGCCCCTTATCCTTTTAGGAGGTCCAGCTTACAAGTTTGGAATATGCTGTAGGAGGGACCTCAGTGAATTGCTACACGGCATCTTGAAAATGGCACACACTGCTGCCACTGTGCATTGATAGTGGAGGGAATGAAGATTAAGGTTTCTGAATGGAGGTGCCAATCAAGCTTTGTCCTGGATGGTGTTGTGCTGCATGTGTAGTTATGTGGTTGCACCACCAAGACAAGGGGAAAGTTTTCCCTTACAGTGCCTTGGCTTGTGCCTTGTGGATAGTGGGCAGGTGGTGGCAGAGATTGGATGGAGTTATTGCTGCAGAATCTTACCCTCTGAACTACTCTTATAGCCAGAGTATTTCTGTGCCTGGTCTAGTCAGTTTCTTAACCATGTTGACATTCAGCAATGATAATGCCATTGAATATCAAAAAGATGATCAGATTCTCTCTCTTGTTGGAGATAGTCAATGCCTAGCACATGTGTAGCATAACAATCACTTGCCAGTTATCAGCCCTGGACGGTGTCTATGTATTACTGTATAAGCTGCTTCAATGAGAATATTTATTTCCAAGATGGCAGCTGAGTAGGACGCTTCAGCTGGAGCTTGTCTGCTCCATCCATTCCTTTTCCGTGTTTTTCCTCTTTTTTCCCTCTTTCATCTTAGTTTTCCCTTCCTCTTCCCAGTGTTGTGAAACCGAAGGGCAGCCAGTGCAGTCTGGAATCAAGGCTCAGTGCTGATTGGAGGCAAGGTGCCAGTAAGGTATAGGTCAGAAGACCATTGTTCTGAACTTCTTTTTCCTCCTTTTTATAATTTATTCCTAAAATCTGCAATGCTTCTCTATTTTTCCAAGGACAGTAACTGAAAAAGCTGTACCTGGGCACCTTTGTACCTAAAATGGCACTGTAAGTGGCGACTTGTACAGTTTGACACTGTACTCAGTTGAGTACATGTGACAATAAAGCTAATTTTGTTTTAATTCTAAGAGTAGCAAATGGTTCTGAACATTGTGCAATCATCAGCAAACATCCCTACTTCTTACCTTATGATGGAGAAAAGATTATTGCAACTAAGATACTACCCTGAAGAACTCCTGCAGTTGATGGCTTGGGAAAGATGATTGACTCGAACAACCACAGCCACGTTCCTTCATTCTAGGTATGACCCTAACGGATGGAGAGTTCCATTTCACTCCGCCTCCCGGTTCCTACTTACTTCAGTTTGCTGGGGCTCTCTGATGCTATATTTTGTCAAATGCTGCCTTGATGTCAAGTTCAGTCACTCTCATCTTACCTCAGGGGGTTCAGCTGTACTGTCCACATATGGACCAAGGCTGTATAAAGTCCAGGAGCAGATTGGCTCCAACATAATCCAAACTAAACATCCGATTATTGTACATCCCGTTTGACAGCATTGGCAATGACCGCTGCCATCACTTAGAGTCATGGAGACGTACAGCACAGAAACAGACTCTTCAGTCCAACTCGTCAATTATTTGGAGTACACTGATAGGGTGGTAATTGGCTGGGCTAGATTAGTCCTGCTTTTTTTGTGAACAGGATTTACATGAGCAATTTTCCACAGCAGATAAAGTGTTGTAACTAAAGTGAAACCATTTGACTTGAGGGTGGCTTCAGTACTATTGGCAGAATGCTGTCCAGGTCCATTGCTTTTGCAGCATCCTGTGCCTTAACTCATTTCTTAATATCAAGTAGATCGAATTGAATTGAGTGATGATTGTTATTCATGATGTTGGAACCTCAGAGGGAGCTGAGATGGATCACCCATTTCTAACTTCTGTAAGAAAGAGGATGCAAATGCTTCTGCCTTTTTGCACTGATGTTTGGGACATCTCAATAAAAGTTCAAATCATTCATTGATTTGTATAGTGAAAATAAAGCTATCAGAGAATTGTTACAGTACAGATGGTGGCCATTCGGCCCATTGTGCTTGCACCTAGTTCTATTATTTAGTGCTAATTTGCTGTGTTTTGCCCATATCATTGCTGATTTTCATTTTTCTTAAAATTCTTTTTGTATTGGAGCTGTGAGCTGAGAGATAAAGGTGACCTTCAGACTGTTAGTATGCTACACATATACTACACGTGTTTTTTTTTAAATGAAGCCAGACCAGAAAGCCAATTGCAGGTTGATTTTTATTTAAAAAATTCCCTTAATGTTCTAGTCCCAGAGATGCATATGTGCTCAAACAGATCGCAGATATTTGAAAGTTAATAGGGGTCATGACAAGCTTTCTTGGACTCTTCGTGTGGACACACTGGTTACGAAGGCCCAACAACGTCTCTTCTTCCACAGGGAGCTGAGGAAATTTGGCATGACGGCGAATACCCATGCCAACATTTATAGGTGTGCCATTGAGAGCATTCTGTCTGGATGTATCACTACCTGGGTATGGCAACTGTACCATTCAAGATTGGAGACAGTTACAGAGAGTGGTGTACTTGGCCCGGACAATCACAAAGGCCAACCTCCCATGTATAGAATCAATCTACCAGGCCCGCTGTCAAGGAAAGGCTCAAAGATCTATCCCACCCTGGCAATGTTTCTCTACAACCTCTACCATTGGGGAGAAGGTACGGAAGCCTGAACACACGCACCAGCCGGTTTCATAAGTTTCTACCCTCCTGTTGTTAGAATATTGAATGGATTCACAAACTCTTAATATTTGCCTGTACCTGTATTTTTTTTTTGCTGCTGTTTACCTATTATTTACTTTTCTATGCTACTTAACTCTGTGATCTGCCTGAACTGCTCACATGACAAAGCTTTTCACTATGCCTCAGTATACATGACAATAAATTCAATTCAATTCGTAAGGATGTAAACAGTTTAACCCAGAGGAACCAAAGTTTGAACTGGATTTTTAACAGTGTTTAAGTCAGAAGGGTTATTCCTGCCAAAACTACAGAACAGAAGTTTGATTGCTCTGTGGTTGTCTTTCCATTATCAAATTATGAAAAGTTTGAGAGAACAGATTCTCAGTTATAAGTAAATATTCTTCTGTGCCTACTGAAATCTGTTTGTACTAACTGACAGCTTCAGAAACCAAGCAAGATATAATCCCATGTACCTGTGAGATTACAGATCATGAACTAGCCAAATGCATCCTGACATTAATTAGGTTACCTTGAGGTTTAACCTGGCTCTCTTAAAACCACTATATTATTAATAAATGTTTCATTGTTTTGTTTAAGCTGTATATTTGGTGTCTGACATTGATTATTCACAGTATGATACTGGTTATTCAAAAAATCTGGTTAGGAACTAAGGTGGTCAATTTTGAGGGTCATTGAGTATTTTAGTTTTACTGTGTTGCAAAACCAGGGATAGGGATGTTGATTTGATTTGGTTGCCCATCTCCATGATTTAGCATAATACTTTCTTGAATGTCTCAATTGAACCTGCCTCCAAAATATGTCCACGCAGTATGTTTTATACCCTAAATATTTGCTGTGTGAAAAAAAGTTTTTTTTTTCCCACACATCACTCTTGCTTCATTTGCCACATCACTTGAAAGTAACTTTGGCCAAGAACATCAACATGGGTGAAATTTAGGAATAACAATAGAAAATGTTGGTTAATGTAGTTCATAAGACGTTAAATTATTGGATAGATAAAGCAACAAACAATTGGAGCTTATAGCAAAGGCAGTGTTATTATGGAAGTAAATAAGGTAAATAATCAGTTTGGGTTCATACATTCATTGTTCAGTGATTTAATGTTGATTTAATCAGTGATCTTACAATAGTGTACCTTGTGATAGCGTTTGTCATTTCTGTCAGCAACATCTGTATTTCCACATTTAATTGTGCATATGCAGACCTTTGAAGTTACTTTTGGTTTTACCCAATCATGATGGTGATGTTGAGAGCATCACAATATTATTAGAGCAAAGTCCAGGGCGTATTTCTTTAGTCATTCATTCACAGGATGAGGGCAATGCTGGCTAGGCAACATTTATTGCCCATCCATAATTGCCTAGAGGGCAGTTAAGAGTCAACCACATTGTTGTGGGTCTGGAGTCACATGTAGACCAGACCAGGATTGTAGTTTCCTTCCCTAAAGGACATTTGTGAACCAGATGGGTTTTTCCAACCATCAGCAGTAGATTCATGGTCAGCATTAGTCTCCTAATTCAGTTCGTTTTTTTAAATTGAATTAAAATTCTATCTGCTGTGACAGAATTTGAACTTGGGGCCCCAGAACATTATCTGTATCTCTGGATTAACAGTCCAGCGATAATACCACTAGACCATCACCTTCCCCAGAGTATTGTCTCATCATCTGTGCCACTTGCAAGATTTGTTGAAAAAAATGTTTAAAGCTGAAAGTCAAACATAAATACAAAATGAATACTTACAATTCATTGTAATTACTGTCAAACAAAGTTGCCCAATGATTGGGTTGAAAATGGTGCCATTTCAAACATGGATAGCTCCAGTCCATGCAAACTCCATTTTGACTGTCATTATCATAACTATAGACATCAGTGCTATGTTCTCTAGAATCTATTATTGACAGAAAATAAATATAAATATTCAAACTTTTACTTCACGTGATTGACTAGATTAATTATCTACAGAAGATATATCAGTTAATTATGCATTCATTCTGCAGCAGTCCACTGTGTCATCAATATTTTAATTATCACTGCAAACCACATAGAGGCAACAAAGACATTGTGCTAATGACACGGCAATATCAAGAAAGGGCCTTGGCTGAGAGGATCAGGATTGTAGAATCCATATGGGTGAGTCCAGGTGGATCCATTATGGATTCTATGAAAAGTAGAATCCATTATGAAAATCAAAAAAGTCAGAAAATGCTGTGAATGTAGTTTACAAGTCCGTAACTGTAACTAAACCTCTGGACAAATAAAGCAAGAAATATTTGGAGCTTATAGCAAAGAGTGTATGGACCATGTCTTTTTACTTTTCTGTCTCTTAAAAACTATGGACTGCAATGAGAAAAAAAAACTGCTTTCAAAACAGGATTTACCAGGATGGCTGCATAATTTCACAGCAAGGAATTTGATACCTGTTGTTAACTCTGTTGGTTTGGCTCCTGCAAAGAGTAAGATGATCAGGAAACAAGGCATTGTTTATAAATAAAGCTGATTGGTTCACAGCTAAGTAGGCTGGAACTGGAAACAACTTACAGACACAGAGGCACAGTGAAAGGCAAGAAACGTACACAGTTGTTCTCCCCAACAGGAGCTGCCTGTTCTCTACAGCCAAAAACTCAGTTTAAACCTGAGGAAAACCAGTTACTAATCCTACAACAATTGCGACAAACTGTGATTTTTGAATTGATAAATCAGAGACAATTTCTGAGTGAGTTAGCCACTCTGTATTTCTTACAAACCAGTGAAACCATTCAGAAAAGAACAAGTCTGGCCAGCCAAAGAATGATCATCCCATCATTGAAGCCAGGAATCAAAGACTGTTGAACCAACTTTACATAATTTTTCTATTTCCACCGATAATTTATTTTCACTATTGTCTGAATGACTCAGAGGGATTTATAAGGGGATTAGAGTTTTAATTAGTAGTGTTTTATGCCCATGGTTTACATTTGTTTAGCTGTAGCTATAGTCTAATTAATTGTAATGAATATAATTCTTGTTCCAAAGAAAACCTGGTCTGTGGTTTCAATGAGCTTTGGTCAAAAAGTCAGGTAAATTGGGATACCATGCACACTTTAACATTTGGCACAGCTGCAGTATTAGTATGGCCCAGTTTATGGTGCACTACTCCACTGGGTTGTAGTATCAAAATTGCATGTAAAACAAGTTTGAGGAATGCATGATGTGCTGCCTATCATCATATACAAACTGCACAGTGATGGAGTGAAACTTCTTCTGGTTCACGTTATACAACAGACTTGACATGAGATACAAAGTACATGCAGTCAACAGCACTCTGTACTTTGGGAAGCCTGCAATTCTTGCAACTCTTGTGCGCACTCCACTCAGGCAAGAATAAAATGACATTATCTCTATTTGAATAGACGTCTCAGTGGCTACACAACACACTGTAAACCAAGAGATGCTGCTTGTCTGCCCAACCTGCAAGAAGTGAGGCATTTAGAAGTTTACAGTCACTAGCAATGCAGTCCTTGAGCAGCTGAGTTTAGAGTTGTAGATGCAGAAAATACCAATTCCAGTGACAATCTTCTCATGAAGAGCAGACATCTCAAACATCAGTTGTCAATTAGGTACAGACAGGAAAATCTAAACACCATGGGGGAACCTTGTCGAACGCCTTACTGAAGTCCATATAGATCACATCTGCTGCTCTGCCCTCATCAATCTTCTTTGTTACTTCTTCAAAAAACTCAATCAAGTTTGAGAGACATGATTTCCCATGCACAAAGCCATGTTGACTATCCCTAATCAGTCCTTGCCTTTCCAAATACATGTACATCCTGTCCCTCAGGATTACTTCCAACAACTTGCCCACCGCCGAGGTCAGACTCACCGGTCTATAGTTCCCTGGCTTGTCTTTACCGCCTTTCTTAAACAGTGGCACCATGTTTGCCAACCTCCAGTCTTCCGGCACCTCACCTATGACTATCGATGATACAAATATCTCAGCAAGAGGCCCAGCAATCGCTTCTCTAGCTTCTCACAGAGTTCTCGGATACACCTGATCAGGTCCTGGGGATTTATCCACCTTTAACCGTTTCAAAACATCCAGCACTTCCTCCTCTGTAATCTGGACATTTTGGAAAATGTCACCATCTATTTCCCTACAATTTATATCTTCCATATCCTTTTCCACAGTAAATACTGATGCAAATTATTCATTTAATATCTCCCCCATTTCCTGTGGCTCCACACAAAGTCCACCTTGCTGATCTTTGAGGGTCCCTATTCTCTCCCCAGTTACCCTTTTGTCCTTAATATATTTGTAAAACCCCTTTGGATTCTCCTTAATTCTATTTGCCAAAGCAATCTCATGTCTCCGTTTTGCCCTCCTGATTTCCCTCTTAAGTATACTCCTACTTTCTTTATACTCTAAGGATTCACTCGATCTAGCCTGTCTGTAACTGATATATGCTTCTTTCTTTTTCTTCACTAAACCCTCAATTTCTTTAGTCATCCAGCATTCCCTATGGTTACCAGCCGTCCCTTTCACCCTGACAGGAATATACTTTCTCTGGATTCTTGCTATCTCATTTCAGAAGTCTTCCCATTTTCCAGCCATCCCATTTCCTGCGAACATCTGCCTCTAATCAGCTTTTGACAGTTCTTGCCTAATACCGTCAAAATTGGCCTTTCTCCAATTTAGAACTTCAACTTTTAGATCTGGTCTATTCTTTTCCATCACTATTTTAAAATGAATAGAATTATGGTCGCTGGCCCCAAAGTGCTCTCCCACTGACACCTCAGTCACCTGTCCTACCTTATTTCCCAAGAGTAGGTTAAGTTTTGCACCTTCTCTAGTAGGTACATCCACATACTGAATCAGAAAATTGTCTTGTACACACTTAAGAAATTCCTCTCCATCTAAACCTTTAACGCTATGGTAGTCCCAATTGATGTTTGGAAAGTTAAAATCCCCTACCATAACCATCCTATTATTCTTACAGATGGCTGAGATCTCCTTACAAGTTTGTTTCTCAATTTCCCTCTGACTATTGGGGGGTCTATAATACAATCCCAATAAGGTGATCA
>NC_057728.1:48715151-48820130 GCF_004010195.1 Chiloscyllium plagiosum
GAACTGTAAAACCTGCACCCACACCTCCTCCCACACCTCTATCCAAGGCCCTAAAGGAGCCTTCCACATCCAAAGTTTTACTTGCACATCCACTAATATCATTTATTGTATCCGTTGCTCCCGATGCGGTCTCCTCTACATTGGGGAGACTGGGCGCCTCCTAGCAGAGCGCTTTAGGGAACATCTCCGAGACACCCGCACCAATCAACCACACCGTCCCGTGGCCCAACATTTCAACTCCCCCTCCCACTCTGCCAAGGACATGAAGGTCCTGGGCCTCCTTCACCGCCGCTCCCTCACCACCAGACGCCTGGAGGAAGAACGCCTAATCTTCCTCCTCGGAACACTTCAATCCCAGGGCATCAATGTGGACTTCAACAGTTTCCTCATTTCCCCTTCCGCCACCTCACCCTAGTTCTAAACTTGCAGCCCAGCACTGTCCCCATGACTTGTCCGGACTTGTCCTACCTGCCTATCTCCTTTTCCACCTATCCACTCCACCCTCTCCTCCCTGACCTATCACCTTCATCCCCTCCCCCACTCACCCATTGTACTCTATGCTACTTTCTCCCCACCTCCACCCTCCTCTAGCTTATCTCTCCACGCTCCAGGCTCACTGCCTTTATTCCTGAAGGGCGTTTGCCCGAAATGTCGATTTCGAAGCTCCGTGGATGCTGCCTGAACTGCTGTGCTCTTCCAGCACCACTAACACTCTTTTTGGGTGAGGCAAGGTAAAAGACCAAAGCATGAGGCTAGAAAATGGCTAAGCTAGTGTCAAAACAGCATATCATGCCAACTGACGTAATGATCTATACATTCCCCTGGTGAACTCTCTAATCCATTTACCAAAAAGACTTCTGACAAGTTTTACTTCAGAAACATGTGCCTAGATAGTGGATAGCATTTTGGATCCCTCTGAATACATGCATCATCCAACAGATGGCTGTTACCAAGCACAATTGCACATCTTTTATGACCAGACGATACATGAACAACAAGAAGGGAGCAAGCACTGTGGTACTATAGTGTATCAAGGAACAAAACTATAGATGAAGGAACAATCTTATTCCAAGCATAAATCTTGTTATGATATTAACAATTATTACATTGTTAAATTACATCATGTTCACAAATGATCCACTGGGCTCCCATGGTCAGGCCAAATTTCCAATGAACTGGAACTTTACACTTATACTTGCCATCAGATGGAGAAATTGCCTAAGGATTCAAAATTATTTTGAAATAATGGTCACTGAAGGTCATCTGGGTCACTAACCAAATTCTGAATATTCTAAAAAGTTAGTAGATGTTATATAATCACACATGCTAAAACTAGAAGTCAGTATTAGTAATAAGATAATACACGAAACAATAGGCATTGCAATAAAAATAAACTATTTGTATTAATCTAGAAGGCTTCCTTCCAAAATGCCATTTTGCAAGATGGTGGCCATCCATATTCCCTGCTTTTGTTAGAATTTTTAAAAATAAAATGCCCCGATGAACAAATCTAACTCTCATCTAATTTTGATAAGGCCGTTTTAGAAATGAAAATAAGCAGTTAAATATGTAACCTGGACTTCACAATGCAATATTTTAATGAGTGGCTCAAAATTCCTGCCTGTTTCAGATGGCATGCAAGAACCAGATTAAATTTCAGAATTGTAATTTATCCTAAAGAGAAATCCATCATGTCACATCATGAACTCCCTCCCTAACAGCATTGTGGGTTTATCCACAGCACATGGACTGCAGCAGTTCAAGGCTACAGCTCACTACCCAAGCGCAACTAGGGATGGGCAATAAAGGCTGCACTAGCCAATGACACCCATATCCCATTATTCTTAAAAATGTGATAGACGTTAATATTGAGAGATTAACAATCATAGAGTCATAGAGTTATAGAGTCATAAAGTTATACAACACAGAAACTGACCCTTCAGTCCAACTCATTCACACTTATTTCTTTTTAAAAATCCCCCTTGAATAGATAACATCTGTCTCTATGTATATTTTAGCTTTGCAAAGGAATGATACCCTTCTCAAGTAATTTTTGACCAACTCCATTTTCAAACTGTGCACACACTTCAGGAATAAAGGTTAACTTCCTCACAGGGATTACACAGATGTTTGGATCTGATCAGTTACAAACAAATTCGCCATTTCACCACCCGTGACCAAATAATAATATTAAAAGATACAGTTAACTTTCTAAAATTAAGGCTAAATTAATTTAAATTAATTCTACACTTTAATAAAATTATTTCCAATTTTAAATACCTTATTCAAGAAATTCTTCATATTTGCCGGCAATGGACAAATTCAAATTTTAAAACATCAAAACATCCTGAATATACCTACTGTTGCCTTCTTGGCTTTGAATATCATTCCACATATCAATGGTATTCTCACATAATTCTGAACGCTTCCTCTTCTTTGAATGTTGAATCAAAATTCTAGAACAGAGAATTATTGTCAAACATCTGTAGATTATGTTTTGCATAATTCTGGTTTTATGAATAAAGTTCCCAGTGCAAACCATTTTCCAATTACTTACCTCTTCTGGACTGACTATTTAATTTGTTTGCTTAGTTTTAAGTCAAAGGTATTTCAGTGTGCTAAACTGTAACAGGTGAATATCATGAACAACTTGAAATGCATTAAACTTGGTTTGATCACCCCACAATAATAAACTCGAATATAAAATGTTGTGCTAATATTGATATAAACGTTACTTACTCAGAGTGACAAGGGGCACTCTCATAAGTGGGAAGAATTGGGAAATCCACATAACTGGGTGATTCTGAAGTTTTGTTTGCAGGGATAGCTACATCAGGTTTCATAAAATATTCACGACGTCCAGTTTGTCTATGTTGTTGTGGCAAGTTAGAATGAGTAGGCAGAACCAGCTCAGTAAACCTACATGGAGTGTTTGGATGACTCACTGAAGATGATTGATCTATTTGGGAATTAAATCCAGCTCCACGTGGACCACCATATTGGACATCTAAATGAAAGAAAATTATTCCTGAAATACTGAAAAGCATTTCTGCCATTTTGAAATGGAGTGTGAGACGAAGGAAAACAAAACTAAAGTTACATTTTAAAATTGTACAGCCACATGCAAGGTCAGCAATAGAAGTTCACAGATGAGGTTACTTGAACTCTGGTATCTAAGCTGGCTTTATAAATAATTCAAAACTATATTCTCTATCAGAGTTCGACATCTCAAGTATTTGTTCAATTTTCTCTCTGAAAGGCACAGTAGTCCTTGTTATAACCAGTAACTACAGGAAAGCATTCCAACCATTCTCACCATAATAGAAAATTCTTCTTAAACTCTGTCGCCAGTTAATAACCATATTAAATTGATATCTACTACAACTCTCAAAGAAAGATTTCTAAGCATCAATGTGAAAGTCATCATTTGTTATCTACTCCCTCACTGCTCTTAAACTGGGTGGCTTGCTTGGCAATCGTAGAAGGGTTAAAAATAAACCACATTACTGTTGATGGCGAATCACAGGCCAGAACTTGTAAGGCTGACAGGTTTCTTTCCCCAAAGGCATTAGTGAACAAGATGCGTTTTTACAAAATAAATAATAGTTACCAGAGTCACCAATAGTGAAACTAGTTTTATATTCCAGATTTATGACTTTTAATCATATTCACCATGTTGTGATTCTGTCAAAATCTTCATACCTTTACAATCCTCTTAAAATGTTCTGAACTTATTTGCTCCAGTACAGAGAGACAGTAGACCAGGGCTTCCCAAAGCAAGGATCAGGATGCCAAGTGGGGTAACGAGCTTGAATTTGGGGTCATGAACTGAGGCAGTAATGGTCACCCAGTTCTAACAGCTGTACAACTGTCCTCCCACACAACGATTTTCACTGAAGAGTTGTGGCAATTTTTAAACTTCAAAATGAGATCAGAGTGAGGAAAAGTGTTTGGCAAGTATTCGATTGGATGCACAATAAATCAGAGGCCTGGACTATCGTCCCAAGATTGAGGGCTAAAATCTCACTATGGCAGTTTGAAAATTAGAATACAGCTTGTAAACTTTGAAAATAAAAGCAGGTATCAGAAATTTATCATTGAGTTGGTTGAAAAGTCTAGAAACTGGGGCACAATTTTAAAATAAGTGGGGATGCCGTTTAGAACAGAGGGAAACAACAGTGCAAAGGGTAATGGGAAGATTATAGGTAAAATTTATAAAGTGGTTGGTCGGCCATAATCATATTAATTGTGGAGCAGGATGAATAGCCTTCTGTTCTTGGGAAGCCAACAAAACAAGAATTTCAAATAGCATTAAGATAGCTTCACTGTAACTTACAATATTGCACACTTACACATTCAAAAACTTCATTTTACAAAAAAACTCAACATTTGTCACTTGGAGCTACATCTTACATGTCACATACCCGTCATCTGTGGAGGTGAACAGCGCTCAGATACAGAATCCGGTGGGGAGTCTGGTAAAGTACTGTGTTAAGGAGAAAAGATTTAACTTAAATGCAATATGCTAAAAACAAACTTCATACTGCTACATTTTAGCTTCACATCAAAGTGGGCATGATTATACAGAAAGCATGGATCAGTGATCTGAGAGGACGAGCAAGAGAGAAAGAAAGAACATATAGACTGGAATTTGTAATTACCTGGTAAATCAACTACATTGCAACTATTTGATATATAATACAGAATTATAGATTACAGGCAAAGAGAGGACAGCCATTCAGCCCACCCATTTTTCTACAAGAAACATTTAACTGATTCCACTTTCTCCACTTTCCCTGTAATTCCAAAAATGGTGCTCTTCCAATCACCTTTTGAAAACATACGAGAATTTGCCTCTCCGCCAGTGTACTTCCAGATCCTATTCACTCTGCATAAATGTAGTTTCCTTTTTGTGTCATCTTTGGTCCTTTTACAAATATCACTTTTTAAAAAAACATTAATTTGTGTGTTTATGAAAAGTGATATTGAGTTACCTTCTTGAACCATTAAGGTCCATTTGCTGTAGGCAGCCCCACAACACCATTGGGGAGGCAGTTCCAGAATTTTGACCCAGCAACACTGAAGGAATGACATTTCAAAGTCAGGATGGTGTGTGGTTTGGAGGAGAACTTGCAGGTGAAGGTGTTCCCATGTGTTGGTCACCCTTATTTTTCTAGATGGGAGTGGTCATGAGTTTGGAAGGTGCTATCTAAAGATAGTCTTAAATCAGGGTCCTCTGATTCTCATCCTTTCCTTCATTGGGATCAAATTCTCTCTGAAACCTGCCGAACTGTGAACACTGCTGTCAATTTTTTTCTGAACGTTCTCTCTCTGACTTATCCTTTTTACTGTCCTCTTAATTCTTAGAGACAGAGTCATAGAGCTGTACAGCACAGACACAGACGCTTCAGTACAATCCGTCCCTGCTGACTAGTTATCCCAACCCAATCTAGTCCCACTTGCCAGCACAGGGCCCACATCCCTCCAAACCATTCCTATTCATATACCCATCCAAATGCAATTTAAATGTTGCAATTGCACTAGAATCATAGAGTCATAGAGATGTACAGCATGGAAACAGACTCTTTGGTCCAACCCATCCATGCCGACCAAATATTCCAACCCAATTTAGTCCCACCTGCCATCACCCGGTCCATATCCCTCCAAACCCTTCCTATTCATATACCCATCCAAATGCCTCTTAAATGTTGCAATGGTACCAGCCTCCACCACTTCCTCTGGCAGCTCATTCCATACACTACCACCCTCTGTGTGAAAAAGTTGGCCCACATGTCACAATTATATCTTTCCCCCCCCCACCCTAAATCTTTGCCCTCTAGTTCTGGACTCCCCCACCCCAGGGAAAAGACTTTGTCTATTTACCCTATCCATGCCTCTCATAATTTTGTAAACCTCTATAAGGTCACCCCTCAGCCTCCAACACTCCGGGGAAAACAGCCCCAGCCTGTTCAACCTCGCCCTATAGCTCAAATCCTCCAACCCTGGCAACATCCTTGCAAATCATTTCCGAACCCTTTCAAGTTTCACAACGT
This sequence comes from Chiloscyllium plagiosum, assembly GCF_004010195.1. Taxonomy (NCBI): domain Eukaryota; kingdom Metazoa; phylum Chordata; class Chondrichthyes; order Orectolobiformes; family Hemiscylliidae; genus Chiloscyllium; species Chiloscyllium plagiosum. The sequence continues at coordinate 48,721,205 of NC_057728.1, forward strand.
CTTTCCGATAGGAAGGAGAGCAGAATTGCAAGCAATATTCCAACAGTGGCCTAACCAATGTTCTGTACAGCCGCAACATGACCTCCCAACTCCTGTACTCAATACTCTGACCAATAAAGGAAACATGCCAAATGCTTTCTTCACTATCCTATCTACCTGCGACTCCACTTTCAAGGAGCTATGAATCTGCACTCCAAGGTCTCTTTGTTCCGCAACGTTCCCAAGGACCTTACCATTAAGTGTATAATCCTGCTTAGATTTGCTTTCCCAAAATGTAGCACCTCACATTTATCTGATTTAAACTCCAACTGCCACTTCTCAGCCCATTGGCCCATCTGGTCAAGATCCTGTTGTAATCTGAGGTAACCCTCTTCGCTGTACAATATGCCTCCAATTTTGGTCTCCTCTGCAAACTTACTAACTGTACCTCTTATGCTCGCATCCAAATCATTTATGTAAATGACAAAAAGTAGAGGGCCCAGCACCGATCCTTGTGGCACTCCACTGGTCACAGGTCTCCAGTCTGAAACACAACCCTCCACCACCACCCTCTGTCTTCTACCTTTGAGCCAGTTCTGTATCCAAATGGCTAGTTCTCCCTGTAATCCATGAGATCTAGCCTTGCTAATCAGTCTCCTATGGGGAATCTTGTTGAACGCCTTATTGAAGTCCATATAGATAACATCTACCGCTTGCCCTCATCAATCCTCTTTGTTACTTCCTCAAAAAACGCAATCAAGTTTGTGAGACACGATTTCCCACGCACAAAGCCATGTTGACTATCCCTAATCAGTCCTTGCCTTTCCAAATACATGTACATCCTGTCCCTTAGGATTCCCTCCAGCAACTTTCCCACCACCGGCATCAGGCTCACCGGTCTATAGTTCCCTGGCTTGTTCTTACCACCCTTCTTAAACAGTGGCACCACGTTAGCCAACCTCCAGTCTTCCGGCACCTCACCTATGACTATCGATGATACAAATATCTCAGAAAGAGGCACAGTAATCACTTCTCTAGCTTCCCACAGAGTTCTCGGGTACACCTGATCAGGTCCTGGGGATTTATCCACCTTTACCCGTTTCAAGACATCTAGCACTTCCTCCTCTGTAATCTGGACATTTTTCAAGCTGTCACCAATATATTTCCCTACATATCTACATACAGTCTATATCTTCCATATCCTTTTCCATAGTCAATACTGATGCAAAATACTCATTTAGTATCTCCCCCATTTTCTGTGGCTCCACACAAAGGTCACCTTGCTGATTGTTGAGGGGACCTATTCTCTCCCTAGTTACCCTTTTGTCTTTAATATATTTGTAAAAACTCTTTGGATTCTCCTTAATTCTATTTGCCAAAGCTATCTCATGTCCCCTTTTTGCCCTCCTGATTTCCCCCTTAAGTATACTCCTACTTTCTTTATACTCTTCTAAGGATTCACTCGATCTATCCTTTCTATACCTGACATATGCTTCCTTCTTTTTCTTAACCAAACCCTCAATTTATTTAGTCATCCAGCATTCCCTATACTTACCAGCCTTTCCTTTCACCCTAACAGGAATATACTTTCGCTGGATTCTCGTTATTTCATTTCTGAAGGCTTCCCATTTTCCAGCCGTCCCTTTTCCAGCGAACATCTGCCTCCAATCAGCTTTTGAAAGTTCTTGCCTAATACCATCAAAATTGGCCTTTCTCCAATTTAGAACTTCAACTTTTAGATCTGGTCTATCCTTTTCCATCATTATTTTAAATCTAATAGAATTATGGTCGCTGGCCCCAAAGTGCTCCCCCACTGACAGCTCAGTCACCTGCCCTGCCTTATTTCCCAAGAGTAGGTCAAGTTTTGTACCTTCTCTAGTAGGTACATCCACATACTGAATCAGAAAATTGTCTTGTACACACTTAAATTCCTCTCCATCTAAACCCTTAACACTATGATAATCCCAGTCTATGTTTGGAAAGTTAGAATCCCCTACCATAACCATCTTATTATTCTTACAGATAGCTGAGATCTCCTTACAAGTTGGTTTCTCAATTTCCCTCTCACTATTAGGGGGCTATAATACACTCCCAATAAGGTGATCATCCCTTTCTTATTTCTCAGTTCCACCCAAATAACTCCCCTGGATGTATTTCCAGGAATATCCTCCCTCAGCACAGCTGTAATGCTATCCCTTATCAAAAATGCCACTCCCTCTCTTCTCTTGCCTCCCTTTCTATCCTTCCTGTAGCATTTGTATCCTGGAACATTAAGCTGCCAGTCCTGCCCATCCCTGAGCGATGTTTCTGTAATTGCTATGATATCCCAGTCCCATGTTCCTAACCATGCCCTGAGTTCATCTGCCTTCCCTGTTAGGCCCCTTGAATTGAAATAAATGCAGTTTAATTTATTCGTCCTACCTTGTCCCTGCCTGCCCTATCTGTTTGACTCACTTCTGTTCCCAACTGTACCAGTCTCAGATTGATCTCTTTTCTCACTATCGCCCTGGGTCCCACCCCCCTCACCTTACTAGTTTAAATCCTCCTGAGCAGCTCTAGCAAATTTTGCTGCCAGTATATTAGTCTCCTTCCAATTTATGTGCAATCTGTCCTTTTGTACAGATCACTTCTATCCCAAAAGAGAATCCAATGATCCAAAAATGTGAATCCTTCTCCCATACACCAGCTCCTCAGCCATGCAATCGTCTGCTCTATCCTCCTATTCCTGCCCTCACTAGCTCATAGCACCGGGAGTAATCCAGACATTACTACTCTCAAGGACCTCCTTTTTAAATTTCTGCCTAACTCTCTGTAACCTCCCTTCAGAATCTCAACCTTTTCCCTTCCGATGTCGTTGATTCCAGTGTGGACAATGACCTCTTGCTGGCCCCTCGCCCCCATGAGAACATTCTGCACCTTCTCTGAAACACCCTTGATCCTGGCACCAGGAAAGCAATACACCATTCTGTTTTTTCGCTGCTGGCCACAGAAACGTCTGTCTGTACCTCAGACTAGAGAATTGCCTAACACAATTGATCTCTTGGAAGCCGACGTACCCCTCGTTGCATTAGAGCCAGTCTCAATACCAGAAACTTGGCTGTTCGTGCTACGTTCCCCTGAGAATCCATCACCCCCTACATTTTCCAAAACAGCATACTTGTTTGAATTGGGTATATCCCCAAAAGACTCCTGCACTAGCTGCCTACCTCCCTTCCCCTTCCTGGAGTTAACCCATCTATGTGACTGTATCTGAGACTTCCCCCCGCCCCCCTATAAGTGCCATCCATCACATACTGTTGCTGTTGCAAATTCCTCATCGCTTCTAACGGTCTCTCCAACCAATTCATTCGATCTGATAAGATTCGCATCCAACAGCATTTATGGCAGATATAATTCGCAGTAACCCTTAAACTCTCTTTAAACTCCCACATCTGATAAGTAGTACATATCACTCTATTAAAGGCCATTTTTGCTCCTTCACAATCTACAGACCCAGAAAATAACACAGTCTTATTCCCCTACAAACATTGCCCCAGGTTAAATTAATAGTTATGGCATATCTCCAAAAACATATAATCAAGAAAGAACCCACTCTACTCACTACTGCAAATTCTTTGTAGGCCACACTTAAAAACAACAATTAATTTATCTGATTCTGTGCTGTGAACTTCGCCCAACAGTTCCTCCAAGATCAGTTGTAAATTTCACCGTTTGTTAATTTTCCCAGATGCACTCCAATGTCCAGCGATACATGAATTCAAACAGCAAAGGCAGTAACTGTGCAGGTTTTCTCTCTCTCTTTCTCTCTCTCCTGCACTGTCCCCACCATGTGCTTCCTTTGTCTGCTCTTCTCCCTTTCAAAACTGCTGTTGTTTTGACTTTTTTTTCCCCAAAGTTCCAAAATAATGCAACAGCATATAAAACAGTAATTGCTGCTCCTGGAATTCGAGGAAATCACCTCCAACACCTAAAATATCTCAAAAAAGGAGCAGCTGTTACAGCCAGAAATTTTTTCCGTCATCCATAAAGAAGGGGAAGGAGTGATTAGATTCCATTCCCTACAGTGTGGAAACAGGCTCTTTAGCCCAACCAGTCCACACCAACACTCCGAAGAGCCTCCACCACTTCCTCTGGTAGCTCATTCCATATACATACCACCCTCTACATGAAAAAGTTGCCCCTTAGATCTCTTCCTATATCTTTTCCCTCTCATCCTAAACCTATGTCCTTTAGTTCTGGACTCCCCGACCCCATGGAAAAGACTTTATCTATTTATCCTTTCCATGGCCCTCATGATTTTAAAAACCTCTGTAAGGTCACCCCTCAGCCTCCGTTGTTCCAGGGAAAACAGCTCCAACCTGTTCAGTCTCTCCCTATAGCTCAAATCTTCCAATCCTGGCAACATCCTTGTAAATTTTTTCTGAACCGATCCAAATTTCACAACATCTTTCCGATAGGAAGGAGACCAGAATTGGAGGCAATATTCCAACAGTGGCCTAACCAATGTCCTGTACAGCCACAACATGACCTCTCAACTCCTGTACTCAATACTCTGATAAAGCTTCTCTGTACTTTCACTAAAGCTGTGGTGCCTAGAATTGTACAGAGTGGAGGCCAAACCAGAATTTTATTGAGGTTCACCATAACCTCCTTGATTTTGTATTGTATGCCTCCATTTTTAAAGCCTAGGCACACATGCTTTTGCAAAATATATTTTCTCAACTTGCCCTGATACTTCCAATGATTCATACACCTATCCACCCAGATTTCGCTGTGTTCTTTCATCTTTCCTATTAAAATACCATTTAATGCAGAGAACTGTCAAGTGATTCATTTGCTGTGTGCCCAACTAATTTCACCAGACTGTCTATGCTGTCATGGCATCTGTCACTACTACAGGTTTTTATCATCTGCAAATTTTGAAACTTTGGCTCATGCAACCAAACCTGGATCGTTAATATATAACAAGAAATGCAATGGCTCAAGTACTGATTGCAGTAAGCCCTACTGTATTCCTTCCTCTTCAAGTATTTGCACCACTACTCTCCAGTTCCCATCACTCAGACAACTTTGCAACCATCCTACTCGTCCCCTGTATTGCACAATTTTTAATTTTGCTAGTAAACATATTACATTTAATCAAATGTTTTTGGGAAGTCCATGTCACATCAATTCATTACCACTCATTACATTTTCCTGATACTCTAATCAAAAGTTTCCATTAAATTAGCTAAACATGATTTGCCTATTACAAATATGTGCTGGATCAATTTACCCTTGTTGAAGCGACTGATAATTTTGCCCTGGATTATCATTCCAATATGGTCAATATCTCAAGCTTCCACCCTACTTCCCTCTGCATTCACTCATGGTGATTTGTCCACATTAAGACAACCAGCCTTCATAATAACCTTTTTATCAATTTCTAGGAGTCTGAGCAGCATCTCAACTACATCATTTATCATAACTCTTGTGGTATCATCTTCCTGATAAAGACATTTACAGAGTCCTTGTTTAGCACCTCAATCAAGTACTCAGCCTCCATGTGTGGTTATTTTTTGTTCTTAATTGGTCCTGCTCTTCCGCTTTCTACTCTTTGTGTGTCTATAGAAGACACTTTGGATTTGATTTTATGTTAGCTCCATTCTCCTATATTCTGTCTTTAGTTCTCTTATTTTGTTTTTTCACTTTGTCCTCTGAAGTTGTTATATTCAGCTGACACAGAATTTATACACACAAACAGGTCATTCAATTAGCATTTAATCCACAAGGTAATTTAATTGATGCAAATTTTATTTAGAAGTCATCATGATACCTCTGTCAAATACAAGTCATAAATAAAATTAAGGCAAAATCACAATTGCAATTCAAAAGACAGGTTAATACGCACATGAACCAAATCAGAAATACCATTTAAAATATTACTTCCATGCATGGCGTCATCTACTTACATGGCTCCTGAATCCAAGTCATTACTAATATACGCTTCCAGCATACTGGTGTCAACAAAAGGATTCTCCAGTGCTCCAGTTACATCCTGACCTGAGAGAGAAAAATGAACTATTGCTATGTTGTACAAAACGGTTTATTTTATAATGCAGACACTAAAGAACATTAATTGACTTAAAAGCTTTAATATTGGCCCAATATTATAATATACACCAATACATTTTCATGTGTTCATTTGATTTATAATCGTACTTATTTAACAAACAATTCCTGTCAGGCAACTAATTTATGACTGGAGAACATGGTAAGAATAAACAGGTTCAGGACAAATTGGGGACTTTGCACAGCCAACCTGCAACGGTGGACCCACAACAGAAACCCCTTATGCACTGGTGAGAAGACGTGAAGAGCGTCCCTATCAGACCAAGTAAGAATTACTAAGCAATCACAGTAACTAATCACCATAAACACAGCAAATGAGAAGAATTTATATTCATTAAATGATGTCCAGAAAGTTGCTGCACAAAATACAGTTCAAATGAAAATGGGAAATGGATATGAATAAAGTGAAACATTGGAAAGGATTTTGAGGTCATCATACACAGGATCGGAGGTGGGTCAAATTTTAAACCTCCAGGAAGAACAGTATGGTGGTAAAAGGAGGAGGAGTTAGAATCCTAGAATCCCTACAGTGTGGAAACAGGCCCTTCCACCCTACAAGTCCATGCTGACCCTCTGAAGAGTAACCCACCCAGATCCATTCCTCGACCCTCTTATCCTACATTTATACCTCACTAAAGCACTTCACCTACACATGCCTGAACACAATGGGCATTTTGGCATGACCAATCCACCCTAACCTGCACATCTTTGGAGTGTGGGAGGAAACAGGAGCACCCAGAGGAAACCCACGCAGACACAGGGAGAATGTGCAAACTCCACACAGACATTCGCCTGAACCCAGGTCCCTGGTGCTGTGAGGCATCCGTGATAACCACTGAGCCACCTTTATAACAAAAAACTGGAAAATCTGACCACATCCCACAAGGGCTCTTGTCTATTTCCAGTTTAACGGGGAAAGATTGGGGAGTAAGTCAGTTTTGAGATTTTAGTCAATAAATAACATTGAGGTGAGACTGCGTGAATGAGATTTTTGCAGCTATTTGGAGTTAATAACTATCAAGTTTCCTCATGCCTCAGGAAACTTAGACTGAAGTGAGCACTGCCTCTACCAACATGTAAATGCAGTTACAGCACTGCTGATAAATCAAGGTGAGCTGGAACATTTCCACCGGCCCATGTAAGTTACTTTTCAAAATTGGTTAACCTCCCTCATGTCTCATGATCAAAAATCTCCTCAGAATTACTAAGTTAAAAATCACACAACACCAAGTTATAGTCCAACAGGTTTATTTGGAAGTACACACTTTCAGAGCACTGCTCCTTCATTAGGTAGCTAGTGGAGCAAGATCATAGGACACAGAATTTATAGCAAAAGATCATAGTGCCATACAACTGGTGCAAAATATTGAACAAACCTCGATTGCTGTTGAGTCTTTCATCTTTTAGAATGGGTTGCAGGTTTCGATTCATAGAACATTGACGTAAAACTGTACAGCACAGTACAGGTCCTTCAGCCCACAATGTTGTACTGACCATTTATCTTAATCTAAGATCAACCTAACCTACACACCCCTCAATTTACTGCTTTCCATGTAATTGTTCAGCAGTCACTTAAATATCCCTAATGTCTCTGACTCTACCACCAAAGCTGGCAGTGCATTCCACACACCCATTACTCTCTGCATAAACAGCCTACCTCTGATATCTCCCTTGTATCTTACTCTAATCATTTTAAAATTATGACCCCTCTTGACGGCCATTTCTGCCCTGGGGAAATATCTCCGGCTATCTACTCTATCTATGCCTCTCATTACTTTGTACACCTCTATCATGTCACCTCTCTTCCTCCTTCTCTCTAGTGTGAAAAGTCTGAGCTCATTCAATGTCTCTTCATAAGACAAGCCCTCCAATCCGGGCAGCATCCAGGTAACTCTCTTCTGCACCCTCTCTACATCCTTCCAATAATGAGGTGACCAGAACTGGACACAATATTCAAAGTGTGGTTTAACCAGGGTTTTATAGAGCTGCAGCAAAACTTTGTGGCTCTTAAACTCAATCCCCCCTGTTAATGAAAACCAAAATACAATACACCTTCTTAAAAACCTTATCAACTTGAGTAGCAACTTTGAGGGATGTATGTACATGGACCCCAAGATACCGCTGTTTCTCCACAATGCCAAGAATCCAGTCTTTAACCCTGTATTCAGCATTCCAATTCGATCTTCCAAAATTAATCGCCTCACATTTATCCAGGTTGAACTCCGTCTCCCACTTCTCTGCCCAGCTCTGCATCCTGTCAATGTCAGGTTGTAGCCTTCAACAGTCTCAACACTATCTACAACACCACCAACCTTTACGTCATCGGCAAACTTAGTAACCCACCCTCCCACTTCTTCATCTAAATCATCTGTAAAAACTATAAAGAGCAGAAACCCAAGAACAAATCCCAATGGGACATCGCTGGTCACTGACCTCCAAGCAGAATACTTTCCATCTCTATGAGTCTATGACAGCAATCTAGGTTTGCTCAATACATTGCATCAGTTATATAACACTATGATCTTTTACTATAAATTTGTATCCTATGATCCTGCTCCACTAGCTGCCTGTTGAAGGAGCAGTTCTCTGAAAGAGCTGAAAAATAAACCTGTTGGACTATAATCCGGCGTTGTGTGATTTTCTTTAACTTTGTCCACCCTTTGAATGTAGAAGTGCTTCCTAACCTCTCCGGAATGGTTTGGCCTTAATTCTCAGACTATGCCCCTAGTTCTAAAATCCCCAACGAGTGGAAATTCTTTATCTACCTTGTCGTTCCTTGTTAATACCTTGAAAGTATCTATTCTCCTTTCATTTAAACCTTGGAATTGGCTCTCCTTCATTTTGACCTGTTTAATGAAATTTAATGGAAGTAGGATAGCTAGGTCCTAAAGAAAAAAGAAATGTTGCGACTAATGAAGAGATGATTTCTTTCAAAATGTACGCCATAACCACTCCTCACATGGTTATAATAAATTATGGATTTGTCTGAGGTGTCCCATTGGCAAATGATAGAATTGGAGTGAGGGAAATAAATTTTCCTTCAAATGCCACGCACAAAAAAACCTGCAAAAATTTTTTTTTTAGTCTTAACTGACCTTCAAGGTGCCAACATTTGAAATTAATGCTTTTGTAGGACAGGACAAAATAAGTTGTGCAAAACTAAAAACCACACTCTTTTAAGAGTTTGATTAGATTAGATTCCCTACAGTGTGGAAACAGGCCCTTCAGCCCAACTAGTCCACACCGACCCTCCGAAGAGTAACCCATCCAGACCCATTCCCCATATTTACCCCTGACTAATGCACCTAACTCTATGGGCAATTTAGCATGGCCAGTTCACCTAACCCGCACATCTTTCGACTGTGGGAAGAATCCGGAGCACCCGAAGGAAACCTATGCAGACACAGGGAGAATGTGCAAACTCCACACAGTCGCCCGAGGCTGGAATCGAACCCGGGTCTCTGAGGCAGCAATGCTAACCACTGAGCCACCCATTAAAAGTCATAACTAAGCACTTAGAATAGAGTTCCACCAGAAAGCAAAGAAAACCTGGAAATCAAATTAAACCTGGAGCAGCAGGGATTGGAAATAGAATTCCATCAGAGAAAAGAGGATTCCAGGAACAGATAGAGAATGACCGACCAACAGAAAGTTTTAAGAAAGACAGAGTTCCAAATGAGACAGCTTAAGCTGAAAGGAGAGAATTAAGACAACTCTGATGAGGGAAAGACACCTAATTCAGGCTTCAGAGCTGAAGCATTTAAGTTTGGCCATTTAATCCCTAACTTAGAAGAGGAAAAGGGGGACACCTTCTATACCTTTTTTGAAAGTCAATTGTTGAGCAGTTACAGGACAGTCTGACAGACAAATTTCTGCTTGGCTCTGCACATAACAATCAGTTTGCTCATGCTATCCGTTACATTGACTTCCACTTCCGGTAGTCTCTGATCAGTATTGTCCTTGGAGGTCCACACAGAATTAAAAAAAATAGGAATGCTGCTGATAGGAAAGGCTCATTTAGCTTATTCCCTCTTATCCTCAGAGGTAGCAAAAAGGATTATTTTGACTGTGTACTGGTTAGTGCCAGAGGCTATACCCTTAAGAAATGGTCTGTTCAGAATACACCAAGTAAAAGAATAGTTTAATGCACTCATTTATGATCATTGATATGGACATTTAAAATTGAAACCACCTGAGAGAGATAATACCCCTCGAGGGGCATTTCAAAAACTCCACACTCTTTCCAATTCAGACTCCCGTTTGGGAGGAGGGAGCAGTAGTGCCCAAACAGTCAGCAAATTTGGCTGATCACTAATGTTGAACAAAAAGACCCATTAAGTCAGGGAAGTTGGACCCTGGGAGCTGTCACTGACCTGTGAGACAAAGGTAGATAAATATCCGAGAGACTAGCTAGTGAGAAAGAGGGGGCAGACAGAGATGACAGAACTGACCCTGGGCATTGAAAGGAGGAATCAGATGTGGAACAGGGAAGGGGAAGCTGACCCAAGTGCTGCCACTACAGAATACGTAAAGAAAAATGGCTGGTTCCAACAATCCAATGAAATTCAAATTAAGAAAAAAGATTAAAAATACATTGCAACTAAAAAACAATTAAGGCTGGAACATTTACATCCATCAGCATTCAGAACTGTATGACTTTGGCCTCCACTCAAAGTGTATAACGAACTATTGAAGTAAAATTAAAATTACCATGGAAATCAAATATTCAACATTTACTTAGTTCAACATCATGCTGCTTCTTCTGGATTTGTTTTTTTAAAGCAAAAATTTTAAAAACATTTTTCTACTAGATCAGTATAATTGACCTCTATTAATATGAACAAGAAACTGGAATTTTTATTAGTCTGCAGTGAGTAAATTAAAGCCATATCAATAACAAAAGCAGATAGTTTGGTCAGGTAGGTCTGCCGTCTGTTCCATCCTTCACTACCTGATTCGTGACAGCTACAACAAACACCCAAACAAAAACTACATTGTATAAATTAGGGTAGAATACATTTCAAAGACATGTTGGTTGGAAGCAGGATGGCAGGCAGTGGGAAGACAAGGTATAAATTGGAAATCTAGATGACCAGGTCACATCGCTACACAACTCAATGTGTCAGCATCTTAAGCATGCTCCAGCTTCTTGGATCAGTTAGGATGATATTTATTGGAGTTTAGAAGAATGAGGGTTTCAGGGAATCGCATAGAAACCTATAACATTTCAACAGAACTAGGCAAGGTAAAGGCAAGAATGATACTCCTGATGAAGGAGGCAACCAGAATTGCAGTCTAAGTATGCAGGGAAAGCCATTTAGAACACAGATGCAAAGAAATTTCTTCATCCAGACTGACTTGGAGATGCCGGTGTTGGACTGGGGTGTACAAAGTTAAAAATCACACAACACCAGGTTATAGTCCAACAGGTTTAATTGGAAGCACTAGCTTTCAGACCGCCGCTCCTTCACCGCTTCCAATTAAACCTGTTGGACTATAACCTGGTGTTGTGTGATTTTTAACTTTGTTCATCCAGACTGATGAGCCCGGGGAATCTCGGCCACAGAAAACTAGATTCTTAAGGCTAAACGGTATATGGAGAAAATAAGAATAGGGTACTGAAACTAACAAAATACTGGAGATCACAGTGGGTCAGAAGTCTAGACAGATGATCAGCCATGATTATATTGAGTTGTAGCGCAGACTCAAAGAGCCAAAGGACGTTCTCTGGCTCATGCTTCCAAGTTGTCCTCATTCCAAAATCACTCTGTAATGATTATACAAGTAAAATATGTTTGAAAGACAGAGAACCTTATTCTAAAACTGACAATTCAGAGACCATCTTACCTTTAAAAAACTGTTGCAGTGCTTCATTTTCTCCTAAAACATCCATTGGATAAGTCTTAAGAGCACACGAACCTGAAACTCTTCTCTAAAAATTCTTCAACAAGCTCTCAGGTTCCTCAGCTGTTCAGAAAAGATTACACTCCCAGTTCACATTCAGCAAACTGGTCAAGAGGTACATTTCTATGTTGAACCTGCAGAAGTACAAGTTGTTTTCAATCTTCCTATACAATTTACCTTTGCCCAATTACTGTATTTTTAAAGGTAATATTCGACAGGAAATTGCCAGATCTTCATGGTGATTTATAATATTCCAAGATGGCAAATGATTTTGAATAAGCCCTTCTCGAATAGTCTCAATAAGCCCACTTAATACACAAATTCTTTCCTCATTCTTAATACTTAGACCTTTGACCAGTACCTTCAAACCTTTTTTTTTCCCAATTATTACCATACAAGCAGAACACAGCAATTTACTTTTATTGCATAGGCAGTGAAACTATTACGTAAGTGACAAACTGCGCACTTTGTTAAACTACACTCCTTGTTTCCTGGTTACCAAGGTCAAAGCACTGTTAATAATGAGATATGAAAGGAGGAGAGTTAAAGGGCAAGAACTATTAAGGTAATAGGGTTATTTACTTTCAGAAAAGAATCAATACATGGTTATGAAAAATATGAAAATAGAGGTCTGAGTCATGGAGGTTAATAGCACATAAAAAGACCATTTGACCCATCATGCCTGTGCTAGTCAAAACCAACCTAAGTGTTCTCATCTCATTTTTCAGTACTTGGGCCATGGCCTTGAGTGCTTTGTATCACAAGTATACCGTTTGCAATCATAAACTGTTTAAGCTGCTAAGACTGAGGCCTACTACTTATACCCACGCTTCCACATTGTGTCATCTTGATTGTTAATATCCCAAAAACAAACATGTCTGATTAAATGTTGAACTGGATAAATTAGTTGATTCAGAGGATGACAAAGTTAGAATGCTTGATTTGAATTTCTGGTCTTTCTGTCCTCCCAACAATGATCAATGCTGTGAGATATCATTTCTTGTACTGTACATATGTTTTACCTTTAACAAACAAAATTCCTTAAATGCTAATGCAGGATTTATATTTGTGCATTGTAGTCACATTTTGTATCAGCTGAAGTACAGGGAGCTTACACATTGTAGCTATGGTCTGGACAATGCAATTTGGACAGTGGACCACAGTTCCTTTAAATCATGAAAAATAAATAAGAAAGGCTGAGTTGTCAGATTTTCTTGCAAATCCTTAAATTTCTTCCCTTTAAAAGCAATTGAAGATTGCAGTATGGCAAGTGCAAAAGCACAAAATTCAGACCATTTTTTAAAAAAAGTAGTTATAACGCAAAACTCATTTGGAACTCCCACTGTGGAATAAGTCATCAAAACACTATACTCAGCAACTCTCATCCAAAATTTACACTATTTCCAAACCTATGATTTTCATTGCACAAAAAAACTAAAAAAAAGTTATTGCCAACACTTCTCCTATTTCCTTATTTGCCTCATTTAACAGCCTGGGATACATTTCATCTGGCAGTGGAAACTGATCCAGTTTGAAGCCTTCCAGACCACTCAGAACCTCTTCTCTGTCAATGCTAACTTTGTTAAGCATATCAGTTCTTCTCCCTGATTTCTACATTTACACCAATCTCAAATATATTTTTTAAAGTTCTTTTCTTTATTTTGTTTGCCATTATTCATTCATACCACCTTTTTGCTCTCCTGATTTCTTTAAGTTTCCCCTTGCACACACTATAATCCTCTAGAGCATCTACTGTTTTGGCTTTCAGTATCAGCCATTTCTGTACTATCAAATCATTTTAACATTTCATATGCCTCGATCATACAAACCTTCAATCTTCTATAATCAAGTTTATGCAACTTACTCTTGTATTTTAACTCTCCAGGCCCTACATCATACTAGCAAATTGGCACAACAGCCTAGTGAAGATCCATATATACTTGCTGAAGTGTCCACAACCAAAAGCATTATAGAATCTGACTGAAGACATATTCAACACAAGCACAATGCTGTCGCATTTAATTTCCATCACTTGAGATTAGGGCTAATATTCCATTTCTATACTTGTACATTAGATTTTAATGACACATGATCTTATCACTCCCGCATCTACGATGCAATCCAAGCCTTCATTTCTTTCTGGGCCACCAGGTTGAGAAACATTTCTAACTGATAGATTGGGTCAGAGTCATAGAAGTATACACTACGGAAACAGATCCTCCTGTCCAACTCGTCCATGCCGACCAGAAATCCTAAACTGATCTAGTCCTGTGTGCCAGCACTTGGCCCATCTCCCTCTGCAGATTAAGGTGGGACTGCAGGGTTTTGGCAAGGCCCATTTGATCAAGACGCTGTTGCATTTATCAAGTTAATTGTATGTATTGCTTGTGTGTAAAACAAAACCCCTGTAATTTAGTGAGAAAGAAATAAACTGAGTTGACAAACTGCTGGATGATTTGCAACACAACTGTGAACATGGCGGAAACAATAGCTCACTGCAATAGTCCCATGAATTAAGGGATTTCCACACTTGCACTGTTAAATGTGTGTTAATTTGGCAGCAAAAATTAGGCCTTGTTTCTCTCAATCTTTATAAATAGAAGGCCACTTATGTTTCTTCAGTGTTCAACCTGATGGCCCAGAAAGAAAATAAATGATGGACGCTCACAGATACTGTGCTTTTCCTAGGGATTTTTAAATATGAAAGAAACAGTTGGTTCAAAAGATCAGGTTAACATTAGGATCTAGAATAAAGGCAGCAGGTTTTGAATGAGTGAGTGGGGCAGAAGTGGCCCAAATGTAATTTAAGTTTGTATATACTTAGTGACCAAGTGTGTTGTTTCAAGCCTCACATGAAAACCTTGGGCATTCACTATGCTCTAGGCCCAAACTCTAGCAGCTTCTTCAACAACCCACCAAATTTCTTTCTCACATGATCAGAATTTTCTGAAAATACTGCTTTTCCCATTAGAGATTCTGTCCACCTTTCTCCTCCTCGTACCACTTGCGACCAATCATACAGACCTCAACTTGTGCCTCATACACCAGAGAGCTGGCTACTCAATGTCTGCCTGCTAGATAGTTAATCTGGCTAGTTGTCAGGCAAGATAACGCAAGGTTTTTTTGGAGAGAAGTCTGAAGATTGGAAGAGCCTCTATAGCCCATCCCTATTGGGTTCATTGCTGGGCATTAGAATTCCATGTACCCTTCTCCCTACCCCATTGAAAACTAAAGCCATCAAATACTTAGTAAGTTCAAAAAGCAAAAGTTGTTAAATGATGAGCCTTCAAACAGGACCATAAGACACAGAATTTATAGCAAAAGATTAGTGTCGTGCAACTGAAATGATATCTTGAACAAACCTAGATGACTGTTAAGTCTTTTATCATGGATAGCAGGTTTCGGTTCATTAAAACATAAATCTCAGAACTACTTTTAAGTTATCTCAAGAATGTGACTTAAGAGTCACAGGATTAAAATCACAGTTAACAGAATTAAAAAAGGAGATTCAGTGAACACAATATGTTCGATTTTTGAAGGTTTCTGATAAACTTCCCCACAAAACGCTGGTAAGCAAAATTAAAGTACATGGGATAGGAAGCAAATTTGGTTTCCTAACTTCAGGAAGGATATTATTGGCATTAAGTAAATGAAAACAGAGACTGATTAGCAAGGTTAGATCTCATTGAATAAAGGGAGAACTAGCCATTTGGATACAGAACTAGCTCAAGAGGTAGAGGGTGGTGGTGGAGGGTTGTTTTTCCAGAGTGGAGGCCTGTGACCAGTGGATCTACTTTTGTCATTTACATAAATGATTTGGATGCGAGCATAAGAGGTATAGTTAGTAAGTTTGCAGATGACACCAAAATTGGAGGTGTAGTGGACAGTGAAGGAGGTTACCTCAGATTACAACAGGATCTTGATCAGATGGGCCAATGGGCCGAGAAGTGGCAGTCGGAATTTAATTCAGATAAATGTGAGGTGCTGCATTTTGGGAAAGCAAATCTTAGCAGAACTTATGCACTTAATGGTAAGGTCCTAGGGAGTGTTACTGAACAAAGAAACCTTGGAGTGCAGGTTCATAGCTCCTTGAATGTGGAGTTGCAGGTAGATAGGATAGTGAAGAAAGCATTTGGTATGCTTTCTTTTATTGGTCAGAAGTTGGGAGGTCATGTTGCGGCTGTACAGGACATTGGTTAGGCCACTGTTGGAATATGGCGTGCAATTCTGGTCTCCTTCCTATCGGAAAGACGTTGTGAAACTTGAAAAAGTGTTCAGAAAAGATTTACAAGGAAGTTGCCAGGGTTGGAGGATTTGAGCTATAGGGAGAAGTTGAATAGGGTAGGGCTGTTTTCCCTGGAGTGTCGGAGGCTGAGGGGTAACCTTATAGAGGTTTACAAAATTATGAGGGGCATGGATAGGATAAATAGACAAAGTCTTTTCCCTGGGGTCTGGGAGTCCAAAACGAGAGGACATAGGTTTAGCGTGAGAGGGGAAAGACATAAAAGGGACCTAAGGGGCAACTTTTTCACACAGAGGGTGGTACGTATATGGAATGAGCTGCCAGAGGAAGTGATGGAAGCTGGTACAATTGCAACATTTAAGAGGCATTTGGATGGGTATATGAATAGGAAGGGTTTGGAGGGAAACGGGCCCAGCTCTGGCAGGTGGGACCAGATTGAGTTGGGATATATGGTCGGCATGGACAGGTTGGACCGAAGGGTCTGTTTCCATGCTGTACATCTCTATGACTCTATGATCCTTCAGAAATTCTATGGTACAGCATAAAAATACAAATGACCAAAGTTCAGAATAGCATGCTCACAATATGACAAGTATAACAAAAATTGTACACATCAAATTCTCCTGGTAATTCAGGAGCATTAATATTCCCAATTATACAATAACATGAGCAGATAATCTTCAAAACTGCAAATTAACATTTACCAAACATATTTATTGTCATTTAGTGCATTTTAAGATTGTTACTGTATCATTAATGCATTTCATATTAGTCAGTTTCATGTCTTAATTTGTCTTAGATTTGCATTACAAAGTGTTGTATTCAGAAAATACACTGTATTTAAAGTGCACAATGTCAAATCAATAACTCAACCATTATTAACTAATATTGAATGAAAATGATGCAAAGTTTGATTGCTTTACAGTGAATGAAAGCCACACATCCTGTCAAATTATTTTGAAATATTCCTTATGAAAATAGAAAGCCAATACACACAAAGCATTTAGTTCTCTTGCAAACATGTTGCAGAACAGTTAAGAGGTCAACATTTATTTCAGCTGTTTTCATTACACACAATTTATTTTCTATGCAATGCCACTGATACAGTCGCAAATATTCTCTAGTCCTTCAAATGCCCGAAACTAAATGCAAATAACAGAAAGAATATTTTCCAGTCCATTGTCATTTGTTGAAATTAACTACCCTTGTAGTACTTAAGCACAACTATTAAAAACAAAATCAGAGATGGTAGGCCGACTACAGAAATAAATATTTGGAGAATAAGTCTTAGGAACTACATCATTGTTGATCATTTGAGTAAAACTCATGCATTTTTTCCAATGGCTGGACTTCAGAGTTCCTCCTTGTAAAATCCCAGTTTGGCTAGTGACATTTCCTTCCTCAGATGCATCACTTCCCAAAACATTTGTTCAACTGTAAAAACAAAATGCAAACAGAAAAATATAAATTTTATATATATAGATAACTCTCACATAAGAACATAGATGGAGGAGTAAGTTATTTGACACTTCATAATTGCTCCAACAGTCAATAAGATCATCCTTGATCCAGTCTGTGCTTTAATTCATTTTTCTACCCATACCTCAAAACAAATTTGTCTAACCCAACTTGAATACACGCATTGACCCAACCTTCACTGCTCACTGGGGATGAGAATTCCAAATTCGAACATCACATCTTTGAGCAAACTTTAATCATGGCTGCTAAAATCTTCTTTTACTTGGTCATCATTTCTGACTGATTGTGGTTCTTCAAAATGGCTTGGGATGTTCTTTAAGATTAAAGCATCCATATAAACGCAAATTATTTTTGTTTTCTTTAATAATAAGAGAATGCCAATTAAGGGAGAAAAAAAAATAAAGAATTCCTATATCAGCAAGTCCATAAGCAGGAAAAACAGCACAAACTGGGAACTGAGAAGATGGGAGGTGAGAATTTAGATGTGAAGGGAGGGAATGGCTGGTTGATGGAAAAGTAAAATACACCTGTATGAACTTGGAAAAAGAGGTGCAACAAAGAATGCTTCTGTGCCACTGCGACAATCCAATACACAATAAAGGGCACAAAAGCATATGAACAATTTCTTGGCAAGGAAGCTTTTTTATTACAAGTCCCTCCTGTATAAGCAGAAAGGTTTGGGTAGACCTGTGGAGACAACTCAGAATGCTTCACAGTTAACTCCATAGGTAATTTGTTTTGAATCAACAACTTCTTTTTTGAATTCATTGAGCCACTTTTGCTAGTTTCCTACTTGAACTTTATTTCGATACTGCTACTATTTTGAAAGTTGCAATTTCAGTGTCAGATACCACCACAACCACTTAAAAATTGCGCATGTTTTGGGACCTTAGAAAAGCAAGTTCATAATTTGCTTTGGGACTAGGTCAGTTTGGGAAACCTTGTTGGTATGAAGGAGTTGGACTGAAGGGTCGGTTTCTGTGCTGTATGATACTATAACTCTGGTGCACCCTTAACAGTCAAAAAGAAAGGGTTTAATTGCAATTGCCATTTTCAAAATAATCACTTACCATCTTGCTGTTTAACAAGACCCTGCTGAATATACCGAATATAAGTGAAGAAGTTGCATACAGACATAATCTAGAGGGCAAGACAGAAAAAAAAACTATGTTTGTACCAGAATTATACCAATTATCTGATTTACAGAATTAAAGTACAATGATACTTTTTGAATATACAGAAGGTGAAACATTCCTTACCCTGTATCTACAAAATGGTGAAACATAGTAATAACTACTGGAATCTCCCAATTTTATTCGATGCTTACACGTTTTAGTTTGACCACTTAGAGCACATTTTCTGTGAAAATAGTATGGCAGAATAAGAGAGATGAAGCAAATTCAAATCATATTATGTAATCATCATCAAAACTTAATAGCTGGAGATTCGCTCCAGTGAAGCTAAGGCACAGGAAACTATATGCTAACCAAAAATCATTGAAGGGATAAACATACATATTTAAATGTATACCAGAACTAGGAACGCAGGAAGACCTCTTATTTTCAATATTTCCTTACTAAACCAATGGTGAGGAACCCTTGAATTGAAAGAGCAAATGGAGTGTTTGCTGTAATAAAAAAAAAAGTGATTTGAGGCAATTATTGGCCAAACTATTTAATTATTAGAACCTTAGAGTATAGGTATTCAATAATGTCTTCAATAACTTGTTTATTTTGTTCATTTTCAAGACACAGGTATTACCGAAATGGCCAGAATTTGTTATCCACCCCCAGATGTTCCTGAAAGATGGCAAAACAGTTTTTCTTACACCACTGCAGTTCACATAGCGAAGGTATCCCCACAGAATGGTTAGATAGCAAGTTCCAAGATTTTGAGCAAGTTACTTTAAAAGAAATGGTGATGCATGCTCAGGTTTGCATGGTGTGGGTTTACATGGGAACTGGAGATAGTGGCATTCTTATTCACCTCCCACCCATGTCCATCCAGATAGATTATTTTACCAATTACAGTTTTCTGATCGAAACATGAAAATGCTGGAGAACCTCAGCACATTTGGCAACAGCTGTGAAGAGAGAAACAGAATTCCAAGTTTCAATTCTGCTATTACTCTTATTCAAAACTGAAAGGGGATGGAAAATGGTTAGTTTAATGTTGTTGAAGGGGGAAGGAGGAGCGAGTGGAACAGATGGCAAGTATGCCCAAAGCCCAAGGCAAAATGAGTCCTAATGGTGGAAAAGGATAAATAGAAATGTAAAATAGGTGTAAATTATAGGTGTTAGAAAGGAGTAAGTGAACCTGCTCTGCTAAGAGCAAAGTCAAGAAATCAGCAGGGGTAGAATCAAAACAAAGCAGAGAGAGAGATCATGCTCTGAAGTTGTTGAAATCAATGTGGAGTCCTGAAGACTGTAAAGCACCTAAGTGGAAAATGAGCTTATGTAGAACTTTGCTGGAAGACTACACCAAACACAAGATGGAACTGTTAGCATGGAAGCAAAAAGATTTTTATTAAAAATGCCAAGCAAATGGAAGATCAATGTGATTCTTGTGGAGAGCTCAGAGGTACTCTGCAAAGCAGTGAAGCAATCTGCATTTGGTCTTGGCATAGGCAAAGAGAGAATTTGCTGATCACCAAGCTAAAAATGTTTTGCTGGAAAAGCGCACGTCAGGCAGCATCCAAGGAGCAGGAGAATCAACGTTTCGGGCATGAGCCCTTCTTCAGGAATGAGGAAAGTGTGCCAAGCAGGCTAAGATAAAAGGTAGGGACTTGGGGGAGGGGCGTTGGAAATGCGATAGGAGGAAGGAGGTTAAGGTGAGGGTGATAGGCCGGAGTGGGGGTGGGGACGGAGAGGTCAGGAAGAAGATTGCAGGTTAGGAAGGTGGTGCTGAGTTCGAGGGATTTGACTGAGACAAGGTGGGGGGAGGGGAAATGAGGAAACTGGAGAAATCTGAGTTCATCCCTTGTGGTTGGAGGGTTCCCAGGCAGAAGATGAGGTGCTCTTCCTCCAGCCGTCGTGTTGCTATGGTCTGGCAATGGAGTCGTCCAGGGACCTGCATGTCCTTGATGGAGTGGGAGGGGGAGTTGAAGTGTTGAGCCACGGGGTGGTTGGGTTGGTTGGTCCGGATGTCCCAGAGGTGTTCTCTGAAACGTTCCGCAAGTAGGTGACCTGTCTCCCCAATATAGAGAAGGCCACATCGGGTGCAGCCCAAGGGAAAGACAACGGAATGAGGACATGCCACAACCCAAAGGACTAGCCACACTACCATACGTCAAAAACATTTCTGAACTGACAGCCAGACTACTGCGACCACGAGGACTCATAACAGCACACAAACCAACAGCCACTCTCGGACAACAACTCACCAGGACGAAGGACCCGATACCCATCATGAGCAAAACCCCATGCAAGTGTACAAAATCCCATGCAAGGACTGCACAAAACACTACATAGGACAAACAGGAAGACAGCTAACGGTCCGCATCCATGAACACCAACTAGCCACGAAACGACATGACCAGCTATCCTTAGTAGCCACACACTCAGATGACAAGCAACATGAGTTCGACTGGGACAACACTACTATTATAGGACAAGCCAAACAGAACAACCAGGGAATTTCTAGAGGCATGGCACTTATCCACAGATTCAATCAATCAATAAGCACATCGACTTGGACCCAATATATTGGCCACTGCAGCGGACAGCTGGAACTGACAACCGGAGGCGGCAGATACAAATCACTATAAATGCCGGAAGAAACATCACAGAAGCGCTTCACAGGAGGCTCCCAAGCACTGAGGATGTCACCTAGACAGGGGACGAAACGTCTTCAACACAAACTCCCAGCTCGGCGAACAGAACCACAACAACGAGCACCCGAGCTACAAGTCTTCTCCCAAACTTTGAATGCTGACTGCTAGTACTTATAGAATCGAGGGGCGGGGGTGCACGAATCGTGATGGAGGGGCAGCGCGTGCAAGCCAGTGGAGGCTCTACACGCGAGAGACAGCGCGCAAGCGTGTGGATGGGGGGTTGATGGTGGTTAAAGATATTCCAAGTAAAAGCTCACGTGTGTCCCTGTAAATGAAAGAAATCTTTCACCTCCATAAATGTTCTGTGTAACTCAAAAAAAACTGCACTCTTGGGGATGCGTGTTTCCGGCATCATTTATTGCCCAACTCTAGCTTGCCTCAAGGTGGTGATAGCAGGCAGCTTCTTTGAACCAAAGTAGCTTACTAGGCTACTTAAAAGGGCAGTCAGAATTAATTAATTCCTTTGGCTTGGCAAAAGTGAAATACTGCAGATACTGGGAACGTGAAATAAGAACAGAAATGCTGGAAAACTTAACAGTACTGATAACAGCTGTGGAGACAAAGAAAAGTGAGCATTTCAGGTTGACAACCTTTTACCAGAACTGAGCAGAAAGAGAGATTTAAGAGTTCTTAAAACAAGCAGAAGGTGGGAGGAACAGAGGCGATCTTTGATAGGATAGTGCCAAAGGAAATAAAATAGTAAAAGATTCAATGACAACAGCCAAAAAGGGTAGCAATAAATATACTGAATCAATTAAGGTTGCATCTAAATGGGGTATGAAATCCTATTTTAAAAATCTGAATGCAACATGAAGGGATAAAGGAATATGACAAAGATAAAGCAGCAAAACGCCCATATCTCCTCTCACCCCTCACCCTCCCTTACAAACCATGATAACATTTCCCTTTATCCTCACCATCCACTCCCAGACTTCATACTCAATGCATCAGCCTTCCTGGTTTCCACCAGCTCCACTACAAAGTAACCACTGAAGACATTTCCACTGCCTTCCTTTTCTTCATTCTGCAGAGATTGTTGATTGCATTTCCCAGTCACTGCTTACATATCCATCCTCCCCATTCAAGAAATACAGCACCTGCCTTTGCACTTTCATTTTTTTTCACCATCCAAAGCCCCAAACACTCCAAGTGATATGGAGAATTTTGTACTACTTTCAATTAAACAACCATTTCTCTTCAGTTCTGACAACAAGTCAGAGTCATAGAGATGTACAGCATGGAAACAGACCCTTCCGTCCAACCCGCCCATGCCAACCAGATATCCCAACCCAATCTAGTCCCACCTGCCAGCACCCGGCCCATATCTCTCCAAACCCATATTTATATACCCATCCAAATGCCTTTTAAAATGTTGCAATTGCACCAGCTCCACCACTTCCTCTGGCAGTTCACTACATACACGTCCCATCCTGTGTGAAAACGTTGCCCTTTAGGTCTCCTTTTATATCTTTCCCCCCTCACTCTAAACCTATGCCCTCTAGTTCTGTCCACTACACCTCCAATTTTGGTGTCATCTGCAAACTTACTAACAGTACCTCTTATGCTCACATCCAAATTATTTATTTAAATGACAAAAAGTAGAGGACAAGCACTGATCCTTGTGGCACTCCACTGGTCACAGGCCTCCAGTCTGAAAAACAACCCTCCACCACAACCCTCTGTCCTCTACCTTTGAGCCAGTTCTGTATCCAAATGGCTAGTTCTCCCTTTATTCCGCGAGATCTAACCTTGCTAACCAGTCTCCCATGGGGAACCTTGTTGAACGCCTTACTGTGAAGTCCATATAGATCACATCTACCGCTCTGCCCTCATCAATCCTCTTTGATACTTCTTCAAAAAACTCAAATCAAGTTTGAGAGACATGATTTCCCCACGCACAAAACCATGTTGACTATCCCTAATCAGTCCTTGCTTTTCCAAATACATGTACATCCTGTCCCTCAGGATTCCCTCCAACAACTTGCCCAACACCGAGGTCAGGCTCACTGGTCTATAGTTCCCTGGCTTGTCCTTACCACCCTTCTTAAACAGTGGCACCATGTTGGCCAACCTCCAATCTTCCAGCACCTCACCTGTGACTATCGATGATACAAATATCTCAGCAAGAGGCCCAGCAATCACTTCTCTCGCTTCCCAGAGTTCTCGGGTACAACTGATCAGGTCCTGGGGATTTTATTGACCCAAAACATTAACTATGATTCTCTCCACCGATGCTGCCTGACTTGCTGAGCTTTTCCAACCTACCTTTAATCTTATTTCACTATAATCAGATGTAGGCCAGACTAGGTAATGACAGCTTTCAATCAAACCAGCTGAATTTCTACATCAATCTAACAGCTTCAGTTTTTTTTTAAAAACTGAACCAAATAGTCATTTCCAGGGTTCTTTTAAAATAAGTTCAAACTATCAATATGCTTGTCCAAGAGCAATAACTACATAATTTACTCATTCTAATGACACCTTTTCATCATCTTCAAAATGCTTATTTTTTTCTAATTCTTCCTACAACTTGTTCCTGAAATGTGGCAGATTTTTTTTTTTTTTAAGAAATTGTCACATCCCGTGCTGTATTTCCCATGGCACAGCTATGCTGAAAATTAAGACCATAAGACATAGGAGTGGAAGTAAGGCCATTCGGCCCATCGAGTCCACTCCGCCATTCAATCATGGCTGATGCGCATTTCAGCTCCACATACCAGCGTTCTCCCCGTAGCCCTTAATTCCTCTAGACAACAAGAATCTATCAATCTCGGCCTTGAAGACATTTAGCGTCCCGGCTTCCACTGCACTCCGTGGCAATGAATTCCACAGGCCCACCACTCTCTGGCTGAAGAAATGTCTCCGCATTTCTGTTCTGAAATGACCCCCTCTAATTCTAAGGCTGTGTCCATGGGTCCTAGTCTCCTCGTCTAACGGAAACAATTTCCTAGCATCCACCTTTTCCAAGCCATGTATTATTTTGTACGTCTCTATTAAGTCTCCCCTTAATCTTCTAAACTCCAACGAATACAATCCCAGTATCCTCAGCCGTTCCTCATATGTTAGACCTGTCATTCCAGGGATCATCCGTGTGAATCTCCGCTGGACACGTTCCAGTGCCAGTATGTCCTTCCTGAGGTGCAGGGACCAAAACTGGACACAGTACTCCAAATGGGGCCTAACCAGAGCTTTATAAAGTCTTAGTAGTACATCTCTGCTTTTATATTCCAACCCTCTTGAGATAAGAGACAACATTGCATTCGCCTTCTTAAAGCCATTTCCTGGACCACTCTCCCAACCTGTCTCGATCCTTCTGTAGCCTCCCCACTTCCTCAGTACTACCTGCCTGTCCACCTCACTTCGTATCATCGGCAATCTTCGCTAGAATGCCCCCGGTTCCCTTATCCAAATCATTAATATATAATGCGAACAGCTGTGGCCCCAGCACCGAACCCTGCGGGACACCGCTCGTCACCGGCTGCCATTCTGAAAAAGAACCTTTTATCCCAACACTCTGCCTTCTGTTAGACAGCCAATCCTCAATCCATCCCAGCAGCTCACCTCGAACACCATGGGCCCTCACCTTGCTCAGCAGCCTCCCGTGTGGCACCTTATCAAAGGCCTTTTGAAAGTCTAGATAGACCACATCCACTGGGTTTCCCTGGTCTAACCTACATGTTACCTCTTCAAAAAATTCCAACAGGTTTGTCAGGCATGACCTCCCTTTACTAAATCCATGTTGACTTGTTCTAATCAGACTCTGCTCTTCCAACTGTCATAATGCAGAAAATGATCGCCACGCAACATACTACAACATAAACAACAGGTATTTTGAAGAATCTCTTGCTCTGGTCAGTGAATTTGCTTTACAAATAAATTCACCATTTTTTATAGTATTTGAACTACTTATTTATTATGGTGTCAATGTGTTTTGTGTAAAGCTATTACACATATCAGCACTTCTATTCAATATGGATGAATTTTGTCAATAGATTACAAATGTGACAGCAATTTAATGCAATGAATCTGAAGAACATGCCCGAATCAGATCCTCAGTTTCTAGCCACTAATAGCTTAATTTTTAAGGTTTGCTGCATTTTTGTATGAAAGACATTTGCATTCAAAACGTAATTTCTCTGGTTTCTAAAGATACATTTTTGTGAATTAGTAATTAATTTACTGAACCAGAGACAAACTACTTAAGAATACTGCCTTCTGTAAAATTAATAGATGACTGGAATCCTTTTGCCTTTTAACAAATCACATAGGCATTATGCAGCAATGTTCTCAAAGAAATATCTTTCAGCATGTTAAGACATCACAAAGTGATTCATAATCAGTAAATTGGTTTTTGATGCAAAACTCGTTGGATAAGTAGATGGTTGGAGATACCTTGCCTTATGCCGTTACGTCTCAAGAATTTTTTTTAAAAAAAACTCACTATAATCTAGCAGTGAGAAATTACTCTATCAAACAGGCATCAAAACAGTCATGATTTGGAGATGCCGGTATTGGACTGGGGTGTACAAAGTTAAAAGTCACACAACACCATGTGTAGCTAGCTAACACCAATTGTTACAGCTAACCTGAGAATGCAACTTTTTTAAAAAAAGGTTTTGTGACTTACACATGAAAGAAGTGAAACTACCATGGTATTCGAACAGATGAAAGACTCAACAGACAATCAAGGTATTTTTCAATGTATAATTTCAGTTACATCACACTGTAAATTTTTGCTATAAATTCTGTGCCTTACAATTGTGTCCTCCACAATCACCTGATGGAGGAGCAGCACTCCAAAAGTTAGTGTGCTTCCAATTAAACCCGTTGGACTATAACCGGGTATTGTGTGATTTTTAACTTAGCATCAAAAGAGGGCATGGATTTCTCAAAGAGGTAATGCACCCAAATGGAATGTGTTCTCTACAAAATACCATTCTTCCCATCGACCTAACAAGTTACTTTGCAACTGTTGGCACCAGAATAATGTCTACTTATATGTACTTGCCACATGGAGGAATTGGATATCAGTCAGAAGTGCAAGTCATGGTCAACTGCTACCCAATTGAGGGGAACTGTTTCTATATCCACCTGGCATTAGTTGAGCTCAAACTACCACAATATTCTACAACACTATTAAATGTATTGTACACTATTTACATTTATCACATTATTAAAATTGTTGCATTACCCTAATAAAACAAGGCTCTTAACAATACTGAAGTACCATTCTTGGGCCACAAATTTACAACCTTCAGCCTCTCAATCCAGATGTTCAGCAGTTTTTTTAAAATTCAAACTTTGCATATTACATGATAATAAATGTCTGTCAATGTTTTTGTAATTGTGTTTTTTGTTTAAAATAAACCTTAGAGGGATGATAGTAAAACTAATTTTGGTATTCTAGAGAATCAATTGATCAAGAAAGATACAATGTTAATTGCTCACTGGTTACACAAAGTGCAAAAAATAACTTACGTTGCAATTTCAGCTCTCCATCCACTATACAGAGAGGTGGGGGGAAAGGCATCAGGATGCAAAACGATAGGAAAGAAAAAGAAAAAAAGCAGCTTCAGCAAAGCAAAGGATAAAGATGAGTTTGTTTTTCATGCAAAAGAAATCTTGAGTATTTTAGTTTTGAAACTGCTCTAATCACAAAATAGGAAAATTTATTGTTGCTTCATATACAGAGCTCGATTATTACTGGAAGGTGTAACAGGCTGTCAAAGCTTTTCATCTTGCATCTATCAGGGCATAATTGCAAGAATATTACATTTTAAAGGAAAAATGGTCTATATGACATAAAACAAGCAGGTGCTGATTGGAAGACGGGTGGATAAGTGGCACTGCCGCAGAGAATGCACCAGGAAACACATGGCAGACAAGCTTTTATTTCAATTCATACCTAGCAAGTCAGATGATTGAATTATCCCCATGTGGAACACACCAGGGAATTACTATCCCTCAAGCTTTTGTTTCGTTACTAATGTGGATGTTCGTTTTGTGATGCAAAAGACAATGTCTTGTGTTTGCGATTATATGCAGTTTCTAGCACACAAATGGCCTACACTTCAAGACCCAAATAATTTAAATTTGTTTTAGTGCTATTCTTAGCAGAATCAAAATCAGCCAAATAACTGGTGAATGTATCAAACAGCACATCTCTTTCACAGTTCATATCGGGCAGGGTCACTGACCATACTCAACCAGTCCATGCTTACAAAACACATAATAGATATCTAACATTAGACAGGTTCTGAAATTGGACAGCACATGCTAAACAAACCAGATTGACTAGGGAACCTGAAGCATGGGAACAGAGGCTCAGGATAAGGGGCATTTAAGGCTGAGACAGGAGAAATTTCTTCACAGGATCATAAATCTTTGGAATTCTTTATCCTAAAGAATTGTGGATACTCCTTTTTATAGTATTGTATAATGAGATAGAAGATTTTTCATTTCTCGGGGAAAGAGAGGGAAAACGGGAGTGGGTCAAAAAGTGAACTTCAGTCTGAGGATCAATAAAGATTCTATTAATACTGGAGCAAGCTCAAAAGGTCTATTGGTCTATTAATGTTCCTATTTCCTATGTTGAAATTGGGGATAAATTTCAGATCAGCAGTAATCTATATGACTGAAGTTATTTCCTTGGCAAACTCAAGTGACCCCGATAGCATCTCAGTACATACTGCCTGCTTATAACTGCTTCCATATTTGACCTGTAATGAGAGATATTGAGCCCAATTCTGTGCTCAATGAAACATACTTCAACACCCTGACTGAATAAATTAACTTCCTTCTATTCTCAGTCAAAAGATGATCTGGAGGTACCAGTGTTGACTGGGATGAACAAGGTCAGAAGTCACAACACCAAAGTATTGATGAACAGGTCTATTTGAAATCACAAGCTTTTGGAGCACTGCTCCTTTGTTAGGTGATTTCACCTGACGAAGAAACAGCGGTCCGAAAGCTTGTGATTTCAAGTAAACCTGTTGGACTATAACCTGGTGTCGTGTGACTTCTGATTCAGTCAAAAGACGACTACTTGATGTTTTGCAACAAAGGAATTACCAAAATCATTTTTAACAAAATCCCTGGAAATAACTTCATCATATGCAATTTTAGAGAAGGTGATGGCCTAGTGGTGTTATCACAAGATCATTAAATCAAGAAACTCGACTAACCTTCTGGGGAACATTCCCGCCATGCCAGATGGTGGAATTTGAATGCAATAAAAATTTGAAATTAAGAATCTGACGATCGGGAAACCATTATCAATTGTCAGAAAACCTTGTCAGTTCAATAATGTCCTTCAAGGAAGGAAATTTAACTTCTTCACCTGATCTGTCCTACATGTGACTCTAGACTCACAGCAATGTGGTTGACTCTCAACTGCACTCAAGTGTCGAGTGTGAGATGCTAGAAAAGCACAGCAGGTCAAGCAGCATCCGAGGAGCAGGAACATCGATGTTTTTGCCCGAAACGTTGATTTTCCTGCTGCTCGGATGCTGCCTGACCTACTGTGCTTTTCCAGCACCACACACTCAACTCTAAATCTCCAGCATCTGCAGTCCTCACTTTCACCTGCACTCTTAAATGGCCTAGCAAGGCACTCAGTTGTATCAACCACTACAAAGTCTCAAAGAAACAAAACCAGACCACCTAGCATCAACTTAGGCACCGGCAAAGAGAAAAGTAGAAACAGTTTTGTCCTCCTTACTGACATGTGGGAGCTAGTGCCAAAATTGGGAGAGCTGGATAAGAATGGGTATGAGGGCAAACTCTTCAC
This sequence comes from Chiloscyllium plagiosum, assembly GCF_004010195.1. Taxonomy (NCBI): domain Eukaryota; kingdom Metazoa; phylum Chordata; class Chondrichthyes; order Orectolobiformes; family Hemiscylliidae; genus Chiloscyllium; species Chiloscyllium plagiosum. The sequence goes on from NC_057728.1 coordinate 48,750,542, forward strand.
TGGTTAGAGTTATACCGAGCACACAGAAAGATGGTTGTGGTTTTTGGAGGTCAGTCATCTCAGCACCAGGTCATCTCTGCAGGGGTTCCTCAGGGTAGTGGACAACGCACAACCATCTTCTGCTGCTTCAACGATCTTCACTCAAAAAAGGTCAGAAATAGTGATGTCTGCCAATGATTGCACATGTTCAGCACCATTCCGGACTCCTCAGATACTGAAGCATCCATGTTCAAATACAAAAAGACCTGGACAGTAACAGTCGCGCCACACAGAGGCCAGGCAATGAGCATCTCCAAAAAGCGACAATGGCAACATTCAATGGTGTATCACTAAATCCCCCAATTAACAACATTCTAGGGGTTACCACTGACCAGAAACTCCACCGGACTCACCACATAAACACATCAGCTACAACAGCAGGTCAGAGACTAGGAATACTGCAGCAAGTAACTTGCCTCCTGATTCCCCAAAGCCTATTCACTGTCTGCAAGTCACAGGTCAGGAGCATGATGGAATCCCAACCACTTTTCTGGATGGGTGCAGCTCCAACAACACTCCAGAACCTTGACACCATCCAGGACAAACCAGCCTGCTCGAGTGGCACCACATCCACAAACGTCCACTCCCTCCAATGACAGAAGGATTACAACTAAGATGCAACATCTTATTTAATTGTGACTAATTATCACTATTGTGCTTTTATCATGAGTTGTCAACTTCAATTTACACATTTGTTGAACATAGGTTGAAGAATCTGTACAGGTCAATATTCTGCAAAATTCTTGTTTCAAACTTACTGACTTCTTGATTTTAAGATTGTAGAACATAGATTTTCTCTGAATACCCATTAACGTGCAGGTTAGGTGAATTGGCCTGCTAAGTTGCCCGTAGTGTTAGGTGAAGGGGTAAATGTAGGGGAATGGGTCTGGGTGGGTTGCTCTCCGGAAGGTCGGTATGGACTTGTTGGGCCGAAGGGCCTGTTTCCACACTAAGTAATCTAATCTAATATATATTTGAAAAATATACCTAAAACATCCCAGTTAGGTATACTGGCTCTCACTAACTGCAGTAGAGATTGCTAGTTTTACTCAAATCTTTATTTATTCAACATTTCTGTATCATATGGATTGAGCAATATTCATACTAGATCAAAAATCAACTCTTCAACAATGGCTATTTTTCACAGCTTGCTTCATTCCACACAAGGTTGACTCAAGTTCAAACAGTTTCATGAATCAAAACTTGCTATTTCAGTTTGACTTCAAAAATTTCTTCATATTGTGGCATATTTGTCACAAAGAGTGCATATGTAGTTAAACAGAAAATTATATAATGTAGCAAAGTGTGCAGTCAAACACAAAAAATAAAGTTTAAAACAAAATTAGAAATGATGAGTGACAAATATAAATGCTTCTGCAGTGCTGGTATAGGAGGTTGAAATCAATTTTAAATTTTAAAAATCATCCTTGTGATATGGGTATTGCTGACACACCCACAATGTTGTTGACTAGTGAATACCGCAAGTTAACCCAGTAACAATGAACAAAGAGCAATGTATGACCACGCAAGATTGGTACAAGACTTGGTGGGTACACTGTTCTCATTTCTCTATTCTTTTTGTTCTTTTAAGTAGAGGATATCACAGGTTTTGGAGATGCTGCCAAACAAGCCTTGTTAAGGTGCTACAAAGCTTGTCATAGAGAACACAAAATAGTTCAGGCAGCGGATATCTAAATTTAAATATTATGCTGTTTAAGTAGGCATCATGAAAATAGAAATATGCTCATAAGTTTTGAAAACAGTGACTGTTAAAGTAGTTATTGAAATAGACAATTTAAAGTTGTGTGTTAATTAGCCAATCTGATCAAGACATCTGCCAACTTAAAAATACAAAATCAATTTCTGCACATAACATTCTAATATAACCTGGACACAAATCTACCAGATCTAAAATTTTTATATACTGTACACTGCATACCAAAATGAGTAAATTTTCTTGATGTGACTTTTGGCATATGCATAGTTGAGATTTTCCCATTGTTCTTTGTATTCTCTGAGTCACTCAACTTAACATCATACAGTGATCATGTTAGGTATTATTCTCTCAAAGTGCTGCTCATTTGTGGCATTCCTTTTCTCAGAAAGCAATGGAGCCCGATTCATTTAATTTATTCAATTTTAAGTTATGTAGATTCTTGATAGACAAATGAATCAGAATTTTGGGGCAGGGCAGGAGAGGGAAAGGGGTGGTACAGACAGGAGATAGAGCTGAGACAACAATCAGATTAGATATGAACTTATTGAATGGCAGAGCAGGCCCAGGTTTACTTCTGCTCCTAACTCATTATCCTTACGAAATCTAACACAAAGGCAAAATACTGCCGATGTGGGAGCCTGAAATTAAACAGAAAATTTAATTTGAAAAGAAAATTCTGGAAATACTCAGATCAACAGGAGCATCTTCATAAACAAAGAGTTAACGGTTCGGATTGATAACTTTGTCAGAACTGAGAAACTTTAGAAATAAAAACATTTTTAAAAAGCAGGGCAAAGCCATTCAGTTCCTGAAGGCTGTCTCGCCCATCTAAAAGATAATGGCTGATTGGAGACAGAAGCCTCAACTTCTCTTAACTCTCAACTCCTTGATATTTCAAAAACCTACCTACAATCATTTTTGAATAGTTTCAGTGACCTAGCCTCCACAATCCTCTGGGGTAGAGAATTCTAGACATTCACTATCCTCAGAGAAGAAATTCCTTTTCATTGGACTTTTAAAAGAAAATTTATTTTATAACAACGGCCCTGGGTTCAAGATTCCCAAACCAGTGGAAATATCTTTCCAACATCTATTCTGTCAAGCCCCCTCAGAATATGGTACCCTTTCTTAAATACAGGGACTGATATTGTACAATCCAGTCCAGGTACAGTCTCACCAGCTCCTTGCACGTCAATAACAAAGATGTCTCTACTTCTGAACTTCAACATTTTAGCAATAAAGGCCAACATTTTACTCGCCTTAAATACTTGCTGCGCCTGCATGGTAACTTTATGTTACATGCACAAGACCGGAGATCTTTTGAGTTTCTGGAGTTTTTCCAATTTCTACATTAAAAATAGCATATTTGTTGATTCTTCCACCAAATGACACAGTCAGAGATGTACAGCATGGAAACAGACCCTTCGGTCCAACCCATCCATGCCAACCAGGTATCCCAACCCAATCCAGTCCCACCTGCCAGCACCCAGACCACATCCCTCCAAATGCTTCCTATTCATATACCCATCCAAATGCCTTTTAAATGTTGCAATTATACCAGCCTCCACCACATCCTCTGGCAGCTCATTCCATACAAGTACCACCCTCTGCGTGAAAAAGTTGCCCCTTAGGTCTCTTTTATATCTTTCCCCTCTCACCCCAAACCTATGCCCTCTAGTTCTGGACTACCCCATCCCAGGGAAAAGACTTTGTCTATTTATCCAATCCATGCCCCTCATGATTTTGTAAATCTCTAAGGTCACCCCTCAGCCTCTGATGCTTCAGGGAAAACAGCCCCAGCCTCTCTCTATAGCTCAATTCCTCCAACCCTGGCAACATCCTTGTAAATATTTTGTGAACCCTTTCAAGTTTCACAACATCTTTCCGATAGGAAGGAGACCAGAATTGCACGCAATATTCCAATCGTGGCCTAACCAATGCACTGTACAACATGACCTCCCAACTCCTGTACTCAATACTCTGACCAATAAAAGAAAGCATACCAAATGCTTTCTTCACTATCCTACCTACCTGCAACTCCACTTTCAAGGAGCTATGAACCTGCACTCCAACGTCTCTTTGTTCAACAACACTCCCTAGGACCTTACCATTAAGTGCATAAGTCCTGCTAAGGTTTGCTTTCCCAAAATGCAGCACCTCGCATTTATCTGAATTAAACTCCATCTGCCACTTCTCGGCTCACTGGCCCATCTGGTCAAGATCCTGTTGTAATCTGAGATAACCTTCTTCGCTGTCCACTACATCTCCAATTTTAGTGTCATCTGCAAGCTTACTAACTATACCTCTTATGCTCACATCCAAATCATGTATGTAAATGACAAATAGTGGACCCAGTACCAATCCTTGTGGCACTCCACTTGACCTCTCATCTTCTGCAATAAACTCCATCTGCCAAGTTTCTGCTCACTCACTCAACCCATCTATATCCCTCGCAAATTCTTTTACACTCTCATGAGAACATGCCCAACCACCTATTTTAGTATCATCAGCAAACCTAGTTATTACAAAATTTGCTCCTCCCTCCAAGCCATACACACAGTTGATTAAAAAGGAAGTAGGACTGATCCCTATGGCATGCCACTAAACATGTCTTTTCAACCTGAAAAGGACCTATTAGTCCTGCCTCAGTCTTCTGTGTATCAACTATTTCTCAATCTATGCTAATACATTATATCAAATTCTGTTAGCTCCTACCATATTGTGCAACCATCATTTGCATGTCACCTTATCAAGTGCCTTGTTAAAATCCAAATACATGATAGCCACTGGTTCCCTTTTATGAACTCGGCTTGTTATATCCTCAAAGTATTCTAGCAAATTTGTCAATATTATTTCCCTTTCAGAAAACCATGCTGACTTTGTGTTAAGCTTTTCTAAATATCCAGTTATTTCTTCCTCATTAACAGATTCTAGACCAGTTGATCTAAAATCTGTTGCTGGTAAAACGCTATACTTTTCTGCTTTCCTTCAATAGGGGTGTTATTTAGAAGAATGGTCTTTCAATCTTCTGGAACCTTCCTGGACTCCGGTGTTGTGTAAAATTTTTAACAATACCTCCAATATCACTGCAGTCACTTCCTTTAAATTCTTGGATACAGGCTATAGGATCTATTCAACTTGTCTGCCTTTAGTCTCATTAGCTTATTTTGTCCCATGTTATAGAGACTGTACACAACATTTCCTTCCATTAGTACTTTGCTTACCTTACATTTTTGGGATATTTACTGCATCCTTCACCATGAAGACCAACGCAAAGTTAGATTATCTGCAACTTTTGTGTTTCCTGTTATCAATTCCTCAGTCACACCTTCCCCACACTTTAGCTATTCTTAAATATACATGAGAAGTTTTTACCAATTGTTTTGATATTTCTTCCCAATTAACATCCCTCATTAGCTTTTCAGTCACCTGCAGGTGGTTCCTAAAGAAACCCCAGTGCTCTAGCTGACTACTAATTTTCTGCCATTTTGTACACTGTAGTTTGATTGTATACGCTCCTTGACTGCCTTGTGAACTGCTACTTTTTGACTGGAATAAATATTGGCTGAGCATTATAAATATGTTAAATGTCTGCCACCACTCATTTACAGATGACTTTCTTCTCAGTCTACTTTCTCACTCTGTTTTAGACAGCTCTTTCTTATCTCTCTTTTCCTTTACTTAAGGACTTTGGTTTGGGATCCAAGTTGATTCAAACTGAATTTCAGATTTAATCATGTGATTGGTACCCCCTAAAGGATTTTTAAATATGAGATTTCCAATTAATTTTATTTCATTACATATTAGATTTAAAACAACTTGTTCCTGGGCAGGTTGTGTAATCTGCTGCTCTAAGAAACAATCCCCAACACACTCTAAATTTGTCTTCCAAGTTATCTTGCCTAACTGATTCGTCCAGTCCATATGCTCACTCGTGACAATCATACTATCCTTTTTACAAGCTTTTATCAATTCATGATTAATGAGATTTTAATTAAGTGAAAGGGAGGGAGGGTGAGAAAAAGGAAGGCAAAGTCTGTGATAGGATGAGACTAAATGGTGAAAGCATAGATGCTGCAAAGCCAAAAAGGTAGAGAAATGAGTCAAGTAAAGAATTATATTTTGAGGTGGTGTGAAGGATTATGATCCACAATTTCAATGCAATAAAAAAAACATTAAAATCGAGAACATCCATGAAAAAAGAAAGAGAGACAGAGATTGTGGTCTGAGATTATTGAACACATTGGAAAGCTTCTCATCAAGGAGTGAAGCACCGATCCTCAAACACAAAGCATACTGGAGACTTGAAGATAGAGAGGTCAGCAAGGAAGCAAGGTGAAGAATTTCAAAAAAAAAAAGTGATTAAATAACAACTGAACAAAACATAGCAATCCATTTTCCTGCATTTGGACTCCCCAGTGCTAAGAAAACTATATTTTGAGCAGCAACTACCCTGATGGACATTATAAATTTGTGGAAAGGAAACATTTTACGCAAGATGGTGGTCACTAAAAACTAGGACAGTTAGCACAGTCGGTCACAGCATGGTGCTAATAATGCCAAGGTTGCGGGTTAGATTCCCATAAGGGCCATCCTCAGTTTTGCACACAAGGCCAAGATAGAGTTACCTGGACCAAGGTAGTCTCTGTCTCTACCTTAAGGGCCCTCTTGTGGTGCAGTGGTAGTGACCATAACCCTGGACCAGAGGTCCAGGTTCAATTCCAGAGGTGTATAACAACATCTAAGTAGATTAAAGAAAAAAAAAATCAGTTTTTTAAAAAAGTAACACAATTGATGTACAGGTAGCAACCTGGAAGATGTACAATAGGTGGAAAGAAAGGGTCAACACGTTAATTATTTGGGTGACTAAGTTCCGAGGGGTGATTCTCAATTCAAACAGATAATCCTAGATAATAAATGCACAATGACCCCTCTTCTTACAGTTTTAGTCTTTAAGCTTCTCTCTCATGTCTGTCTTGTTTTCTGGATCCCTCTCTCATGCAAGCTTGAAAAGAAGAGCCTCTATTATCTTTACTCTTACCCAATGCTCATATTCAACTGCAGCCAAGTGATTTAGCTTATTTTACTTGATCAAATATGAGTGTTATGTTGTTGTTCATAACCATATATAATGCCCTTCAGGGTTTTTACAAGCACTATGTTCTCTTCCTTACGAGCACAAGAGCGTGCGAGCGAGATAGTATTTAAGCAAGGTCTTTTGGCTTTGAGCTGCAAAAAAACTAAAACTTGACAAACTCCCAGAATCCATCACACTCAGCTACATAATGTGCCTCAATTCTAAGATTTCCCACTGTTACCACACAAGCAAGGCAGGCTTGTATTAATTGTTAAAGATTAGTTGTTAATTTCTAGTAATAAAAAAATTGAATTTAATAATGTTTATTCTGGTTAATAAACAAAACTGAACATATCTAGCTTCAAATAATTTTGCTTTAAAACGCTATACTTTTTTAAAAAGTAATTGAAATAAAGCAAGTCTCTGTCTATATGTTTGTACAATGTCTCACTAAGGTTAGCAATCAATGTCTCTTGGGGGTAAACAATTACAGCATTTCCAATATCAAAACAGGTAAGAATTTTCAAAAGCATTTTGAAAGATGTACAGGCTAATACACACAACTCAATGGCCAAATTGTACAATTAGAATTATTTACATCGCAGCTTACATTATAAGTAGTGGCAATGGAAAAATGGTTAATGAAAAACAGGAAATTATGTAGACAGAAATCTCATGCAAACACAAGGTTTCTAACTGACTGCCTGTGGCATTGCATATGGGAAATCAACACCAGGTGTAATCATTGAACAGTGAAGTCAGGGAGTGGAGGTTAATTGGACCCAGAATAAGTCAGTTTCCATTTTCAAATAAGATACAAGTTAATTAATACACATTGAAGTAACCTGGGAAGCAAAAAAGGGAAGTTAATTGCAGCATATCAGTACAGAGGAAAATTCAAACAAAGCCGAACTTCCACAGTTACACCGCTGGCAGGACCATTATTATATCAGAACAATTACATTTACGTAATTTCATTAAAAATGTGAAAATGTACTTTATAATGGATAAAGTTGCCAAATGTAGTCTGCACATATTAAAAAATCTTTAATATTACAACATACTGATATTGAGATTACATTTTAAAATGAGAGGGGTTGTGAACAATTTGAAAATGATAATGCACAGAAAAATCTGGAGCATCTAAACCCTACTATATGCAGAGAAATGATTAGACTTCATAGGTCAAGATCCCATCAATACCTTGCGAAGTTGAACAAATATCCTGGTACAATATGTACAGCAAACCAGTGTTACAAAGGTCTGAATACCAAAGATAAACTCGATGATTTCAAAGAATTCAAGGATGGAGATAATCCCCTCTAGCCACACTCTTACTCAACAAATCATTGTCTTAAGATTCCTGATATCTATTGCTTAAAAGCAACTGAAAATACATGCCATGCCTTAGATTTTTAAGAATTATTCAAATTTGAAAAGAAGTATACATATTTTATCCCAATTTACTCAAAATAATTGTAGGAGGGACACTCAAGCAATAACAACACAAGTCTAACTTTAACTTACTTGGGTCCCCCACACTCCAGCGCAGACACTTTCACAACAGGTAGAGGCTGAAATCCAACTGGTTCAATACTAAGTGTGTTACCTTCCACAGCTTCAAGAATCATTGAAGCTAGCTAAATCAGAGGAAATAATTCTTTTAATATAATATTCTAAAAATCTTAAGTGGAATTACAATATATTAATATTACTTTCACCTTGAATTTAAAATATCGAATATGCATCATGATCCAAACAAACTGATAAAAATGAACACTTTCTCCAATTAAATGTTTGGCTGCTTATACACATAATGGTAATATCCTAGGGAGTGTTGCTGAACAAAGACCTTGGATTTCAGGTTCATAGTTCCTTGAAAGTAGAGTCCCAGGTCGACAGGATAGTGAAGGCGGCATTTGGTGTGCTTGTCTTTATTGGTCAGTGCACTGACTATAGGAGTTAGGAAGTCATGTTGCGGCTATACAGGACATTGGTTAGGCCACTTTTGGAATACTGCATTCAGTCCTGGTCTCCCCGCTACAGGAAGGATATTGCAAAACCTGAAGGATTCAGAAAAGATTTACAAGGTTGGTGGGTTTGAGCTCTAAAAGAGGCGCTGAATAGGCTGGGGCTGTTTTCCTACAGGGTCGGAGGTTGAGGGATGACCTTATAGAAATTTATAAAATCATGAGGGCATAGATAGGTTGAATAGCCAAGGTCTTTCTCTCCCTCCCCACACCAAGGTAATGGACTCCAAAACAAGGGGGACATCGGTTTAAGCTGAGAGGGGAAAGATTTAAAAGGGACTTAAGGGGCAACTTTTTCACGCAAAGAGTGGTGCATGTATGGAATGAACTGCCAGAGGAAGTGCTGCAGGCTGATACAATTACAACGTTTAAGTAGTATCTGGATAGGTATATGAATAGGAGGGGTTTAGAGGAATGTGGGCCAAATGCTGGCAGCAAATGGGACTAGATTAATTTAGAATATCTGGATAGTATTGACGAGTTGGACCGAAGGGTCTGTTTCCATGCTGTACAGCTCTATGACTGCATAGTCAAAACCCTGGAACTGTCTTTTGGGAGACAGTCAGTACTAATCAACTGAAAAACTTGTACTGTCCAGTGATTTTTGTTAGGCATGAGAATCACTTTACAAGGTGGTTAAATCAGTTGAAACCTAAATGAACTTGGAGAACAGGTTTATTAGGCTGAATGGCCTGCTCCTGATTTTATGAGGAACAGTACTCGCAGCTTTACCCACCAGCCACTGATATTGAGGAGAACAATTTTGCAGGATTGACTAAAATTGCCTCAAGACTAATTTTTGAAGATATTAGTGAATAATAGATGTCTGAACAGCAAAAACATTTTGCCATAGTAAGATGTGAACACAAGATATCGAATTGCCAATCTAGCAAAGTTATCAGCTTGAAATAAATTTGCAGAGGAATCAAAATCATTTGCTGTTTCAATACAAAAATATTTTAAAATTAAATAAATTCAAGCACAATTTACTCAGTAAGCTAATCTCATTAGTTTCTATGTTGGCAATTTCACTAGATTGTTGCTCTTTCTTACCTCACTTTTTGAAAATGTCAAGCAAGGATATATATCTTCTTTATAGATTCTGTCTAAAAAACAGCAAGTTCTATCAATTGTAGGGTCTTCTTTCCAGGCTTTAAATTCACCAAACAGAAGCGCATCAACCTTTTTAAAAGTTAGACAAGAGGTTGTAAGTAAAGCTAAAATCAAACTGCAAGTTTCTAATTTTGAACAATCCAAAACTTTTTTAAAAAAATGATATTTAACATTGCCATTTAGACTATTAATTGAAGTTTTAATTTACCAACAAATGTACAACAAAATTTGAGAAAGGTTTAGCACATGCACCTACTCTGACTGGATGGTAAGTTTACATAATTACAAGCTCACTTTTCTATCCAATTCTGTGCATGCAATATCTAGTCTCAACATTGTCAAGAAACAATCAAGGACGTTCCGCTTGCAACATCTGTTTCTTTTACTTCCACTGGTTGTTCCAAAACACCATTGGTGAGGCCTGAGTCAGATTATTGCCCAAGATAATAGCAATTCCTTCCATAGGGATTTGACACACTACAACGTATCCACTTTCTAAGACACTCTTTAATCTAACTCCACATAAATGGGACCAGTTTGTAACCGGAGTGTATACGACCAATAGTTTCCTTCATAAGCCCCACTGGAAATCTCATTACCTACCATCAGCAATCAGCTTCCTCTAAGCGTGTCTCAATATCTTTATTGATTTATCTCCTTGATTAGAAGAAGAAAATATCTTGCCTTTTTAAAGAAAATATACAGATCTTCCAGTGGTCTAATTTTCTTTAGCAATAATCAAGAAATAATTTTCTTGATCTTCTCAAATCATTGCTCCCTTTCTAACAGCTTGAGGGAACATGCTCCACCTGTACTAACAGTACAGTTTTAATACACATTTCCTTTCTGGATATCTGAAGTTTCCTTAGGTATTCCTACTACTGCAGTGTGTCTCCCATTTAATATTCAGCAATTGTCTTCAGTATTGTCTAGACTTACAACAATGGAAGCTTATTTTCTTGATGTCACTTAGGTTCTAAATTCCTTTTTTGTTTGAAAAAATCCCTGCATCCTTCTGTTGTTCCCTAAAACTAGAACAAAAAGCAGTACAACACAGGAACAGGCCCTTCATCCACTAAGACTGCAGCAATGCATGATGCCTTACTAAATTAAAAAACCCCTTGCCTCTACATGGTCTGTAGACATCTACCCTCTGCCTATTCATAAAACTGTCAAGATGCCTCTTAAATGTTGGTACTGTATCCACCTTCACCCTCTCCTCTGGCAGTGCATTTCAGACACTTACCACCCTACCCAAAAAACAACTTACCTCTCACATCTCTTTAAACTTATCTCCTTAAATTTATATTCCCTACTAATTATATTTCTTCCCTGGGAAAAAAAAAGAATCAAGCTATCCATTCTATCCAGACCTCTCAATGTTATCAGGTCACTCCTCACCCTTGGATGTTCAAGTGAAAACAAACCAGGTTTGTCCAATCTTTCCTCATAAGTAATACCTTCCAAACTATGCAACATCCTGGTAAAGCATTTCTGTACCCTCCCTAAAGTATCCACTTTTGGTAATGTGGCAAGCTGAACTGCACGCAAAATTCCAAATGTGGCCTAACAAAAGTTCCAAACAGCTGCAACATGACTTGCTGATTTTTACACACCATGCCATATGCCTCTTGACCACATTGGCCACTGGTGTTGCCACTTTGAGGCAACAGTAGACCTGTATGCCAGTGGTTAGTACGGCTGCCTCAATGCCAGGGACCCAGGTTTGATTCCAGCCTCTGATGACTGCCTGTGTGAAGTTTATACATTCTCACTGTGAGGGCTTCTGCATTTTGCTCTGGTTTCCTCCCACATTCCAAAAGATGTGCAGGTTAGGTGGATCAGCCATGCCAAATTGCCCCATAGTGTCCAGGTTTGTGTAGAGTTACAGGGAATAAATGGTGGGATGCTTTTCATGTGTTTGGTGCAGACCTGATGGACCAGACAGTCTCTTTCCACACTTTAATGATGCCACTAAAGGTCCCACCATTTATTACATGCATCCCTCCTGCATTAGATCTTCCAAAATGCAACCCATCACATTTGTTCAGATTAAATGCCATCTACTATTTCTCCACTATCTATAACCTGCTGTATCTTTTGGCAATCCCCCTTGCTGTCCACAGCTCCCCCAAATCCGTATCCTCAAAACTTACCAATGAAGCCACCTACATTCTCCTTTATATATTAGAAACAATAGGAGTCCCAACACTGATCCCTTCAGGACACCACCGATCACAGATCTACAGTCAGAAAAACAGCCTTCCATCACTACTCTGAAGAGTATGACTAAGCCAGTTCTGTATCGGTCTTACCAGCTTACTATGGATCCCAGGTAACTTCACTTTTTGTCTCAGCCTGCCATGAGGGACCTTCTCAAAGGCCTCACTGAAGTCCATATTGACAAAATCTAACACCATGCCCTCATCTGTCACTTCCTTAAAAAAACTCAATCAAGTTTGAGAGAGAGAGAGAACTTTCCCCACATAAAGCCATACTGCCTATCGCTAACAAGTCCATACTTTTCCAAATGAGTAAATCCTAAGAAGGCTTAGCAGTGTGTAATTTCCTACTACTGATCCCACAGCATTTCGTTCTCTGATGCAAACTCTACCAATGTCTGATTCGGTTCCTTCCTTCCTTGTAAATTTTAATTATACACTTTAGAGATGAGCACAAACTTTTTACCTGTACATTGCTCCTGACAGCCTGGTGTTCACAGACTTGCTTATCAGGTCACACACACCCATTTAAAATTCCAAACACCTTTTGACCACAACAATTCAAAAGATACTTGCAAAGTTGAAGTAAAATATTTTTTAATGCCATCTTCTGTAAATTTATGCATTAAACTCAGGCTTCTGGTGAAATCAAATCTCTCATTGGAATGAGAATTACCCTCCAAGCTAACTTTTTTTCCCCCCTATTCTAAGCTTTTCTCCAGCCATGTTATCTTATTCCCCTCTCTCTTTGGAGTGCAAGCTCTTTAATAGTTCCATTCCCTTTCCATTTCTTCTAATTAAAGTTTTTTTAAAAATATCTCATCTAAAATTTAGATAAGTCAAGCAATGAACCAAATTTCAAGTATCTCAATTTTAATTCTAAAAGTTGGATCAACACTAGTGTCTCATCCTTACAAACCCTGCTTTTGTTTCTAATACCAACTCTATGTGCAGCCTTAGGCCAAGATTTCAAAGGAGAAAGTGAGGACTGCAGATGCTGGAGATCAGAGCTGAAAATGTGTTGCTGGAAAAGCGCAGGTCAGGCAGCATCCAAGGAACAGGGGCATAAGCTCTTCTTCAGGATTCCTGAAGAAGGGCTTATGCCCGAAACGTCGATTCTCCTGTTCCTTGGATGCTGCCTGACCTGCTGCGCTTTTCCAGCAAGATTTCAAAGGATCCACTATTAACATTTGTTACTCCTAGAAAAGTCTTAGCATCAGTCAAGGTAATTTTGTAAGTTAAACCTTTTTAATACACTAGTTTCCTGTTTTTATATCTTGTATTTCTACATACTCCTTTCCTTAAAAAAATCACCGACCCCTCTTAAATTTAATGCTTTCTATCCTGCTAAAGAGCCCCAATCTAACTATGGTCTCAACTAATAATATTGGACAAGTCAGATCAGAGTGAAACCTGGATTTATAGACCATACATTTAGCATGTAGTTTCATTACTGTGTAATCAGTCACTTAACGTACTCAAAAGAGACTGCCAATGTAATTTAATGTAAGAACCAAGATAAAAAAGGAAAACATACAAAATATTTTACACAAGATCTAGGTGAAATGGTCTTATTACAAATATCAGAAATACGGATTCACAATCTTTTTACCCTCAACAATATTACTGATTCCCAAATTTCAATAAAATGGAAACAGTATGACTCTTCAGTCAGTGCAACTGTACCGCTTTCCCGCAATAGCTGCATTTACTTAATGCTCTCTTTTCAGTTGCTGTCTCTTCCAAAAACTCTTAAATAAACTGCTAGCACCGCTTACTTCTCTGAGCATGGAGTCCTTAAACTCCACTTCCCTAGCCTCATGTCAGGAGTTCTTCCTTATTAATATTAAGCCACACAGGACTTCTTTTCTCCTAACTTGACTGTTCTGGAGGCTGTTAAATTGCAGCTATTATTGGCACTTCTTCACTTCCCTGAATGATCTGCTTCTATCTGAAGGAAACTTGCACATTCAGATCTTCTAGATGGCTCTCTCTGCCTAATAGGAAATGGTTTTTGCCTACCTATGTCATAGAAAACCTTGTTGTTAGGCTAAAAATGTTTTCTGGTTATTTCCAAAGCATCAAACCACTCTCCTCTCAGGTTTATTTTTGAAACGCCTCTTTTAGACATATACGAACAAATTTCGAGACATCCCGGTACCTGGGATGGCCTTCCTTTCTTAACTCTACATATATCAAGCTTTATATAATTCTGCCCATGTGAGAACTCAAGTTTCCAAATAATAATAAATCATGAAACTTTATCACACTTTCCAACACAATCGGAGGAAACTGCAGCTAATCTTGAACTGGGTGGCAAAAAAGCAAGCTAAAAAAATGATGGAGGAAGATTTGAGGGAGGGGATTGTGAGGGACAGGTGACTATTCTCAGCATACATATAGAACCTGATGTCAATCATTTAATAATGCCACTGAGGAACAACACATTCATGTGAGACAAAGGAGGGATCAAATATAGGTTCCTTTCAGGGACTACAATGGTAATTATCTGGAGTCAGCTGCTGCAGCCTGAGAAACAGAAGACATATTAGAGGATGGTGGGCTGGATGACCACATCACAAGCTGCGATCAAGGTTGAGAAGGACAAGGAATGTTCGTGCCACACATCAATAATGTTATTTCTGATTCAATCAGGGCCAATTTAACCCTTGAATTGCCAATTAATTTCACCGTGAGACCTGGTTTTGCAATTAATTTGGAACATTGATTTGTCCTTCAAGTTATCCATTCATCATTGGATCTCATATTACTCAAAATTTAGTTTTGAAAACCTTTAGAAATGAAACTTACCTCTTTACAATCTCGGACAATAGGTTGCATCACATTCAGCTCTTGGCTGCTGCTGGCCATAGCGCTAGTACTTTTATTTCGAACATGTCCCTTTTTAAAGTGAGCTTTTGCATTCGGCTGAAGCTCCTTCGTAGGTGACGTTGGTGAAGAGGACTGGACTAGTGTTTTCAATGCTGCCACTTCTGCTTGCAGTACGTCAATCTTATAAGTAAATGCAGAATATTTAAATCATTGGTTATTTAGCTCAACAAATTTATGGGCAGTTTGAACAGAATATTGCTTAATATAGAATGCCATTCTGGTCTTCTTATCGGAAAGATGTTGTGAAACTTGAAAGGGTTCAGAAAGGATTTACAAGGATGTTGCCAGGGTTGGAGGATTTGAGCTATAGGGAGAGGCTGACTGGGCCTGCTTTCCCTGGAGCGTCGGAGGCTGAGGGGTGACCTTATAGAGGTTTATAAAATCATGAGGGGCATGGATAGGATAAATAGACAAAGTCTTTTCCCTGGGGTCGGGGAGTCCAGAACTAGAGGGCATAGGTTTAGGATGAGGGGGGAAAGATATAAAAGAGACTTAATGGGCAACTTTTTCACACAGAGGGTGGTACGTGTATAGAATGAGCTGCCAGAGGAAGTGATGGAGGCTAGTACAATTACAACGTTTAAAAAGGCATCTGGATGAGTATATGCATAGGAAGAGTTTAGAGGGATATGGGCTGGGTGCTGGCAGGTGAGTCTAGATTGGTTTGGGATACCTGGTCAGCATGGACAAGTTGGACCGAAGGCTCTGTTTCTGTGCTGTACATCTCTATGACTCTATAATTAGCAAAATATATATATATGAAAGGCCCACAAAAAGTTGAAGCAAACAGGTTCAGACCAGAACACAAAACTGAAAAATTGTAATCTAAGAAAAGTAGGAATTTTACTCTATAATCAATGAAAAACCACAAGCCTCTTTGGAAACTCATTAAATTTTGTAATAGGAATCACACTGTTACCTTGCCTTGTGCTTCTTTTAACTGTTTCTCTGCTGCAGCTTGTTTGACATTTGCTTCTCGTACCATTTTATGAGCCTCCTTAAAAGCAAAGGGCAAAGTGAGAACTGTTAAACATTGGCAAAGCATTTTCAGTTCAGTTCTGATCTAAATTTGATGGAAGTTAATATGTTGCAAACATTGAATTTATAATTCGTGTGTCAAGCACAACTTTTAGCTCCAAGGATTATACACTTGAAAAAAATCTGAATCAACTTTGAAGTGAATCTAATTCCTCAAGTTTGGATCATTTACAGTTAAAAGCTAACCTGCATATTGATCATGGTCATAATTAGAACATAGAAAAATACAGCGCAGTACAGGCCCTTTGGCCCTCGATGTTGCGCCGATCCAAGCCCACCTAACCTACACTAGCCCACTATCCTCCATTTGCCTATCCAATGCCCGTTTAAATGCCCATAAAGAGGGAGAGTCCACCACTGCTACTGGCAGGGCATTCCATGAACTCACGACTCGCTGAGTAAAGAATCTACCCCTAACATCTGTCCTATACCTACCACCCCTTAATTTAAAGCTATGCCCCCTCGTAATAGCTGACTCCATACGTGGAAAAAGGTTCTCATGGTCAACCCTATCTAAACCCCTAATCATCTTGTACACCTCTATCAAGCCACCCCTAAACCTTCTTTTCTCCAATGAAAACAACCCCAAGTGCCTCAGCCTTTCCTCATACGATCTTCCTACCATACCAGACAACATCCTGGTAAACCTCCTCTGCACCCATTCCAGTGCCTCCACATCCTTCCTATAGTATGGCAACCAAAACTGCACACAATACTCCAGATCCGGCCGCACCAGAGTCCTTTCTGCCCAGCTCTGCAGCTTCTCTGTATCCTGCTGTAACCTGCCACATCCTTTCTCACTGTCAACAACTCCTCCGACTTTTGTGTCATCCGCAAACTTGCTCACCCAACCTTCTAATCCCTCTTCCAGGTCATTTATAAAAATGACAAACAGCAATTGTCCCAAAACAGATCCTTGCGGAACACCGCTAGTGACGGCACTCCATGAAGAAACTTTGCCATCAACTACTACCCTCTGTCTTCTTCCATCCAGCCAATTCCTAATCCAAACCTCCAACTCACCCTCAATGCCATATCTCCGTATTTTCTGCAGTAGCCTACCATGGGGAACCTTATCGAACGCCTTACTAAAATCCATATATACCACATCTACCGCTTTCCCCTCATCAACCTCCTTCGTCACCTTTTCAAAGAATTCAATAAGGTTTGTGAGGCACGACCTGCCCTTCACAAAACCATGCTGACTATCCTTGATCACATTATTCCTATCCAGATGTGCATAAATCCTATCCCTTACAATTCTCTCTAAGACTTTGCCCACAACAGAAGTGAGACTCACCGGCCTATAGTTACTAGGGTTATCCCTACTCCCCTTCTTGAACAAGGGAACCACATTTGCTATCCTCCAGTCTACTGGCACTATTCCTGTAGACAACGAGGACATAAAAATCAAGGCCATCTTGGTAGAACCAAAGTGTCTATTATTATCTCCATACAGCAAAGAGTCAGCCATTCTGGGAAAGATAATGAAAAAAACATAGAAGTAATTCACGGGTTGCTCAAAGTGTTCAGTTGAATGGAAAAATAAATGATTTACTTTTCATTTTGAAGGTATTCTAAAATATCCTTGTCCTTGAGTTGGGTCGTGGGGACAGGCAGTTCTATTGGTTAAGTTGTCTCAGTGTTTTTTTCTGAATGCAGGCACTGCAGTGTTGCTTTGAAGTAGACAGTATCTCACTGGATTGAGAACACCAACAGGAGATGATTGTTCATAAACCTTTTACTTTATGCAGAGAAAATAACTATTGTTCGTTATGTAGAATGTGGATAGGTCTCAAGCTCAGTTTGTCATTCACAAAGCAAACAGCAGCTGGAAAGCTTGCCTAGTTTGAAACTAGAAGAAATCATTATTGATCCTCACCTGAGCCTTGTGGGAAGAAGTACAGGTAGTCAACAGAATTAACATGGAAGCTGAGAGACAGCCACAGGGTGAGTATTTGCCAGTAATCAGAATAAGGATCAGACTTTCACAATCAAAGTCTGAGATGAAATCCATTTTCTTTTTGTATTGTGCAGTATATTAAATATGGGGACCAAAACTGTACATTACTCCAGTGGAGTCTCAACACCAACATGCATAGTTGCACCAAGACTTCCCTCATTTCAAAACTGTAATCCCCTACTAATAAAAGGTTAACATTCTGATAGCCTTCTCAATGACTTGTTGCACCGACATGCTAATGTTTTGCTTTAAGCACAAGAACACTTGCTTGGAATGTCTCTCCATTTAGTAGAGTGACCTGCCCTTTGATTCTTCTTGCCAAACTAATGGCGTTACACTTTTTTTTTTAAACTTTAAGCTCCATCTGACTAGATTTTTACCCTTCCACTCAATCTACTTCCCCTTGCAGAATCCTAACATTCCATTAGTTACATGCATCCAACTTGAAAAAGGCCCATTAATCCTGACTCTATATTTTGTGTAGAGCAATCCTCAACCCAGAATAATAAATTATCCCCAATACCATAAGCTTCTATCTTGTACAACTTTTATACGGCACCTTATCAAATGAAAATCCAAATACACATCTGCCGGTTCCCCTTTATCCACTTTGCTTGTTACATCCTCAAATAGAATTGCAACAAATTTCACAAACATGATTTCCTTTTCATACTTAGCAACCTTTTTGATTACATCAAGCCTTTTTAAAAGGTCCTGCAATTCCTCACTTCATAACCTAAACTAGCATTTTCTCCAATGATAGATGTCAATCATACTGGCCTATAGTTTCCTGATTTTAGTCTACCTCATTCTCGAACAGGAGTGGTACAATTAGCTATTTTCCAATCCACTGGAACCCTCAGAATCCAGTGAGTTCTGACTTATTCTACCAATGCTTCAATTTGCTCTGCAGCCACTTGGCCTGCTTCCAAGCATTTTAACATCAGCTTCCGACAACTTGTCTGCCTTCAGTAGTTTGTTAAACACTTTTTTGTTTGTGATAGAGACTGTCACAGGATATTTCCTTCCATTAGCAGCTTATCCGATATCTTCGGGATGTTAATAGTGGTCCCCACTGTGAAGATCAATGCAAAATATTGGTTTAACCTAGCTGCAATTTCCCTGTTCCCAATTATGAACTTGCATCTGCCAAGTGACTTCCTTTGGCTTCACTTAATTTAGCTACTCTTCCTTTTTATAATTCTATAGAAGAGTCTGTTATTTTTATATTTCTTGCCAATTTACATTTATAATCAATTTTTTTCCCTCTTCATTATATTTTTAATCATCTGCTGCTTATTTATTAACAAAATCCTCAGTTCTCTGGCATTCATATTTGGCACGTTGTGTGTCTTAGCTTTTTGATTGTATTGGCTCCTCAAGAGCATCTTTGTTAATTACGGCTGAGTCAAGCTTTCCATAGTGACCTCCTTTACAAACGGAAAAGATTTTTGCTGAGGATATGAAATATTGGCTTAAATGTCTGCCACTGCTTATCCACTGACTTTTCCCTTAATCCATTTTCCCAGTCCATTTAAAACAACTCTTCCTCCGTACCTCTGTAATCACCTTTAAGTTAAGGACATTAGTTTGAGAGCACAGTTGCTCTCCCTCAAAATGATTTAGAAAATATACCATTGTGATTGCTACTTCTTTAAGGATCCTTAAATGTGAGATTTCCTACTTCATCCTACCTCAATGCATTATCAGATCTAAAAACCTATTCCTGAGTATGCTATGTAATATACTGCACTAAGAAACAATCTCTGATACACTGTACATGTGGTCTTTCATGTTGCCGTCACCCAAATGATCTTTCTAATCAATTTGCAGATTAAAATAATCTATGACAACTGTACTGCCCTCTTCCAGGCCTTCATTGTTTCTGGATGTATATGTTCAATGGTGAAACAGCTCTTTTGATGAGAATCATCTCTTGGCTCCCATGATTTCTTTCCTTGCTATTCATTATTTCCACCCAAACTAATTCCACATCACAATCTAGCATGCCTGCATCACTACTCACCACTGCACTGATAAATGTCAGTATTAACAATACTTTTATTTACTTACACTTCCAAAACATTGAATACCCTTGAATATAGAGTTTCCAAACTTAGTCACTGTACAACTATATCTCCATAACGATCAAGTTGTATTCATTCATTTCTACTTGTGCTGTCAACTCATCTATCTTATGACAATTGCTGAGTTTATTCAGATAAAGAGCAGTAAAACTTTGACTTTTTAACATTACTATTTTGTTGCATTCTTCTGCTTATCATGTTTTGGTTATCATTCACCTCTTCACTACCCTGCACATCTGTTCTCTCATTTCTTTTCAATTTTTTAAACTTCCATCCAATTGAACCCTCCTCATTAATTAGGTTAAGGTCCTACCTACAACCCAAGTTAGAGGATTTACCCAGACACAGGTCCGAGAATACAAACACAGAAGAGTAAGCCACTCAGGCCTACAGGTCTGCCCCACCATTCAATAGATAATTTTTGATCTGTTTTAATCTCAACTCTCTTCCTGCACATCCCTATGGTTCAAATGAAGCTGATCTCAAAGCTGAACTCTTTCCCCAGTTTCGGTGCTGGTGCCCCATGAATCAGAACTTATTTCTCCCACATTTACAATCACAGATAATATAGTATAAAAGGGGCCCCTCAGCCCACCTAATCCGTACTATCAAAGCTACACCACACCTACTTTAGTTCCACCTTCTGGCATAATGTCCATTGATGTTTCAAGTGCTTTTTAAAGGTTGTAAGGTTACCCACCAACCCCTCATCTTTGAGCCACAAATTTATCTATTTTCATTTACTAGACATCAATTTCTATGTTGCTCAGTTAATAATAGAGGTTACTATCTCTGTGGTCTGCTTTTAAAATTTATACCCAAACTGCTCATAATCCTTCCAAATTCCAGCTAATCCCAAGAAAATTCCAGATCCCATTATCTGCCTCACCATGGACAAAAATTTGGTGTAATTAACCTAAGGATGTGACTGCCTCCTAAAACAGTCAAGGTATCTCACTCCTCCCTGATGTGTCACAATATCCACACTTCACACTCCAGCTCTTCAATTCTGAGTCAAGGTTCCTCAAGCAGCCATGAGTTGCTGAAGGAGGGAGCTGCAAGACCAAGTGAGAAGATGGGGTTCACAAGAGACCTAAGGAGGAAACAGGAAGTGGTGGCCAAGTTGCCAGTAACAACTATGTTACTCAGGACAAGCTACTGTCCCCCAGACAAATAAATAAAGAATGTATGGGGTCTCACTCAGTTAAATAAAACAGACTTAGACAAAATAGACTGGATTTCCATCCTATCAATGATAGTTTTGCAAAATTGGTAACAAACATGTTTTCCACAACACTGACGAAAGCAGTGGAGTCTGGTAGATACCCTTGAACAAGAGTCAAAATTACCAACTACATTTATTACACCACTGAATTATTTAGATGGCAGATATTAGAAACTGGAGTATCAGTTTAAACCAACGTTAAACTGGCATGAAGCATGTCTGACACTTAATATTCATCTAAATTCTTCAATTTTGTGTACATCAACTTAAAATGTGCAAAAAACAAAATCAGACTAATTCAACCTGCTCTAGATCATAGCACAACTTAAACTCATTAAATACAAACCTCAAATAAACTAGCTGTAAGTTCTTCTAGTTCTTGGCCCAGTTGGTCTCTAACTTTGGATAATCGCTCACATTCTTCATCTTTTAATTTCAGCTCCTGAAACAAGTTATAACATTTTATAAACTAATTGGTTGCATGTTCTACTACAAACAATATTGTATTTTTGTAAATTTATCTGAACATCAAAATTGAAGGTGGTGTAGTGGACCGTGAAGAGGGTTACCTCAGAGTACAACAGGATCAGATGGGCCAATGGGCCAAGGAGTGGCAGACAGAGTTTAATTTAGATAAAATGTGAGGTGCTGCATTTTGGGAAAGCAAACCTTAGCAGGACTTATACAGTTAATGGTAAGATCCTAGGGAGTGTTGCTGAACAAAGAGACCTTGGAGTACAGGTTCATAGCTCCTTGAAAGTGGAGTTGCAGGTAGATAGGATAGTGAAGAAATCGTTTGGCACATTTTCCTCTATTGGTCAGAGCATCGAGCATAGAAGTTGGGAAATCATGTTGCAGCTGTACAGGACATTGGTTAGCCTACTTTGGGAATATGGTGTGCAATTCTGGTCTCCCTGCTACAGGATGGATGTTGTGAAATTTGAAAGGGTTCAGAAAAGATTTACAATGATGTTACCAGGGTTGGAGGCTGAATATGCTAGGGTTATTTTCCCTGGAGCGAAGGCTGAGGAGTGACCTTATAGAGGTTTATAAAAATCAATAGGGGCATGAATGGGGTAAGTAGCCAAGGTCTTTTCCCTGGGCAGGGGGGTCCAAAACTATAGGGCACAGATTTAAGGTGAAATATTTAAAAGAACCTGAAGGTCAACGTTTTCATGCAGAGGGTGGTGCGTGTGAGGAACAAACTGCCACAGTAAGTGATGGGGGCTGGTACAATAACATTTAAAAGGCAGCTGAATGGGTATATGAAGAGGAAGAGGAAGAGTTTGAGACAGATATAGGCCAAATGGGATTAGATTAATTTAGGATATCTGGTTGGCATGGGCAAGTTGGACTGAACGGTCTGTTTCCATTCTGAACAACTCTATGACTGTGACTCTAAGAGATTTTCACTTCAATATCTTTAAACAGTGTAAATTTAAGAATGACCCTATCACAGGTTTTTTAAAAACCTCTTGGAATCCCGTACTATTCCCAGAAGTAAATTTCAAAAGCTGAAGTTTCAGTTGCTTTCACATTAAAATTTCAACTAATAATCAAAGTTGCTAAATACTATTGCCACGATGCACTCTTCTGGGGAGAAAGCAATTTTTTATGTACAGAATATACAAGTAAAAAAACACTTTAATAATGATATAAAAGCAAGAGTTAAGAAAAGCTGATACCTATTCTTTATTGCAAATACCAAAACAAAGATGAAAAATGTATTTGTTCATCAACATTAAATGCAACCTTAAAAAACTGCAATAAGCCCATCTTCAAATATTTTAAAACTATATATTTTACTTCACTAGAATAACTACATAAACTTCCCAGCTCAAGTCTATCAAATTTGGCCACTTGACAATTTAAGACAAGGCAAGAGCATCATGACTTAAATCAGGCTCCCTATTCCTCTTCCCCTTAACATCACCATTGAAAGAACAAACCAACTTGCAAACTGCATGATCCCACAATTGGCAACAAACAGACAGTATTCACTATACAGGAGAATCGACGTTTCGGGCATAAGCCCTTCTTCAGGATTTCCTGAAGAAGGGCTTATGCCCGAAACGTCGATTCTCCTGTTCCCTGGATGCTGCCTGACCTGCTGCGCTTTTCCAGCAACACATTTCCAGCTCTGATCTCCAGCATCTGCAGACCTCACTTTCTCCTCAAAGTATTCACTATACTTAATGTAAATTACAGCTATTACAGAACAGAGCGCAGCACCCTCCACAGCACATCTAACATTTAGTCTTGTTAAACAGTTGAAGGCTCTGGACTTAAATATGGAGTTTGAGTCAGGAAGTTGAAGTTAGAACATAATCCAAAATGGAATAAAGTAACAAAAGCAAAGAGGCAGAAATTATGAATATTCAAGAGGCAAGAATTAAAAGACAGCAAATATTTCAGAGGGTTGCGGGACAGGGAGTTCAACGAGATAGAAAGAAGGGAAGCTACAAAAGGTATTTAGTAACAAATTTGATTTTTGAAATCAAGACATTGTTTGACTGGGAACTAATGTTGATCTATGAGCAAATGAGTGATAGGCGAAAGGAATGTGCTCTGACTTAAGTCTTTGGATAACCTTAAGTGGAACTGAGTGTAGGACGTGGGGGTCCAGCCAGGAATGCATTGGAATAGTTGAGGATAAGTGTGAAAAGAGAATGCAGGAGTATTTTAGCAACAGATGAATTAACACAGAAATGACACAAAAGATATGTCTTGATGAGGATATGAATGACATGGTTGAAAGCTAAACTTGGGTCGAATATGACAACAAGTCTACAAACAGTTTAGTTTTGTTTCAGACAGTGGTTATTCCAAAATTCCCTAGATGAATCAATGGGCCCAGTTCCTTTGGAAAACCACAATATAATGCCCCAAAATCATGAGGGGCACAGATAGGGTGAATAGCTAAGATCTTTTTCCCAGATTAGAGGAATCCAAAACTAAAAGACAGATTTAAGGTGAGTGGGGTAAGATTTAAATAGGACCCGAGGGACAATTTTTTCTTTAAAAAGAGAGGTTGGTGTGTGTATGGGACGAACTGCCAGAGGAAGGTGGTAGTAGCGGATACAATTACAACATTTAAAAGGTATCTGGATAAATAGGAAGGGTATGGAGAGATAATGGGGGTCTAGATTAGAGTGGTGCTGGAAAAGCACAGCAGGTCAGGCAGCATCCAAGGAGCAGGAAAATCGACGTTTTGGGCAAAAGCCTTCATTCCTGACCTGCTGTGCTTTTCCAGCACCACTCTGATCTAGACTCTGATCTCCAGCATCTACAGTCCTCACTTTCACCTGGAGAGATAATGGCCAAATGCTGGCAAACGGAATTAGGTCAAATTGGGATTTTTGATCAGAGTGGACAAGTTAGACCTAAAAGGTCTGTTCCGTGTTGTTCAACTCTATATGAAGGGTAAATCATGTTTGATTATTCTAAGTTCTTTGAAGATGTAATAAGCAAGATGGAAATTGAGATCTTGTAGATGTAGTATATTTGTACATCCAGAAGGAATTTGATAAGGTGCCACAAAGATCAATACACTAGATACTATCACATGGATTGGGAATAACGTATTAGCTTGGATTGAGAATTCACTTACCATCAGAAAGAAAAAAGTTGGGATAAGTGAATCTTTTCCAGGTTGGCAAGATGTAACAAGTGAGGTGTCATAGGATTCAGTCCTCAGACCCCAACTAATTACAATCTACATGAAGGCTATGAATGCAAGGAGAGTAAAGAACTACAGCTAAATTTGTAGAGGACACAGAAGAAGTGGAAAAATAAGTTGCAAAGAAGAAATTAAAATATTTACAAAATGGGTCTGGATAGTTTCAATGAATGGGCTAAAGTTTGGCAGATGACATTTAACGTGGATGAATGAAAGTTTATCCATTTTGGTTAGAGGAATAGAAAAGCAACTTGTTATCTAAATGGAAAGAAGCTAAAGTTCTTCAGTAGAGGGGGATCTGGGAGTCCTCATGCACAAACTGCAGAGAACTAGTATGTAGTTACAGCAGGTATTAAAGGAAAGCAAGTGAAATTTTAGCATTTACCGCTAAAGGAAGAGTATTAAAGTCAGGTCGTTTGCAGCAACCGTGCAAGGTATTAGTGAAACTGCATGTTGAGAACAGTGTATAATTTTGTTCCTTGAGGTGTTTTTTTTATTAAAAAATACATTCATGGGACATGGACATCGCTGGCTGGCCAGCATTTATTATCCATCCCAAGCTGCTCTTAAGATGGTGGTGAGCTGCCTTCTTGAACCACTGTTGTCCACATTCTGTGGATTAACTCTCAATGTTGAAGCAAGGAATTCCAGGATTTTTACTCAGCAACAGTGATATATTTCCAAGTCAGGATGGTAAGTGGACTGGAGAGGAACTTTAACGTGGTGGTGTGCTCATGTATCTGTCTAGTTAGAAGTGTTGTGGGTTTAGAAGATGCTATCGGAGGACTTTTGGTGAATTTCTGCATTGTATCTTGTAGATAGTTCAAACTGCTACTACTGAGTGTCAGTGGTGGAAGGGGTGAAAGTTTGAAGATGAAGTGTTTTGTCCTACATGGTGCCAAATTTCTCAAGTACTGTTGGAGTTGCACTCATCCATGCAACTGGGTAGTATTTCAATTCACCCCTGACTTATACCACGCAGACAGTGGACAGGCTTTGGAGAGTCAGGAGTTACTCACTGCAGTATGCCTAGCCTCTGACTTGCTCGTGTAGCCACTGTGTTTATGTGGCGGGTCCATTGAGTTTCTGGCCAGGTGTAACTCCAAGGTTGTTGTCAGTAGGGGATTCAGTGACGGTAACACTGAATATCAGGGGCACTGGTTAGAATGTCTCGTATTCATGGTCATTGCCTGACATTTGTGTGGTATGAATGTTATTTGCCACTTGTCGGCTCAAGCCTGGATATTTTCTAGATCTCATTGGACTGCTTCAGTATCTGAGTCGTCGTGATTGTGCAATGTTCAAGACCAATCACTGGGAACATCCACCTTCTGTCTTACGATGGAGGGAAGATCATTGATCAAGCAGCTGAAGATGGCTGGGCCAAGGTCACTCCCTGAGGACGTCCTGCAGGGATGTCCTGGAGCTGAGATGACTGACCTCCAACAACCACAACCAAATTCTTATATGCCAGGTATGACTCCAAAGAGCACAGGTTGCATCCCCTGATACTCATGTTTCCAGCTTTGCTACAGCTCCTTGATGCCACACTCAGTCAAAAGAGCCTTAATGTCAAGGGCTGTCGCTCTCACCTAATGTCTGGATTTCAGCTCTTTTTTCCACGCTTGAACCAAGGCTATAACGAGGAGCTGAGTGGCCATGGCAGAACCTAAGTGGCATCTGAACAGAAAACAAGTGTGGTTGCTTTACAGGCAGCTTAGGAGGTTCGCTAGATTGATTCCAATGAAGAAAGTTTTACCTTGAGAGATTGAGCAATTTAGGCCTGTATGCTCTCGAGTTAAGCCTGAGGGGAGGTCCAAGTGAGTTCGTTAAGATGTTAAAGGGAATTGACAAAGTAGATATACAATAGAGGCCTTCCCTTGTGTGACAATGTAGAACAAGAGGCCACAGTTTAGGATAATGAATAGCAGATTTAAAACTGAGATGAAGAGAAATTACTTCTCTCCAAAGAGTAACAAGTTATAGAAATTCATTACCCAGGAGTGATGAATACCAGCACTTAAGGAGAATAGACAGATTTTTAATTTATAATGAGTTGAAGGGTTATGAACAGCAGACAGGAAAGTGGAGTTCTGACCAAGATGAGATCAGTCATGATCATAATAAATGGCAGAGTATGCCCGAGGGGCTGAATTGCCTGCTGGTACTCCTAGTCATGTTCTAAGAGGAGGATTGCAGGTGGCAGCTAGAGAATGGGCTCCAGAGCAGATACTGAAAACAATTGCTACAGCTTCCAATATTCAAGTGGAGAAATTTCTGCTTCTGTAGTTGTTAAGTGAAAAGAAAATTAAAATACAAAAGCAAACTTCCCATTTGCAAAACCATAGTAATAATCTCTCTCAAGCCAGCAATGGCATTCAGACAGAAAACTAAAAGTCATGAATAAACCCAACCATTTATTTTAGTATCAGCTTCATTAAATCTTTGCATTATATCTTTGTAACTACCATTTATGATAACCCTGATTTATAAATATATTACCTTTGACAGTAAAGATAACCTTACCCTCTGAGCTTTAGCAAGTTCTTCTTTTAGTCTTTCGTAGCCTTTCTCCCTGACTTCCAATACAAAGGGACTTCTCAAATGAGACAAACTGTCTGTACTTTGGCCCAAGGCATCTTCTGCATCTTCTTGCACTTCATTTGCGAGTACACCTTGTAAAAATTCCACCTCAGCACGATGATTGCCAATATCACTCGTCTGATGTTTTGATGAGCCGTACACTGTTCCAGAAGTGGCACATGACATTGAGAACTGATTGCTGGAATCATTAATAACATTATGAATAGATGATGAACACTGATTTAGGAAAGTATGAAGAATTTAGTAGAGTCATAGAGATGTACAGCATGGAAACAGACCCTTCGGTCCAACCCGTCCATGCCGATCAGATATCCCAACCCAATCAAGTCCCACCTGCCAGCACCCGGCCCATATCCCTCCAAATCCTTCCTATTCATATACCCATCCAAGTGCCTTTTAAATGTTGCAATTGTACCAGCCTCCACCACATCCTCTGGCAGCTCATTCCATACACGTACCACCCTCTGCATGAAAAAGTTGCCCTTAGGTCTCTTTTATATCTTTCCCCTCTCACCCTAAACCTATGCCCTCTAGTTCTGGACTCCCCAGCCCCAGGGAAAAGACTTTGTCTATTTATCCTATCCATGCCCCTATCCATGCCCATAATTTTGTAAACCTCTATAAGGTCACCCCTCAGCCTCCGACGCTCCAGGGAAAACAGCCCCAGCCTGTTCAGCCTCTCCCTATAGCTCAAATCCTCCAACCCTGGCAACATCCTCGTAAATCTTTTCTGAACCATTTCAAGTTTCGGAAGGAAACCAGAATTGCAGGCAATATTCCAACAGTGGCCTAACCAATGTCCTGTACAGCCGCAACATGACCTCCCAACTCCTGTACTCAATACTCTGACCGATAAAGGAAAGCATACCAAACGCTTTCTTCACTATCCTATCTACCTGCGACTCCACTTTCAAGGAGTTTTGAACCTGCACTCCAAGGTCTCTTTGCTCAGCAACACTCCCTAGGACCTTACCATTCCGTGTATAAGTCCTGCTAAGATTTGCTTTCCCAAAATGCAGCACCTCGCATTTATCGGAATTAAACTCCATCTGCCACTTCTCAGACCATTGGCCCATCTGGTCCAGATCCTGTTGTAATCGGAGGTAGCCTTCTTTGCTGTCCACTACACCTCCAATTTTGGTGTCATCTGCAAACTTACTAACTGTACCTCTTATGCTCGCATCCAAATCATTTATGTAAATGACAAAACGTAGTGGACCCAGCACCGATCCTTTTGGCACTCCACTGGTCACAGGCCTCCAGTCTGAAAAGCAACCCTCCACCACCACCACCCTCTGTCTTCTACCTTTGAGCCAGTTCTGTATCCAAATGGCTAGTTCTCCCTGTATTCCATAGTTAGGAAGGCAATTGCAATGATGGCAATTATTTTGCAAGGACTTGAATATAAAAGTAGGATGTACTTCTGACGCACTACAATGCTCTGGGGTCAGGTCACATTTGGAGTAGTGTGTGCAGTTTTGAGCTCCATACCTCAAGATGATGTACTGGTCCTGCAGGGAGTTCAGAGGAGGTTCAGAATGGTCCCAGGAATAAAAAGCTTAACAAATGAGGAATGTTTGAGGACTCTGGGTCTATACTTGGAGTTTAGAAGGATATCGGGAGTGGAATCGAATTGAAACTTACAGAATACTGAATGGTTTGGACAGAGTGGATATTGTGAAGATGTTTCCATTGGTAGGAGAGACTAAAATTCAAAAGGCACATTCTTAGAGTAAAGGGAAGACCTTTTACAATGGAGATAAAGAGAAACCTTTTCAGCCAGATTGGTGAATCTATGGAATTCACTGCCAGAGAAGGCTGTGGAGGCCAGGTCATTGAGTATATTTAAGACAGAGATAGATAATTTCTTGGTTGTCAAGTGGATCAAGGGTTACAGGGAGAAAGCAGGAGAATGGGATGGAGAAACTTAACAGCCATGATTGAATGGCGGAACAGACTCTCTGGGCTAAATGGCCTAATGTCTGCTCCTATGCCTTATAGTCTAACAAAATTCAGCCTATTCACTCTGAAGTGCGAAACTTTACAGGACCACAGAATTAGATTAGATTAGATTAGATTCCCTATAATATGGAAATAGGCCATTCGGCCCAACAAGTCCACACCAAGCCTCCAATGTGTAACCCACCCACACCCAACCCCCTAACCTGTATTTACCCTTGACTAATGCTCCTAACACTATGAGCAATTTAGCATGGCCAATTCACCTGAAATGCACATCTTTGCACTGTGGGAGGAAACCGGACCACCCGGAGGAAACCCATGCAGACAAAGGGAGAATGCGCAAACTCCACACATACAGTTGCCCGAGGCGGGAATCAAACACGGGTCCCTGGCGCTGTGATGCAGCAATGCTAAGCACTGAGCCACTGTGCCGACCATTAAAGGTATACCCTGCACAGTTAAATTAATAACAGATTGCTGTTGCACAGCTATAATGAGATTGTTCGGTGTTCTAATTTTTCTGTACATGCAACAAAATAACGGTTACAACTAGAAGCAAAATTTAAATACAGGATTATTTAGATTCAGGCCCTCAGGATATGGGACATATTTTTAGCACTTGACAGCTACACCAAACAAATTCTCCATCTCCAAGGTAGCAAAATACAACAGTTAACATGACCTAAGCATGAAAGAAAAAAAAGAATTTTCTGCAAAATGAAAACCAACATTGCAGCAAGTTGATACAAAAACATTTGAAAAATTGCATAAAATGTATTTTCAGTGCACAATTATTGCAGTTATGAATCTCAAACCTCCTTGCCTAAAAACTATATCACTTACTCAGCAAACTGCCATTGTTTTAAAATGAAATTCTCTCTCATTTTCTACCAAAATTTAAAACAGTTCAGATTCCCAAGTGTTCTCTAGCATCTCATCTAGTTGCCTGTGTTTAATGGGGGTGCTTACAATTAGTGCCATGGGGGCCATCACATCCAAAGTTAGATCCACTCCTCCCCTGCTGTGCATTGAAATGATTCAAATAATTTTTGAGATGGAGCCAGAGTGGAAAACTTGCTGGCATTCCCCTAACTCAAGGGTGATAATAGTCAACTGTAGCATTCTAAAACTACCCTGTGGAATCTTCCTTGAAGATTTCTACCTTAGTTGCACTTTTATTTACCAAATGTCTCACCATGATAGGTGGCCAAATATTATTCAATTAAGATACAACCTTTTTACTATTGGCATAGAACAACAACAGCTTCACAGGAGGCTCCATAGCACTGAAGACGTCAGAGAGACAGGGACGAAAAGTCTGCAAATCAACTTCCCAGCTCGGCGAACATACCAACAACCATGAAAACCAGCTCGCAAGCTACAAATCTTTAGACAAACCCTGAATAGAGCAACAAAACTTAAACATGAATGACTGCCATTAAAACTAATCTGCTAAAAAGGACATTTCCAAAATAAAGGCCGTGCTCTGAAATTACTATTTTTCTTTCAAAAATACCCATTTATCCCTTATAATTTTTTTTGCTTCATCAACAAACATAAGAATATCATTGGTTACAGCACATGATCAAATTGGAAGGTTAGACATACCTGACATTTCTTGACTCTCCACTGCTGAGATGTTGAGAGGATGGATAAATTGGCTGTGTAGGAAGATCTACAGCAACCAGTGTAGTGGGTTGAATTGGGGTTGAGCTCACCAATGAAAGAGGGTGATAAGGAAGCTCTGAAGTAGCAATTTCTGAGGTCTCCAGTTCAGGGTAACCTGGAGAGGAAGGTGAAGCCAAGTTCACCTCATGGAAGCCTTCAAGAGTGTTGCTTGCCATAGCAGTAGGTTCATTATAACAAGCCCTAAATAGGTAGAAAAGATAAATTTTAAAAAGTCTAGGGAAAAGGAGACCCCCAATAACATCCAATTAATTTTAATGTATTCATTAATCTCTTAACAGCAAAAAAAGTAGCATGAAACAAGCACCTCCAGCTTGTCCTTAAGTAGAACATTTTGAATTAACCACACTAGTAAAAATAGCAAGAGAACCTGACAGAAATTCAAATTTTGCAGTAAACCAATGAAAAGCAGCCGTGACAGAGCAATAGCCAGATAGGCACCACCCTGATATCCAGGCTAAAGGGAATGCGCCTTTGCTTCCTTAGTTGAGTTGGTTGCTGAGGAAACAGTAATCAAAAATTCTGCATTTTCCCCCCATGTCACTAGTACTTCCATCATAAAGACCACTGCTCTTTCTTTGCATGTAGTTACTAATCTCAGCACCGGTTATAACTTATAATCCTTTCAAATTTAAATCTCTTTAATGTGCACAAACAGGGATAATAATGATTTGCAAATTGTTAAGTGATAAATGAAAATCAAGGTAACCAACAACTAAACAGCAAGACTGTGATAAGAAATAAACAGCTCTCCTGCTAAAGTGCTGTCCTCATTGTATAGTACAATAAAAACAAACATTGAATCTATGAAATTGAACCTACTGTGTCACTAGATTAAAACTTTAACCACCTGCTTTTAAACTAACTTTCTTCTTCTTCTACAGAAGGGATTGAATCTGCTTCACTAATTATGGTTCTAAAGCACTGGTCATTTTTCAGGACATTGCATCATCGCATCATATTAGTCCAAATGCAGTGTTGATACAAAAATACAGATCAAATGTTTCAGCAAACATGATACAGAAGGTTATAGTTTTTGTAGTGTGAAGCCAGAAATTAGGTTGTACCCTGCCACTTTTGTAGACCTGCCTTAATATTAGGATTTCTTAGTAAAATTCAAAGCACATTCGTGTTATACGGCAACAGCACCAAAGAGGTGAACCAAGTATTTCCGTTTCTCTTCCATTCATTGCAATCACAATTTAATAAATTGTCTTTAGTAAAATTTAGACTGTCTGACAATAGCAGCTTTAAAACTTAAGTTTTCCACATGACTTTTACAATTAAAATTTCATTTATAAGAGAGGTATGACTTAAATGGAATGTTCTGGATCAGTGGTGCTGGAAGAGCACAGCAATTCAGGCAGCATCCAACGAGCAGCGAAATCGACGTTTCGGGCGGCTTTTGCCCGAAACGCCGATTTCGCTGCTCGTTGGATGCTGCCTGAATTGCTGTGCTCTTCCAGCACCACTGATCCAGAATCTGGTTTCCAGCATCTGCAGTTATTGTTTTTACCTCGTTGATTTTAAATGGAATGTTGTTAATGGCATTTTATTTTCATAGGCTGAAACAGTGTGAAAGGAAGATCAGGGGTAGAAAAATGAGAAAGAAGAGGGTAAAGCTTGGCAGGTGACCCTCGTCAGTCAGGTGGGCACCTACATTAAGAACCCACCCCCAACTTGACTCTCTCTTTTCATAGACTTCCCCTTACCACACTGAAACACACTGGATTACACGTTTCCTGATCTGGGGGACTGCCAACCAGGAAGTGAAATTTCCATCCTGGTGAGGACAGAAAAGCCATTTCCAGCTAATTAACACTCCACCGAGCATTAAATAGCTCACAGGCTTCAACAACTGAAGAGGACAAATTCTCTACTATTCTTCAGGTGGTGGGGTGACAAACAAAAAAATGCACATCTTATAGTTTCACACTCAATAGTCAGGAGAAAACTCATTGTAGCTTTTATTTTAATTTTGTTTGCCACTGCTACCTTTAATAGTCCAAATCAATGAAAGCAAAAACATAAATGTGGAAGCTATATAATAAAAACTTTAGCTTTATTAAAAACGTCACCAAACTGAGTTAAATATATTCAGTTGGGATTCCAGTTATGAATTTATTAATGCAGAGGCAAAATTGTGAAAGCACAAAAGTAACTTGTTTGTGACTTGCAACAAAAAAATTGCACTTGGCCCCAGTTAGATCTGATGGGCTACCATAAAAATCCACGGTATCCACAGAATATGGCCCATAACCTACAGATCCTTCAATAAAAGGAAATTTAGTTCTGGAGGAATTACTTAATAAAGTAGTTTTATGGGTTCAATAATAAAACTAGGGTAGTTTAAATTGGGTGTTGAAAACAGGGTGCATTTTTCTTTGAGCTGTTTTTTGAACTTGCCCAGTTAGGCTGTTTTGTTAATGTAATGGCAACAGGGATCATAATACATCATGAGACTTAAGGTTTACAAGAGTACAACCCAGTAAAAAAAAAGACTATCTGGTCTGGTCCGTAACATGTGTACAGTAGCATACACTACAGGCAAACAGAAATCTCACAGGTGATGCCCTTCTCACCACCAGCTAAGCTTGTTGGAAAGTTCTGCTGATGAGATATTCTGCCAAATTACTTTGGCAGTCTGTTCTAGGAACAACGTGACGGGATCTACAATACATGTTGATCACTTCCTGATGGATTTGCTGTCAAATATGTTTTCCTTGCAAATTTCTCCACAAAGGACAGGTGACATACAACGACCCAACTGTTTGGAGCACTCCGTGGCAACGAGGCTAGTTCCAGCCTTTCCAACAGTGGGGACAGGTAACAGACCTAAGGGGCAACTTTTTCACACAGAGGGTGGTACGGGTATAGAATTAGCTGCCAGACGAAGTGGTGTAGACTGGTACAATTGCAACATTTAAGAGGCATTTGGATGGGTATATGAATAGGAAGGGTTTGGAGGGATATGGGCTGGGTGCAGGCAGGTGGGACTAGATTGGGTTGGGATATCTGGTCGGCATGGACGGGTTGGACTGAAGGGTCTGTTTCCATGCTGTACATTTCTATGACTCTATGGTGTTTGCATACGATGGTCAATGAAGAACTTGATGCAGCCAAACACAAACAAGTGGCCATCAGCGTGAGGGAGGTATTAGGTACAGCCTTCCCACCTTACCTAGAGTTTGTATATGTTGCATATGTTCGGACACAGACCACCTTAGACCCCTAGATAAGCGGACGATGGCTTGGATGACTGCAATGGCACAGGTTCAGGGAATGGGATAGACCTGCACCGCATACAACACAGAGCTCCTCACACCTAAACACCAAGCTTCTACCTGCAATGGAGAGGGAAATGGTGCTCTTAAAAGTCCAGTTTCAACCTCACCTTGGTGATGCATTCCTCCCAAGATTCTGTGCAAGCTCCTGCCCGTCCAAAGCATGTTCACTGAACCTTCAGGTAATCTGTCCTGATGGTTATGAGATAACGGATCAGTTGGCCCAGTTCCCAAAGAGTGTGGCCTTGCTCTTGCATCAATTTATCTTGGCTTCAGAGGTTAGTTCAAACTGGTCACAGATGCTAATAGAGATGCTTCCTGAAGAAGGGCTTATGCCCGAAACGTCGATTCTCCTGTTCCTTGGATGCTGCCTGACCTGCTGCGCTTTTCCAGCAACACATTTTCACCACAGATGCTAATAGCTTGCACACTTATAGCCGATCTAAAAGGAAAACAGAGAGGCTTTGATCTGCAAACCTCCGCTGCCTGGAATAGGCACCCATCTCAGGCCTGCATTTTTCCTAATAGATTCAGCAAAGGGCTCTTTACAACATAAGGCAGGAGAGCGTGGGCAGCCCTGCCGAACTCCAGATCTGATTGGGAAGCTTTCTGATTCCCACCCATTGATTGAGTCTACATAAATGATCTTGGTATAGAGCAGTCTGATCCAATTGCAAATTCTCTCCCCAATGCCCACTACGGGCAGCACTTCCCACACTTGGCTGTGCGATATTCTGTCAAAGGCCTTCTCTTTATATAGGATGAGGCAGGCATCCACCTCCCTATCTTGCACTAAAACAAACGTATCCCTCATGAGCCCCACGCTTTCAGAGATTGTTCTGTCCAGTAAAGCAGGTTGGGCCAGGTTGAATGACCTATCCTAAAACAGACCTGACCCTGCCAGTGATATCCTTAGTGAGGATTTTGTATCAGCAGTGAAACTGGTCACCAATTCCTCATTTTCTCCCACAGACTAGTTGAAAGTAATAGAGATTTTGATACCAGCAACAGGTGCATGTTAATTTAAAAAGATAGGACACAGCTAAGTCAACTCAATATGATGTGAATTTTAGAGTTTTACCTATATCTGTTTTTTGGCTCACTTTCAAAACAACTATGTTAGGTACAATAAACAATTTAAATAAAAATTCCCTGTCTATTGGATCTGTTGGCAGGTCATCCTTTATTTCCTATTTCTATTTGTTTTAATGAAAGGGCAGGTAAGAGTTAGTCTGGGGTACATGTAATTCATTTCCAGACTGAGTAAAGTTAGCAATTGTTCTTTCCTAAATGACATTAGTGAATGAGATGGCTTTAACAACAATCCCAAAATTGAATAACTGAGACCAACTTTTCATTTTCCAGAACTCTTAAACCAATTTTAAGTTTCAAGCTCTTATGGTGCAGCTTGAACAGAATCTCTGAACTATTAGTTCCATCTTTCATATTATTTGCCAAGTACAAAGAACTTATGGTCCTTGGTTTACAAATCTACAAAGTTCATTTTACAAGATCAATGAACAACGGTTTGTTGGACAGACTGCAGGTCAGGAGCAAAACCCTTGATTAACTGAGCAGAACTGAAAAGGCTCAGCTTGATTCAGCAAGGCCAAGCTTTAGTTTTACATCATAAGCTCTGCTAATAAGAGCCTGTAGTTCTTGAATCCTGTGGATCTCTCCTTGACCAGTTCCATTCATTATCTACACTGTAAATTCAAAAGCTGAAGAGATGCCAAGTCACTGTCAGACAATAAATTTGCAACATAGACATTGCTGTTGTGAATTTCAACACATTCACGTGGATTATTGCCCCAACTAAAGCCAATTATGTTGAAAATGTATACGCAATAAATATTGTACTTAAAGAGATCTGTTTGATGAATGGCGATTTTGTAAAGGAATTAAAATTCCCAAACTATTTTCTACTGGCACAACTACACATTAGGCTGCTAAATTAACCACATTGCGGAGATCCCATATTTTACAATACTTAGGTCATATGCTACAGCAGAGGTTCTCAAGCCTTTTGCTACTGATTAATTACAATGACAAAAAGCAAATGGTGCTTGAATAGAGGTTTCATGCTTATTAACTTAATATCTCAATTCCGAAGGATTTCAAAGACTCTTAGGTAGTACTGGTGTACACATTATACACTTTGGGTAGAGCATATCTTCACTTTTAGTGCAATACTGCAATATTAATTTTATAGTTTTGAAGTGGATGACAAATTATTCATCTGATATCTATATTAATTCTTCACAATTACTTTTCTCTATTCTTCATACATTAAACTTGCTCTTCCCAAAATCGCTCCCATTATATTTGCGATTAGGTCTGGCACCCTGTCATACAGTTGTTTTCTTGGACAGAGATTTGTTGCGGTGCAGGTTTGCCATTGTTTCTCAAAAGGAGTGCAAGAAACAAATTACAGCAATGATATGCCCGCTATAAAACAGATCAATTAATACCTACAGAAAAGCAGGCCTAAAAATAATGGTGGATGCCTTCAAACCTTTGATTTCAGAAACCCTATGCAAAGATGACTTTGGGTCATGCAGCAGCCTAACAACATGCCATTACAACTGAACTGCCTGTCTGTAAAAACAACTGTATTGAAACAGAAAGGCTTCATTTCACGGTGAAGTGAAATTTAGTAACAGTAATTGATGTAAAATAAGTGCATACACAACTTAGTTAGAAATTAACATGGAAAGGAAAATGGAAACACTAACAGCTCAGTGGGTAATGAGATTTCCTAGTAGGATATTAACATAGGGTTTGAGGTGCCAAGGTTCACTACCTCAATTCTGCAGTGTGAGCTGCAATTGATATAAAGAACTTTCCCTTGCATAGCTTACGTAACTTTCTCAGCCCAAGGAGCAATATACTGACATCAGCAGTTGGTTCAATTGTTAGGCCATTTGAATGACACTCAATTTAAACAAGGAACAACCACGTGAACATTGGCTTTGGCAGCCCCAAGTTACAATGAAGCTGTACACCACAAAATGCAACAGGAAAGGGGAAGCAGAAAATCCTTGCATTAGATCAATTTATCAACTACCACAACTAAGAGAGCCGAAAATCATTATTTTGCACTATTCGCGCTGAACATAGGATTTGGGAGAAGTAGGCCCTTCAAGCCTGTCCTGCTATTTGATAAGGTCTAGATTGTTGTCCTACCAGATTGTTTTTGATGTTGCTGAAATATTTCTAATCAACCGGTTTAGAAATATTATTACAAACATCTTGAATCAGTGGAACTTGAACCAGATCTCTGAGCTCAGAGATAAGGAACACTACCACTACACTAGAAAGGCCTATAGATATTTTAGTCAACCTGTTCAGATATGCTAAGACACACGTCTGAAACCTGTGGGACTTGAACCTGGATTTCCTGGCTCAGAGGTAAGGACATTAACAGAGCAAAAGAATCCAGAATTCACTTTGTATACACACAAAAGTAATTACTAGGGGGGTCAGTGTTCATAACTTCAAAAGTGAGTTTCAGCAGTCCAAGTAACCTAGTCCTGCAACTAAATTATGGCCCAATAAAGCAGAGACCACACAAATCAGAATGGGTGAAATTGACAAGCTGTTTATTACAAGCAATATAGCTGGGAGAGAAATTGACGAGGCTGACACAGAACTGACAGTCTGTACAGGTAGATCAAGCGTTCTGTTCCCTTGAGCGGAGGGTGAAGCCAGGTTTTATAATTAACCTTATTGTACAAGACTCTTAAAAACGGGGAAAAATACAATGTATTTGGAAATGGAGTAATCTAGTTACAACGATGGTAACTGGAAAACAGTTATCAGAAGAATGTCCTGATTCATGGTACAATGCAACATCCTGACAGTAGCAATGGGTCAGGAGCTTCCAGTCTTTTTTGCAGGTAGATGAGTAAGGTGCTTCCATTGTTCCTGTCATGAGAGCAGTGTTCCTGTCCCAAGAGCAGTGTCCTTGGTGGTGTCTCTCTGTCTGACCTGTTCTTTGTGTGGCTTTGGTAATGCTGGCTTTTGAGACTGCCCTCGGGGCTTTGCGACAGTTGTGTTGATCTGGTATTGTTTGTGGGTGTTGGGAAGTGTATTCCTTGGCTGCGAGTGCTGTCTGGTTTCACTTGTCAGTCAGCTTGGTCATGAGGCATTCTGGGTGTTTTTGGTATAGTTTGCCAAGTTTGCTTTCCTATGGCCTGTGTGTGCCTATTATGGGTTGGGTGGGTGGCAGATCTTCTCCCACAGGCATTAATATTCTGGTTGAGCCACAAAAATCGATTTGCTATTTTAGTAAAAGTACAGATTCGAAGCTATAATCTAATTTTCTGATTCAGACCATTAGAACCTAACATTCATGCTTAATGTTTTCTCAAACACCTCGATAAGTACTTATATTGACTCAGTACAGGCATTAAAATTCATCTTTTCGCTCAAAGTACAATTGATATAGAATTACAAGTAGATATTCACAGACACGTTATTGATCTGCTTTCAAGCCAAGTTATTTTGGTATTATTTGGTACATTTATTACAAGTTTACAAATTACTCAGGGCACAAGAAATCAAATAGCACTGAGACAATGACACTGTGCTAATTTCATTGGATCAGTAATCCAAGGACCCAGGCTAATGCTCTGGGGACATTATTAGATCCTTCAACAGATGTGATTATAAAGACAGTCTCAGCAACGATGATCATGAAATCACCATTTATTGTTGTAAAAATCCATCTGGTTGAGGGAATAAAATTTGCTTTCCTTATATGGTCTGATCTATATGCAATTCCAGATGTGGTTGATTCTTAGCAACCCTTTGAAATTGCTGATCCAAATGCTATGAAGTTGAAGGTATGTATTGTACCTTTAAGACAGGAGAATGTTGTTTTGAACTGAGATACTTTAAGCACCTACTTGTATGACCAGATAACAGTCCCAGAGTGTACTGGCAAATTGAAAATATGTAAAATTTGGCTGCGAAGTGGATATCTGAGGTTTGGTTGCTGTTTTGACAACAATTCGAATTTAACCAGTGTAAATTATGCCCCAGGATACTAAAACCCAATCGAGTTTGATCTTATTGTTTTGCCAACATCGAACCAATGAGACAATCCAATGTTGGAGGGCATAAGAATGTGGAAATTTTGAAAATTGGTCAAAAAGCAATTGCCATAGAGAGCGCACACTAACTACCAATATAACATCTTGCTCTCAAAGAAATTAGAACACACTCTTTAATCAAAGGTACCTTTTTATGTACTCACAGTAAAAAGAAAGATGACGACACAGGAAGATCAAAAGCCAGAGAATGAAGACACAGAAGACGACAGAGACTGTGTGGTTTTGAAATTAAGTTTATGTAATTTTAATAAGTATCTCATTGGAACAGCATATTGTTATAGAGTTGGAGGCAGATAGTAAGCAGTTACGACAAGGGGGGGGGCTTAGATTTGTGAATAGTTTTTTGTTTAATGTTCACTTTTATAGTTAGAAAATAAATTGATGTTATTTTCTTGAAACAGAATTTGGGAGTTATTGGTCACTCGTTTTAATAGATTATGAGGAAAGGTGAGCTTTTCTGGGTGTTTGGTTGAATTAACCGAGCAGTTCGCCTCAGTGTTGTAACACGATCATTCAAGCACAATTAGGGAAAGGCCAGTGATGCCCACATTCAATTAAAGAAAAAGGTGCTATTCGAAAAGAAAGCATATTTATTATGTTCATA
The DNA here is from genome assembly GCF_004010195.1 of Chiloscyllium plagiosum. NCBI lineage: Eukaryota > Metazoa > Chordata > Chondrichthyes > Orectolobiformes > Hemiscylliidae > Chiloscyllium > Chiloscyllium plagiosum. Next base: position 48,790,881 of record NC_057728.1, read on the forward strand.
AAATCGTTATGAAACAGGTCAAGGGTCTGACTGAATCAAAACAATGAGTTCTGAGGGTCACCAGACCCGAAACATCAACTATGATTCTCTTCATAAAGGCTGCCAGACCTGCTGGCTTTTTCCAGCAACTTCTGTTTTTGTTTCTTAATCAAAACTGTGTTTCTTAATCAAAACTGTGTTTCTGAATTTGCAAGTTAAGCATATCTGTGAATGCATCACCACCTAGTTTCGGAACGATTTCACTCCACTGCTTCTGAAGTTCAGCTACCTGCACATTCAGTTCAACCTTCTCCTAACAACTGTGAAATCTCAACTCCAAATGATAGAGGGAGCAATAGACCCCAACTTCAGGAAAGCTCCAAAAGTGGCATGAAGGAAGGAATTATAAAATGTAACTTTATGGTCTTTTTGTCATCTTATAGGCTTGGCAAATATCTCACAGCAAGAACTGGTTCACATCTCAAAACAATTAAAAAGGGCATTGTTCTTTCACTGGAAAGAGATACCTCTATGCATGGTCATTCCAAATACAGCCGAGCATGCAATAATAAAAAAATTAAATATATCTCAGTAACAGCACCTTTAGCAAATTGTTGTAATTCAAGAAAACTAGTTTAAATTCCAGTTGTAGATATTTCACACCATTTCCGCCTCAGTATTTAACCACCAAGTGTGCGAAAGAGGTGCGTCGAGTTCCATTTTTCACTCAACTGGACCAACTGGAATAGCAACTAATTTAAAGTAATGTCAGCATCCATGATGAAGTTAAATTTGCCATCAGATCCAAGACAAGAAAGCAGCAAGGTTGGTGGAAGGAAGCAAGCTAGATAGATAAAGAGTAGTAGTAGTTTCTCAAATGCATATTATTTGCAATAGTATAGTATACTGTGATTTTTGACAACCGCAGAAGTTGCATTCAGGTTTTTGTTTTTATAAATTAGATCAAACTTTAAATAATGCAGTTAGCTGTTGTCTTCAATGCAATCTTTTTGCATCTCATCAACATCTCGGTTCAGTGTGACTTTCAATTTTCCACATTTTCCTTTCAACTTCAAACTCTGGACTAAATTACGTCTTGGTGTAATTGCCCCTAACTCCAACTAACACAGAGGGATGATTTTCTATAGAAAACTAGCATAATATATTCGTTGATATCCCATGGTTGGCTTGCTTGCTGTTCAGAGTTAGTCAGAGATGTACAGCACGGAAACAGAACCTGGGGTCCAACCCATCCATCCTAACCTAATCTAGTCCCATTTGCCAGCACTTGGCCCATATCCCTCTGAACCCTTCCTATTCATAATTGTACCAGCCTCCACCACTTTCTCTGGCAGCTCATTCCATAAACGCACCACCTTAGGCGTGAAAAGGTTGCCCCCAAGTCCCTTTTAAATTTTTCCCCTCTCACCCTAAGCCTATGACCTCTAATTCTGGACTCCCCCAATCCAGGGAAGAGACTTTGACTCTTTACCTTATCCATGCCCCTAATGATTTTAATCAATCTCTACAAGGTCACCGCTCAGTCTCTGATGCTACAGGGTAAACAGCCCCAGCCTATTCAGCCTCTCCCTATAGCTCAATTTCCACAATCCTGGCAACATCCTTGTACATCTTCTTTGAACCCTTTCAAGTTTCACAACATCCATCCAATAGGAGGGAGATCTGTATTCCACACAATATTCTAAAAGTGGCCTAACCTATGTGCTGTACAGCCACAACATAACTTCCCAACTCTTACATTTAGTGCTCTGACCAGTAAAGGACATTTGAAATAAAAAGTTACCAAGAATTATCTTTGCAATTCTTTGGACCAGTTATTTCATAAATGGATCTGTATCTGATTTGCAAGATGTGACAAATGGAATCCTGCAAGGCCTGTGCTGGGGCCTCAACATTTTACAATGACTTTTACATGAGAGTAAACTTGTAGATGATACCAAGGTAGGTTGGATTTGGGGGTTGTTAAAAACAGATATCTATGTTGAGCAAAGAAGCAAAAATATTGCAGATCGAGTCTAATGTGGGACACTAGGGATAACGCTCCAATCCCCTGCTCATCTCTGAACTGGTGGCTCACCTTTGGCAGGAAGAATATAGGAAGTACAGCATTACTTAAACACAAAATGACTGAAGTATTCCAAGGTAGAGAGATTCTGTTGCCTAAGTCACAAAGATAGCATGTCTACAGGACCTAATCAAGACCATTAATGGGACACGTAAAGGTAGCATCTGGTTATTGCTTTCTGTATTTTTAATTGCGAACTGAAATGGGAAAAAACATTTTAAAACCAAGCATTGCTGGAGGACTATTGCTCAGTTTGAAAGCAAGTAACCTGACATTTACTGTAAACACCATAGCTGCTTCTTGAAGCAGTAGTTGAGGTGCAACTTGCAGATGAATTAGAGCCGATGGGCTATTTTTGGAGCTTTGGTCAGTGACAAGTAGCTGATTGCTCTGTGGACTAGCAAACAGTTATCAATGACAAAAGCCTTCTGCTGGCCAACAACTCTGTGATTGGTGATCAGACAGCTGAACAGCTGAAAGCTGTTAATAGGAAAGGGAGAAGCCATCAGATCTTCACCAACTCAAGAACGCTCTCTGCAGCCATAGGGCGGTATGGTGACTCAGTGGTTAGCACTGCTGCCTCACAGCACCAGGGATCCAGGTTCAATTCTAGCCTCTGTTTGCACACTCTCCCCATACCTGCGTGGGTTTCCTCCGAGGGCTCCAGTTTTCTCCCATAGTCCAAAGATGTGCAGATTAGGTGCATTGGCCACGTTAAAGTTCCCATAGTATCCAGGGATGTGCAGGATAGGTGGATTAGCCATGGGAAATGAAAGGTTACAGAGATAGGGTGGGTCTGGGTGGATGCTCTTCAGGTGGCAATGCAAACTCGATGGGTTAAATGGCTTGCTTCCATACTAAGGATTCCTTGAAGAACTACTTTAAGCCTGAAGAAAAGCAGTTTAATTTTTCCATCAGCAGTTCTTGTAAACTGTGACTTTTAATTAATAGATTAGATTAGATTCCCTACAGTGTGGAAACAGATCCTTCGGCCCAACAAGTCCACACTGACTCTCCGAAGAGCAACTCACCCATTCCCCTATATTTACCCCTGACTAATGCACCTAACACTATGGGCAATTTAGCATGGCCAATCCACCTGACCTGCACATCTTTGGACTGTGGGAGGAAACTGGAGCACTCGGAGGAAACCCACGCAGACATGGGGAGAATGTGCAAACTCCACACAAACAGTTGCCCGAGGCAGGAATTGAACCTGGGTCCCTGGCGCTGTGAAGTGCTAACCATTGAGCCACCATGCCACCCCTAAAATTCATCACTGAGATGTCGCTGGCTAGTTCAGCATTTACTACCCGTCCTTAATTGTCCATAGGGCTGTTTAGAGTCAATCACATTGCCAGGTATCAACCTGGATCCGAAATTCAAGTAAATTGAGGAATACTGTACATTTTAAAAAATCTTTAATTTTTGTGACAACTTCAGGAATAGCAGAGTTTGATTTCAGTGTGCTACCACAATTATGTGCAACATTTTCACTACTTAAAGGAAATGAACATAAAAGAAAGGATGTTCTATTTTAGTCTCACAGGGCATTGATGAGACCACATCTCAAATATCACGTGCAGTTTTGATTTCTTTATTTAAGGAAGGATGACCAAGGAGGATAAGTTTGACAAGATGGGCTTGATTCCACTGGCATTTAAAACAGTGAAGAATGATTTGATTGAAATGTCTAAGATACTGATTGGTGTAGACATGTGGATGTGGGAAGAATGTTTGTTCTTGTGGGTCAGTCCAAAACTAGTGAAAATGGCTTTAAAATTAGGGGTTACCCTTGCAGGACATAGGTAAGGAAAATCTTAGTGTTATTTAGGCACTCAAAGCCTTTTAAGATAAATGAATGGATAGATTCTGGCTGGGCAGTAGATGGGAATGTGGAATTCAAAGCACAACCAGATCCGTCACAATCTTAACAAATGGCAGAACAGGGGCTGACTTGTCTATTTCTGCTCCTAGCTTGTATGTTAGCACTAGTTTTTACATGCCCTGTAGGTTTCTTCAGATTGTTAAGTACCATAGATTGTACCCACATTGCCTTGCATGTCCCCCATGACCATTCAAATATCTTAAGATTATAAATGAATTCCATTCACTTAGCAGCTTGTTAGTGACAGGTAGTGCACCATGCAAGCATGCGGCTAATATATGGTATGGGTAGTGCTGGATGCACTTCTGATAACAAGCTGCCAACAGCAATTTAATGTGCTGGCTGTTTGAATGAGTATTTGCAGATATCAACTGTCACTCAAGCTTCTGTGCTGTCTTTATTTATTTAAAAACACAAAGAATAGAAAATAAATTATTTACAGTTGAGTACAAAGCATCAGCATAATTCTCAATTACCAATTGCAAGTTTAGAATGTAAAAGAAACCATTTCAGTTACAAATGCATGTCGTCTTTTTAAGATGGAAAACATCGCAATATTACAATATATTCAGGAAGGAGTGTGTATTTTAAATGTAGTTTCTATTCATTCAGAAAATAAACTTCAAAATTGCAACAGGATAAAAGCTGCTTTAAGTAACTTTTGGGACCATAATACTAGAATCAGAAGTAGGCCATCCAGTCTATATCGTCTGCAATGCCATTCAATAAGATAATGGTTGATCTGATAATCCACAAATTCATTTCCAGTCTTATGTTTCAATAAATTGCCTCCTCTCATCCTTCTAAACACCAATGAGTACAAGCCCAACCTACTCAGTCTCTAAGGAAATTAGACCAGGAATCAACCTAATAACTTTCCCTGAACTGCCTCCAATGACAGTTTGAGATCTTATGGTGCACTTACCACCTCTGAGCCAGGAGGCCAAGGCTCAGGTCCCATTTGCTTTAGAGGTGTATCATAATATCTGAACAGGTTGACTATAAAATATCTATATTCCTTAGGTAAGGGGACTAAATAATGTTGCAATATGGTATGGTGTGTCTAGTGCCTTGCATTGTTTAAGCAAATTCTCCAATGTTTATACTCCATTCCCTGTTACATAAAAAGTCAACAATCCATTCCATTTGCCTTTCCTCTTACCTGCTATACTTGAATGCTGTTTTTTGAGATTCATGCACAAGGTTTCCTAAATCCTTCTGTGCTTCAGCTTTCCTAAGTCTTACTCCATTTAAATAATACTCAGCTCTTCTATTCTTCCAGGCAAATTGCATAACCTCATTTTCCCAGATAGATTCCATCTGTCAAGATTTGTGGTTCTTGGGCGTCACTGGTTGGCCAGCATTGATAGCCCATCCTTGTTTGCCTTTAAGATGGTGGTGAGCTGCCTTCTTGAATTGCTGCAGTCCATTTGCCGGTTGGGATGGAATTCCAGGATTTTGACCCAACAACTGGAAAGGAACGGCGGTATATTTCCAAGTCAGGGTGGTGAGTGGCTTGGAGGGGAACTTGCAGGTGGTGGTGTTCCCAAGTACCTGCTGCCCTTGTCCTTCTAGATTGAAGTGGTTATGGGTTTGGAAGATACTAAAGATCTTTGGTGAATTTCTGCAGTGCATGTTGTAGATTGTACACACTGCTGCTACTGCGTGCTGATGGAGAGATTGAATGTTTGTAGATGTGTTGCCAATCAAGCAGGTTGCTTTGTCCTGGATGGTGTCAAGCTTCGAGTGTTGTTGGAGCTGCACCCATCCAGGCAAGCTAGGAGTATTACATCACACCCCTGACTTATGTCTTGTAGATCATGGAGAGACTTTGGGATGTCAGGAGGTGAGTGACTCACCACAGTATCCCTAGACTCTGACCTGCTCTTGTAGCCACTGTGTTTATGTGGTGAGTCCAGTTGAGTTTCTAGTCAATGGCAACCAAGGGATTCAGTGATGGTAATACCATTGAATGTTCAGGAACGATGGTTAAAGTATCTCTTATTGGCGATGGTCATTGTTTGGCATTTGTGTGGCGTGAATGTTACTTGCCACTTGTTGGCCTAAGCCTAGATAATGTCCAGATCTTGTTGCATTTGAGCACGGACTGCTTCAGTATCTGAAGAGTCGTGAATGATGCTGAACACTGTGCAATCATCAGCAAACATTCCTACTTCTGACCTTATTACAGAGGGAAGGTCGTTGATAAAGCAGCTGAAGATTGTTGGACCTAGGACACTAACCTGAGGGACTGTTGCAGAGATGTCCTGGAGCTGCGATAACTGATCTTCCACAACCATCTTCCTTTGTGTCAGGTATGACTCGAACCAGTGTTTGCCCCCTAATACTCATTGATTCCAGTTTGCCAGGGCTCCTTGATGCCACACTCAGTCAAATGCAGCCTTGATGTCAAGGGCTATCACGCTCACCTTACCTCTGGAATTCAGTTCTTATGTCCGTGTTTGAACTAAGGTTGTAATGAGATCAGGAGCTGAGTGATCCTCACGAAACCCAAACTGGGCATCACTGAGCAGGTTGTTGCTGAGCGGGTGCTGCTTGATAGCACGGTCGATGACCCCTTCCATCACTTTATTGATGATGGAGAGTAGACTGATTGAGCAATACTTGGCCAGTTGGATTTGTCCTGCCTTTTGTGTACAGGACATACCTGGGCAATTTTCCACATCGTCAGGTAGATACCACTGTTGTAACTGGACTAGAAGAACTGTCTGTCTTCTTTTAGTAAGCCAATCTTCTATCCATGTTAAATATGTTAACTCCAACATCATGGGCTCTAAAGTAATCTTACGTACAGTACTTTATCAAATACCTTTTGGAAATCCAAATATATTACATCTACACATCCCCCTTTTTCTATCTTGTGTGTTACCTTCTCAAAAGAACAAAGTACATACAAGTCAGTTCTTGTATAACGGGACAGCTCCGTTCTCACAGCATCCAAACTAATGGGCCAGAATCACATTATAGCCAACACAAGTCAAAATAGGTATGAATGGGACTAACTAACTACTTATGTAAAATACATTTGGAAGTGGATTTTTCCATGTAAAAACAAAATAAATAAAAACTGCACAAGAGGTACCTTAAAGAATTTAGGGTCTCAATATATGTATTCAAAATCAGTCTCTCCATGGTGGTGAACTTACAGAGTCAAAGAGCAAGGAATCTATAGGTAAAACAACTAGAAATTGAGTGTTTTGGAGACCAGTCAATGCATTCCTATTCCTATTTCAAAATCTCTCTCTTTTCTGGTCATATGACTGGAATTCCATTATAATTTGTGTCTCCACACTTGAATCCACAACTGCCAACAAATACTTTTTTTAGGCTAACAGTTACAAGCTAGTTGAGGTGAGACACTGTTGCATGACAAGCTTACAAAGAATTCCATTTTCAATATGCAATTAAAAATAGAAAAAAAATAATAAAAATGGTTGCAAAAAGAACAGCAGGTCAAGTAACAATGACAAAGAGCAGGTAACCTTATGTATGTAGATGCAAACTCTACAGAACTATACAGACAAAACTAACAGGGGTACTTTTGAAACAGTTACTAAGTGGGAAATCAATCCGACCACCTTCCAACCATCTCCAAGTCCAACGAGGTAAAAGATGCTCAAGACAATCACTAGCTGGTAAATATATTCAAAAGGCAAATGGCTAGGAATAGATAGCTGAAGCTAACCCAGTAAAACTTCTTCAAGTTAGGAGTGCTACAGTGCGAGCAATTTTTAGTTGTCAGCTGTTTATTAAACGGACAAGGTGAAGGGAATGACAATATCTGACAGCAATTTCATTACCAGAAGCAAGACATAATTTACAATCTGTATCGTTCTAGTAAGAGTTTTATCAAAACAACTTACATTTAATTAGCATCTCTAATGATTAAACCTCAACAGGCACAGCTGCAAACTAGCTTTATGGAGGCAATTTGACATTGAGTCACAAAGGAGCTATTAGAGGGCAAATGAAGAAACGTTTGGTCAAAGATGTCAGTTTTGAAAGGAATGTTTTAAAGAAGAGGAGGCAGAAATAAAAACTGAGCACTGAGGAACTAAATACCAGAAGCATAGGGCTAAAGTAGCCAATAGTGCAACAATCAAGCATGTCAAGAGAACAAAACTAGGAGTAATTCAGAGACATTACAATAATAGAAAAGGGACAAGACGATGAAAAACTTGGAAAACTGATAAGACTGTTGAAACCGAAATACCAGGCTAGGTGTAAAGTTTTAGGTGAGCTTGGTGTTTTAGACAAAGTGAAAGATGGGAAGTTGGTCAGGGGAACACTGTAATAGTTAAATCTAAAGATAACAAAGACATGCTGATGACACAAATATTACACTCTGATACCAAGATTCTGATTCAACAAACAGTTGCCTGAGAGAGGGGTTAATTCAACGGCTAAGAAACAAAATTTGTAGCAGAGATCAAAACAAATAAAATAAAATGTTAATATACAATAAATTACATGCTATAGTAATCAACTTTTAAGCATCCAGTTGGGTTGAGATAAGATTAAAAAGGATGCTGCCAGGGTTGGAGGATTTGTGCTATAGGGGGAGGCTGAATAGGCTGGGGTGTTTTCCCTGCAGTGTCGGAAGCTGAGGAGTGACCTAATAGAGGTTTATAAAATCATGCGGGGCATGGATAGGGTAAATAAACAAAGTCTTTTCCCTGGGTTGGGGGAGTACAGAGCCAGAGGGTATAGTTTTAGGGTGAAAGGGACGAGATTTAAAATGGACTTAAGGGGCAAGTTTTTCACGCAAAGACTGATGAGTGCATGGAATGAGCTGCCAGAGGAAGTGGAGGAGGCTGGTACAATTACAACATTTAAAAGGCATCTGGATAGGTAGATTAGGAAGGGATTAGAGGGATATGGGCCAAGTGCTGGCAAATGAGACTAGATTAATTTCTAACATCTAGTCAGCATGGACATGTTGGATCATGGAGTCTAAGTCTATAGATGTACAGCGTGGAAATAGACCCTAAGTTACTAACCAAAAAGTAACTAGTTGAATAAGAAAGACAACTGATTAAAATTGTATGAAAAGGGAGAAGTTTTATTTATACACAAGTTGCAGCTGGTCTTTTTCAGACATTTGTTCGTCAAACAGTAACAGACCTGAAACTTTTAATTATGTCTCAGACCCATTGTTCCAAGATGGGATGAAGACAATTTGGAATAATTTGAGATTTTAAAAATATTTTTAAAGTATAATGAAGAACTAATATATTATTTACATTTCTAAGTCAATAACATATCTGACAACTGGAAAGATGGTAGCTTTGTACATTTCCCAGTGGAAAGGAAAATGGAATGCTCACTTTTATTGCTAATAATGGAAGCTGGAGTATAAAAGTCATGAAGTCTTACTACAACTGTACATTAGTGAACCCTTAGAGTACTCTGTACAATTTTGAGCTCCTACTTAGTTTTGTACTTGCATTGGTATCAATTCAGAAAAGATTCACAGTGCTGTTTCATGGTATGAAGGACTTATCAAAAGGATGCGTTTAGCAAGACATACTCCTTGGTATTCAAAAGAGTAAAAGGATATCCTACTAAAACATGATGTTTTGCTTTTTGGGGGCAGATCCTAAGAGAAGGTTTTCTAGAACTAGGCAGCACAATTTTAATGCCATGCTTTGAACTGAATGAAACACAAGATCATAGCTGATCTGAACATGGCCTCAACTCCAATTTTCTACCTGCCCCCAAAATTTTACACTCTTAACAGATCAAATTTTTGTCTAATTCAGCTTTGAAAGTATTCAACTACCCAAATTGTTTTTTTAACATCACCCCCTTCACAAAGACAGCAAATTGACCTTCAATAAATTTCACCTCTACTCAGTTTTAAATGTAGCACATTGAAATTGAAACACGACTCTGAAATTGTGATAATCACATTACTATCGTCACCACAAAAACAAATCAAAATACCATTTTACAAACCTAATCTTCAATATAATTCCCATACTAATCTGAACCATAATACATCTTTTTTCCAGAATTTCTCTCATGTATGGAGATACCTATTGCATATGGAAATGCAAAGGTTTCTCCCACTATTCAGAGTACATACATATTTCATTGTTGTCAACAAATTAAAAAGTAAAAAAAAATAAGTTACAGGAGTATTGTGATAAAGGATGACGACGACAGCATACAATGCCGAGTAGATTCAGAAAGTCAGATGGCTTGTCACCAAACACTATTATAACGCTTACCACCAGGGATTCGTAGGGGCATTCAAGGACACGCAGCGAACTACAACTGCACCGTAAGGGAGCGAACTCAGTGCTGTACTGCAATTTTCGATCAGATCACCCGAATAATTCGGCAATATACAAGCTGTAGCTGATCCGGAAACTTAAAGTCAAGCGTGTTTTGTCAGCTCTACAAAGTAAGATAACTACATACTCTTCATACTATAGTACACTAATTTCTCGCCAAAAGAATGACGACTGCATACAAAATTACCGCAGCTGGCTTCTGTTTTTAAAGAAGCATATGGAATTCGCCTTAATTATAAAATATGCATACACAATAAAAGAATGCTTAAATTAAATTAACTCGATAAGATTTGCAAAACCCCAGAACGCTGTCACGATTAAATGCAAATCTGTTGCAGAATTAACTGCATTCGCTGCTTTCATCAACGTATTTATATTCCAGCCCTATCGTTTAAATAGCGGGTGCAGAGAACAGCTTCAGATTAACTACAGTGTCGGGATTTCTGTGTTTTAAAAAAAACCAAAACGATCGCCCAACCTGATGCACGATTATAGGCGGAGACTCCATCCTCAGCAGAAACATGCAGCAGTGCGGGTTTCACAGCTGCAACAAGGCCGGGAGGGCTCGCAGGGAGAGCCCTCCTTCTCCTTAAAGGGCTGAATCAACAAGGCTCAGCTGTTGGCGGCCGGCAACTCAGTCCATTCATAATAAAACAAAAATCAGAACCTGCCACTTTCCCTTTAACGGACCCAAGTTGGAAATAATGGAACGTCGAGCCGTTAAAACCGTTGGTGATGCGGGACAGAGGGAGCTGCATTAACAGGGCCCCACAGATACTGCCCAGGACTCCTCAGGTAAAAACATCAGGTTTCATTTAACGTCACAGCCATTTCCTCACCTAACACCTGCCAAACAATAAGTCTTCACCTCAAACCGACATGTCGATAGGTATTTTTTCCCCACCTTCCCTCCTCCTTCGGCCACCTCAGTCACCGTACCTTTCTATCGACCCCCCCTCAACTTCCCTCCACCTGTTTTCACCATTTACCTCTCGGCTTGAACACCTTCACCAAACCACTGCGGCTGCGCAATAGCGGCTGTTTCTTGCTCATTTCACCGTCCCTGTGTCTGTCTACTACGGCTGCGCATTCGCAACACTTGTTCATCCCATCTACGCCTGCGCTTTTGTGGTAGCGCGGTACTAGTTTTCTCTTCCCGCCCGAAATGCTCATTCCCTTTCGTCTACGGCTGCGCGGTACCAGTTTTCTCATCCCGCCCGAAATGCTCATTCCCTTTCGTCTACGGCTGCGCAGTACCGGTTCACCTCTGGCCCACCCCGAGCCTGCATGCGGCTGCGCAATACCGGCGGTATCACCGCCCTCCCCCTTCCGCTGAGCTTGCATGCAGCTGCGCAGACACCGGTCTTCCCCTACTGTGTGCGGCTGCGCGGGCACGTAGAGCTGCTGCTGTCGCCTAAGCAGGGAAATAAGCAAAATGTTGTGAATACTGGTAGTTCGAGATAAAACCAAAAATACTAGGAACACTCTGTAGGTCAGATAGGATCTGTGCGGAAATATCAGTAAAGGACCAAGGGGAGAACAGAGAGCAAGAATAGTGAAAGAAAGGGCATGGACAAAGCAGAAATGGGAGACTAGGAAATTGAAGAGAAAAAAGGAAGATAATATTTGGGTTAAAAAGGTTGGGATTGATAATTGAGTGATGGGTTTGGAGCACGGGTGCCCGAACTCTAATTGTTATTGAACGTAGGGGGCAGAACGAAGGGACCTTCTTCGGAAGGTCGAAAGTGTGTTGCTGGGAAAGCATAGCAACTTTCCTGATGAAGGGCTTATGTCCGAAACGTCGATTCTCCTGCTCCTCGGATGCTGCCTGACCTGCTGTGCTTTTCCAGCAACACACTCTCTACTCTGATCCCCAGTATTTGCAGTCCTCGCTTTCTCCTCTTCGGAAGGTCGGTGTAAACTGAGGGGCCGAATGGCCTGCTTCCACACTCTCGGGATTCTATCATTCTGTGAACATAATGCCTGATTAGTGCAATTAATACCAAAGCATCCAATCTTTAAAAATTTTCAAATCAACCTATTCAGAGGTGTTAGGCACACATAACACGGAGGGGCAGGAACACTGCCACTGCACTACAAGAAATTCAACTTCTAATCTCTACAATGATCAGTAAGATGCTGTCGGCTGCACTGGCAAGACCAGCATTTATTGCCAATCTCTAATTGTTCTTCAGGTGGTGATTAGCTGCTGCTATTATTGTCAAGATTCTGAGATTTTGACCCAATGATATTGAAGGAATAGTTTTATAAATCCAAATTAGGATGATGTGGCTTGAGTAATTCCCAGGTGGTGCTGTTCTCTCACATCTGCTGCCCTTTTCATTCTAGGTGATAGAGCCACAGATTAGAAAGGTGTTGTCAAAGGAGTGTGAGTGAGTTGCTGCTGCATATCTTTGCTCTCATTATGCATCGGTATTGAAGGGTGATGACTGGGATGCTAAGCAAGTGGCCTGTTTTGTCCTGGTGGTGCTGAGCATCTTGAGTGCTTTGGGGAGATGAGATCAGTTACTCACTATAGAATTCCTTGTTCCTAACCTACTCTTGAAGCCATAGTATTTATGTTTCTGATCAATGGTAACACCCAGGATTTTGACAGTGGAGCATGTTTTGATGGTAATGTCATTGAATGCCAAGGTTTAATGGTTAGGTTGTCTTTTTAGAGATGGTAAAAACAATGACTGCAGATGCTGGAAACCAGATTCTGGATTAGTGGTGCTGGAAGAGCACAGCAGTTCAGGCAGCATCCAAGGAGCTTCGAAATCGACATTTCGGGCAAAAGCCTTAGAGATGGTCACTGTCTGGCAATGGTGTGCAGTGAATGTTCCTGGCCACTTATCACTCCAAGCATTGATATTGTCCAGGTATGACTGCTGATGGAAACACATTGCTTCAGTATTTGAAGAGCTGTGAATGGTGTTGAATATTTTGCTATCATCAATAAATACCCCAACTTTGACCATATGTTGGAGGGAAAGTCTTTGATGAAACATATGAAGAAAATTGAGCCTAGGATGTTGCCATGAGGAACTATCTTCCTTTATGCCAGGCATGAAAAAAATTGGAGAGGTTTTCCCCTGATTCCCATTCACTTCAGCTTTGATAGAGCTCCTTGATGCCATACTCTTGTTAAATCTTGCCTTGGTGTCATGGCCATTAATTGTCACCTCATCTCTGGCATTCAACCTGTTTGTCCAAGTTATTGTCTTGAGCCAAATAAGAGTGGCCCTCATGGAACCCAACTGAATGTGTGAATTTTTCTGATCAAGTACCACTTGGTAACACTATCAATGACCCTTTCCATTACTGTGATGATTTCGAGTAGATCAATAGGATTCTGGATTAGTGGTGCTGGAAGAGCACAGCAGTTCAGGCAGCATCCGAGGAGCAGTAAAATCGACGTTTCGGGCAAAAGCCCTTCATTACCTAGATCAATAGGACATCAAGTGTTCAAATTGGATTTGTCCTTTTTTGTGTGTACTGGAAATGCCAGGGCAATTTTCTACATTGTCAGGTGTATGCTGCTGTTGCTGTCAGTCTTAAAAACTATTGTTGGAATGTGGACAATCTTTTCAGTATCCAATGCCTTTAGACATTTCTACATATCATGTGGAATAACTTGAATTAGATGAAAACTGACCTCAGTTGTGCTGGAGATCACATTCGGTGGCTGAGATGAATTATCCACTTTTGGCTGATGATGGGTGCAAATATTTCTGACACATTTATGCTATTGTGCTGGGGAGCTGCCTCCTGTTAGATGTTTAGTTGTCCACCATGATTCATGTCTAGATGTGGCAGTACTGCAAAGCTTGCTGCAGGGATCTGTTGGTTGTGCAATTGCCTAACAATGTTTGTTGCATGCTGCTTCCACTGTTTTGCCTAAAGTAGCCTTGTTTTGTAGCTTTATCCGGTTGACACCTCATTTTTAGGTATGACTGGCTCAGCTCCTGGCATCTCCACCTATGCTCTTCATTGAATCAAGGTTGGGATACGCCAGACCATTAGGTTATAGATTGTGGTTGAATATAATTCTGCTGTTGCTGAGGGCCCACAACAGTTTATGGATGTCCTGTGTTGAATTCTAGATCTATTTCTATTCCATTTAATAGTTAGCTCCACACAACACAATGAAAGCTATCCTCAATGTGGAGATGAGACTTTGTCACCACGAGGACTGTGCAGTTGTCACTGCTGCCAATGCAATTGTGGATAGATGCATCTGCAATGTGTAGATTAGTGACGATGAGTTCAAAAGGATTTTCCCTCTTATTTCATCTGCCTCAGATCCAGTCTAGTGACTATGTTCTTCAGAACTTGGATATCTTGGCCAGTAATAGTGATATAGAGACACTCTGGTAGATTGGCATTGAGGTCTCTCACCCTAGTTACATTCTGTGACCTTGCCATCCTCAACACTTCTTCCCAGTCCTGTTCAACATGGAGGATTGATTCATCAACCAAGAAGAGAAGGCGAGCTGGGCAGTAGGTGATAATCGGTGGGAAATCTTCATGCCTACATTTGACCTGGTGCATTTAGACTTCATAGGTCCAGAATCAATGTTGAAAGTAACTCTCTCCCTTACACAGTAGACCACTGTTCATAGGATCCCTACAGTGTGGCCGATCAAGTCCACACTGACCCTCTGAAGAGCAATCCACCCAGACCTATCCCACTTCCCTGTCCCTGTAACACTGCATTTCCCATGGCTATTCCACCTAGCCTGCCCATCTTTGACTCTGAAGGGAAACCAGAGCACCTGGAGGAAACCCACTCCAGAGCATCTGGAGAAAACCCACGCTGACACAAGGAGAATGTGAAAACTCCATACAGATAGTCATCCATATAAGGCTGGAATTGAACCCGTGTCCCTAGCACTGTGAGGCAGTAGTGCTAATCACCATGCCACCCTGCTGCCCTTGCTGGTGGACAAGGATGGTGATGGTTGTTTCTGGAAAGATGTGATTCTGAGTGTGGCTATGTTAGACTGTCGCTAAACTTAGTTTGTTGGACACCTTACCCAATTGTGACACAAACCAAATGTTAGTAAGGACTTCTTCACAGCGTCAATAGGGCTGGGATGCTGTTGTCCTTTCAATGCCAAGTCAGGTGGTCTGTCTGAGTTTATTTTTCTTAGACTTTGTAGCAGCTAGGCTATTTCAAATTAAGAAGGAGAAAGTGAGGACTGCAGATGCTGGAGATCAAAGCTGAAAATGTGTTGCTGGAAAAGCGCAGCAGGTCAGGCAGCATCCAAGGAGCAGGAGAATCGACGTTTCGGGCATGAAATCATTAACATCTCCATTATACACACATATTGCTGCCCATCTTTGCCCATCAGGAAAGTTTCCTGAAGAAAGGCTCATGCCCGAAATGTCGATTCTCCTGCTCCTTGGATGCTGCCTGACCTGCTGTGCTTTTCCAGCAACACGTTTTCCGCTATTTCAAATTAAGAGTCAATTACATTACATGTAGGGCAGAGCAAGAAAACTGCAGATTTCTTAAAGAATTGAATGGGGTTTCTTTTATAGCAATTCACAGTGGTTACATGATTATCATTAAACCAGCTACTAATATATTCCAGTGAATTCAGCTGTCATTATCTGCTGTGATGAGGTCACTAGCACATTGGATTTTGGCCTCTGGATTACTGGTCTGTTGACATTACCATTGCATCATCACCCCTTTGGGTTGTAAATTAATTCATTATGTTGCAGTCACAGTTCTCACCTGTTGATGTAGCATCTTTGGTATCTTGACATACTCCTCAATATGTTAATCTATTAATGCATCTTCAATTAATGTATCTGTCACCTTCATTGTAGGTAGAGTTCCAAAACTAATTTCCTTTCAATATAAATATGCAGAGTAAAACTTTGAAGTTTAATCATATGACACAATGCAAGTTGGGTATACCTCTGGAATTTTCACATCAAGGCTGACAAAATAGAACAATTGCCATATGAGAAAATTGTGCAATATGTGTGTATAATGGAGATGTTAATGATTTCAATCTACTCATTTACATTAGTAGTTATACATTTACAATTTAATGAATAAATGTTAGATAAATAATATGGATGGAATGTATATAGTTTATAATGTTAATAAATAAGTATTTGTTAATTAATAGGAATTCTTCAGTGTATTTTTGCATTGGTATAGCTTTTTTTGGATTTCAGCTGGCCCAAATCAAGTACTAACAGCAACCCTTTAGACCATCACCCATGTGAAAGTTGAACTCATGACCTTTGTTCTGAAGAATTGATTCAGAAACTTTTACATTACACCTGTTTACACATTGTAGCCATGGTGCAAATCTTTAAGCAGGCAGTGCCAATCAAGTGTGCTATTTTGTTCTGGATGGTCTGAGGCCTAATGAGTGTTGTTGAAGCTGCATTCGTTTAGGAAAGTAGACAGTGTTCTTTCAATTCTTGGAGCCTTGGAGATGGTGAAATCTTTGGGAGTCATGAAGTGAGTTACCTGCTACAGGATTTCCATTCTTTGACCTGCTGTTGTTGCCAAAGTATTTAGGTAGCTGGTATAAATTGATCTCCAAGATCTTGAAGGACGAGGACGCAGATATGGGAATGTTATTGCGTGTCAAAGGGAGTTTATTAACTTCTCTTTGATTGGAAATGATCATTCCCAAACACCAATGCTATTCAACTATCAGCAAAATTTATTTCTTTTCACATTATGATGTAAGGAAGTTCACTGGTGAAGCAGCTGACAGTGGTTAGGTCTAAGACACTGTTCTGAGGAACTATTGTAGTGATGCCATAGGACCAAGATGATTGGCTTCCAACAACCACAAACATATTCCTTTGTGCAAAATATGACACCAGCCAGTGAGCTTTCTGTCTGATTTACATTGCGATTAATTTTAATAGGATTCTCTGATGTCACAAACTGTCAAATTTGTCCTCATTGTTATAAAGAAGGTTTTTGCTCAGGCAGTGCTGTGCACTGTTTATGACACTTTCCATCACATTAGTGTTTTACATTTAGGTGATAATCAACTGCATTGAGCATATGTGCTTTGCTTTTTGAGGTGATCCCCAATTAACTTTTGTAAGCAGTAGTATCAATTTCTTCCCTAAAGGGAGACATTTGGAATGAATGCACACTTGTCAGTAAGAGCTGTTAATCTATTGGGTATCTGAATTTTTTTTAGATTAGATTACTTACAGTGTGGAAACAGGCCTTTCGGCCCAACAAATCCACACCGACCCGCCGAAGCGCAACCCACCCATACCCCTACATTCACCCCTTTTACCTAACACTACGGGCAATTTAGCATGGCCAATTCTCCATGATCTCAGAATCTCACATCTCATGTGGGTACCAAGACTGACTACCATCTTCTAGATGGAGCTGGAGCTCTGTTTGCCATTACGGTGCTTTTTGTTATAAGTTTGATCATCTAAGCTGTACATCTTACATACTTTCACAAGCAAAGCTGGATGGAGTGTACTGGGAAAAGAATTTAGCAGCAAAGACAGTTGAGGAACAATGTCAGACATGTAAGAAAATATAGATCATAATTCACAGCAAAGACACATCCCAGTGAGGAAGAAGTGAGGAAGGGGATAAGCCAACCATAGTTAACCAGGAAAGCTACGAATAGCATCAAGTTTGTTGTCCAGTTCCTCCTTAACACAAGTTAGACAACTTCAACAAGAATGTTATGAATGAATTTGCCAAGGTGTCCCACAATAATGAAGCGATCAAATCACAATGAACACAAGCTGGTGCCAATGCAAAACAGTCCCAACTTTATTAGGAAACCAATTACAAAAGCTTATACAACAGAGCAATGCTGTCTCTAATCATATTCAGCCCCTTAAATGTACAATACTTCCCAAGTCTCTTGTAGATTTGCACAGTCTCTCTCTTTCTCTCTATCACTTTCTATACTACGTTTTTCTCTGCCTCTCTCTCCAGATGGTCAGTGGGTCTCTGCCATTGGCCATTTTTTTTAAGTTTAAAAATATACTTTATTCATAAAATATCTTTATATACATACGTAGTCACTGAAACAGTTCGGTTCTGTATAGTCAAGTTTGAAGAAATAAGCAAACATTAGAGTTTGACTGTATCCAACAAAAAAACCAAAGGCATTTCTTACTTGTACAAGATTATGTTTACATACATTTGAGACATTACATACATTTGAGACACCGAGAGGTTCTGATAAGTAAACAGACCCCTGATTTGATTTTGGAAGAAATACCTAGTTCTAGACCTTAGAATGTGCAAGTCTGCAATACTTGGTCATGGTCAGCTCGTTGCTCTGGAAGACGAACAAGTTTCAGGCAGACCAAAAAGCATCTTTCACCAAGTTGATGGTTCTCCAGGAGTAATTGATGTTTGTCTCAATGTGCATCCCACAGAACAGCCAGTAGAGCACAAGAGCCCTGCATAACAGAGCTGCTTGGGATGAACCGTGATAAAAATGCTACATCTTTCTCCAGAATTCCTTTCCAAAGGCACATTCCAGCACATTCTCATCAACCCCGCAGCCGCACCAAGGGCAACGTAGAACGTCCAGGTGTACATGAAGGATCTCACATAGTGCCCTTCTCATCAAGCGTTGTCATGGTGCTTGTTGGAAAGATCTGGCATGAATTTGACAGTCTGCACAAGAAGCAACCTGACAGGATCCACCTTCTCCTTTTTCCGCAGGACCTCAAGGATGCATACTGATCTCCTCACAAGGTCCATGAGATTAGTCTGCAGATGTACCCTGTTTTTATACCATTTTGGATAGTTTATCTGGACCTTGCTATAGTTCTAGTTAATATGATTAAGCAGAATCAGCATAGTTTTGTGAAGGAGAAATCATGCCTAACAAATTTACGAGAATTATTGGAGGTGATAACAAGCAGGGTAGATAAAGGGGAAGCAGTGGATGTATTATATTTAGATTTCCAGAAGGCGCTATATTGGGCTACTTAATAGGATGAGCCCATGGTGTTGGAGGAAGTACATTAGCATTGATAGAGAATTGGCTAACTACTAGAAGACAGAAAATTGTGATAAAGGTGCAACCTGTAACTGGTGATGCGCCACAGGGATCAGTGCTGGAGCCACAATTATTTACAATATAGATTAATGACCTGAATAAGGAAAGTGAATGTAATTTAGCTGTATGTGGATGACATAAAAATAGATGCGAAGGCAAGGTGTAAGAATGATACAAAGAGTCTGCAGAGGGATATAGACAGATCAAGTGAATGGGCAAAAATTGGTAGATGGAATATAATGTGTGAAAGTGTGTGTTTATGCACTTTGGCAGAAAGAATGAGGAGCTACATATTGTATAAATGGAAAAAGACTGAAGAAAGCTGTAGAATGAAGGGAATCACAAAAAAGATGCCATCCAATTTCAATGAATAGCAGGGAAAACAAATGGAATGTTGTCCTTTATTTTAAGGGAATGGAATATAAAATTAGGGAGATTATTCTAAAACTACAAGGCACAAGTCAAACCACAGTTGGAATACTGTGAACAATTTTGGGTCCCTTATCTAAGGAAAGATATAGTGGCATTGGAGGCAGTCCAAAAAGGGTTCACTATGCTGGTCCCAGGTATGGAGGGACTGTATTTTGAGTAAGTTTGGCCTGTACTCACTGGAATTTACAAGAATGAGATGTAATCTTATTGAATGATACAAAATTCTTTGGGGACTTGACAAGGTAGATGTTGGAAGATTCTTTCCGCTTGGTGGAGGGGGGGGAAGGCAAGTCTAGAACCAGAGGGCATAATCTTAAAATAAGTGGTTACAAATTTAAGACAAAGAAGAGGAGGGATTTCTTCTCTTGGAGAGTACTGAATCTGTGGAAGTCTTTACCAGAAAAGGCTATCGAGGCCAGGTTGTTAAGTATATTCGAGGCTGAGATAGACTTTTTAATCAGTTAAGGTTTCAAGGGTGACTGGCCACAGAGCATTTATTTCAAATGTATTGCTCATTGGGGTCTGTTTCCTGTAGAAGGAATACCATCAGACATGTTATGACCCAGCTGATTGCACAGATTGCTGAGCAGAGATAAGAGGCCCTTGCCTTTTATATAATTCTGTTACTTCCTACGATTGCTTTTCCCGAACAATAGTTTTGTTGAAAGCAACTTTTGATGCATGCTGTCAGAGCAGCATACTACTTTTTTATAATGCAATAATTTTCCAGTCTGCTATGATGAATTGTTTTTTGGAAGCTTATAAATTGAGAGGAAAATATAAGCTCTTTGAGAACACTTTCAGTCATTTGTGTGTGTCCATATTACAGTTTTGGCTTTGTTAGAAACAATATTAATGTAAAACCATTAACAACTTATTTATATTGTACCATTAACATCATAAAACATACACAGCTATCCTTTCACATCCAAGATCCTCTACCTTTGCTTGAGAATTACCCAGCGACTCAACCCACGACTTTGCTAGACCTCTGCTATGGAACTTTTTTATTCTCTGCAGTATATCCGTCCTGGTTCCCAGCCCCACTTGATTCTAATCCTCTGCAAAATATCCAAGGAATTTAATTGATGCATGGCAGATTTTATTTTTGGCATCACTGTTCCTCCCAAACCTTAAACTTTAATACTATGACAATTTCTCTGTGTGCCAATGGAGAATTATAAGCAGCATTGTTCTCTTTCCTGGAAAAATGACCAATCACCCCTTTCAAAAATCCCTCTTACTGCCATCTCACAGCTAATTTACTGATTGACCTCTACCATCATTCTCAACTCATGACAACTCTGGTAGTTATCTTAACTCCACTTTCCTATCCATACTCCATAATCCTTGACTCGCTTGTTTATAAAAATTGTACCTCACTCAATGTTGAACAACTTGAATGTCCCAGCTTTCACTGTTTTCTGGAGAAGAACAGGAACATTATTTACTGCTACATGATATCAGTTCCTGCACAAGCACCACCATTTTTACCATTTCATTGATGTGGCTTGTTACTTTTATATAAGTAAGTTTATCTGTTATATAACAATTTTTTAAGGTAAATTAGAAACTCTGATATAAGACAGTAAATGCCCACATACTTTGACCGTGAATTCAGTATCTCAGTTTGGGCCTTTTTCCATTATCCACTTGCACTTTCTTATTAGTTATTATCTTGCATTTATTCCCGCACATTAATTTTTCATGATTAATTCCGGATGCAAGTTCGTGCAGACTGTGATGCTAACTTAGACTGTGCAACCAAAATGAAAAATTGAGTTGAGATTAGGTCTTGTAAACAGCAAATAAAAATTCCAAGTCAATTCATCTTAAGATAATACATATTGTTAATACTAATCAACTCCTGATTCTTGTCAAAGCCCTTGGAGCTAGTTGCCTATCAACTATTCCAGCTAACTATTCCAGGTGAGTGATGAAAACTGGAAATGAAAGAAAAGAGACAGAGATAGTGGAAATAGTTTCCATATAAAATCACACTTCTGTCTGTGTCGTAATTATTTTCAGATACTTGTTTACCTTAGAGAAAACAGTCACTGAAGGATTACTCTTTAATGATCAAGAGGTATCTAAAGCCCAGGGAAGAAATTAACCAGGTGTGCCCCAATGACATCAGCCAATAGAATAGCACAGGGATTTCTCCTGTCTGTTTTATAGCTGAGCAGAGATAAATTGTTACACGGTGATTGGAAAATTCCAGGGAAACTGTACAGCCCTCACAGCACACACTCCACTTTGTTGAGTCAGGAACTGGGCTGCCTAACCAGTGATCCTTGAAGAGGCTGCTGGAGGCCACTCAAAGAGCAGAAAGTACTCCACAAGAAAATCATGTCCTACTGCCAACATGTTAACCCCCCTACCCCCAACCACTACCAGAATCACTTCTGCTCCTTCTTGAGCTGTTGGCCAGATCAGTCTGGCAGCTATCTAACTTCTTGCCATTTTTAAACAATAAGCATTAGCCTGTAGCTGCTTGGTGACATTCAAACACGGCCTAATGCCTAAGTTAGTTTGGGCCACAGCCCACTGCCTCTCTGCCAATTCTGCACTAGCTTTGAATTTGTTTCCTGGTAAGTTATTAGTCTTAAAGTCTTAAAGCTTGGATATATTAACAATTTGCTCAGAGTACTCTGCCCTGCCCATGACCCTGTTACTCCAAGTCCCTGCTTGTTATTACTTGCAAACTAATTTCATATACACGCTTCCAATCAATTTGAGCTAATAATTTATTATTGCATAACTTTGTAATTATGATGAAGTAATGATGCATTAAATAGGGATCACTAATGCTGGATATAAATTGGAAATTACGTTTGTTAATAGAAACGTGGTAATTCAGGTCTTGTGTAATTCAGTGAGATTATGGCTGGTCTGTGATGTAACTCCATACACCAGCCAAGGCCCCCATATCTTCTGAGAATAAAAATCAATGAATCACAGCTTTCAGGTTAACAATTGATCTAACATTAATTGCCATTTGATTATAATAATAAGTAGAATTTCAAACTTTCACCACTCATTTCAATCACTCTTCCTTGATACCTATATCAGTATCAGTAAAAGAACGACTGGAGGTTACCTAATCTGTTAAGGAAGCACACAAGTATAGGTTGAGGATTGCAGTCAAGTGCTGCAGGTTACTCGCAGGGACACAGAAGGTAACAAAAATGTCTTGGAGAGGAGCCAGGGCATTGGAAATCCAACTGGTAGAACTTGTATATGCATCTTAAGGGAGCAGTGGCAGAATCTGTCAAATGTTTTATGTGTGTAGTGATTGGAACCAGGTTGATCTTATTGACTATGAGATCCTTGATTGGGGTCATTAACCTGGGCCAATCAGGGAACCCAAACCGACCAATAGAAACAGGGGATTCCAACTCTATTTTGATTTAGTCCCTACCCTCCCCTTCACTGTTTTGATACACAGCACTGCCCTTTGATGTGAAGGGCAGTGTTTGTCACTGGCCACCCGGGTGTTTTCCTGTCTTCCTGGTGGTGGAAATCGAATAAAGATTGGTGCACTTTGTGTCTTTCACTGTGTCTCCCACCTGCACACACACACACCATGGGTTCTGGGGATAAAATAAGCACTACCGCACTTAGGTGGTAGTGTGGGGGTTAAAATTTGAAAAAAAAAGAAAAGAAAAAAAAGGAAGAAAAAAAAGAAACAGGGGATTCCAACTCTATTTTGATTTTGTCCCTACCCTCCCCTTCACTGTTTTGATCACACAGCACTGTCCTTTGATGTGAAGGGCAGTGTTTGTCACTGACCACCCAGGTGTTTTCCTATCTTCCTGGTGGTGGAAATTGAATAAAGATTCGTGCACTTTGTGTCTTTCACTGTGTCTCACACCTGCACACACACACACCATGGGTGCTGGGGATAAAATAAGCACTACCGCACTTAGGTGGTAGTGTGGGGGTTAATAGAGAGAAAAAAATAAAAAATAAATAAAAAAAGAAACAGGGGATTCCAATACTATTTTGATTTAGTCCCTACCCTCCCCTTCACTGTTTTGATCACACAGCACTGTCCTTTGATGTGAAGGGCAGTGTTTGTCACTGACCACCCAGGTGTTTTCCTATCTTCCTGGTGGTGAAAATTGAATAAAGATTCGTGCACTTTGTGTCTTTCACTGTGTCTCACACCTGCACACACACACACCATGGGTGCTGGGGAAAAAAATAAACAGCAGTGTTAGCACTACCGCACTTAGGTGGTAGTGTGGGGGTTTAAAAAAAAAGCAGGTTAAAAAAAAGCAGCTGTGGTAAAAAATAAGCACGACTGCAGTTAGGCGGTAGTGAGAGGGGGGTTTAAAGAAAAAAAAACAAACATGGGAAAAAAAAAGAAACAGGGGATTCCAACTCTATTTTGATTTAGTCCTTACCCTCCCCTTCACTGTTTTGATCACACAGCATTGCCCTTTGATGTGAAGGGCAGTGTTTGTCACTGACCACCTGGGTGTTTTCCTATCTTCCTGGTGGTGGAAATTGAATAAAGATTCGTGCACTTTGTGTCTTTCACTGAAGGAAAAAAAAAGAAAAAAGAAGAAAAAAAACTAAAACAAAAAAACAGGGGATTCCAACTCTATTTTGATTTAGTCCCTACCCTCCCCTTCACTGTTTTGATCACACAGCTTTGCCCTTTGATGTGAAGGGCAGTGTTTGTCACTGGCCACCCGGGTGTTTTCCTATCTTCCTGGTGGTGGAAATTGAATAAAGATTCGTGCACTTTGTGTCTTTCACTGAAGGAAAAAAAAAGAAGAAAAAAAACTAAAACAAAAAGAAACAGGGGATTCCAACTCTATTTTGATTTAGTCCTTACCCTCCCCTTCACTGTTTTGATCACACAGCACTGTCCCTTGATGTGAAGGGCAGTGTTTGTCACTGGTGCTTGCCCTTTGAGGTGAAGGGCAGTGTTTGTTACTGGCCACCCGGGTAGAGAAAAAAAGAAAAAAAAAACAAAAAAAGAAAAGAAAAAAAAATAAAGTCCAAAAAAAAAAGAAACAGGGGATTCCAACTCTATTTTGATTTAGTCCCTACCCTCCCCTTCACTGTTTTGATCACACAGCACTGCCCTTTGATGTGAAGGGCAGTGTTTGTCACTGGCCACCCGGGTGTTTTCCTATCTTCCTGGTGGTGGAAATTGAATAAAGATTGGTGCACTTTGTGTCTTTCACTGTGTCTCACACCTGCACACACACACCATGGGTGCTGGGGAAGAAAAAAATATAATAAGCACTACCACACTTAGATGTGGGGGGAAAAAAGTGAAAAAAGAAAACAGGTGTGTAAAAGGAAAAAAAAATAAACAGGAGATTCCGGTAAAAAAAAAGAAACAGGGGATTCCAACTCTATTTTGATTTAGTCCCTACCCTCCCCTTCACTGTTTTGATCACACAGCACTGCCCTTTGATGTGAAGGGCAGTGTTTGTCACTGGCCACCCGGGTGTTTTCCTATCTTCCTGGTGGTGGAAATTGAATAAAAGATTGGTGCACTTTGTGTCTTTCACTGTGTCTCACACCTGCATACACACACCATGGGTGCTGGGGGAAATAATAAGCACTACTGCACTTAGGTGGTAGTGTGGGGGTTAAAAAATTAAAAAAAGAAAAAAAATTAACAGGGGATTTCGCCGCAGGGAGTGGAGTGCATTATTTCTCCCTCCAATTCTATTTTGATTTAGTCCCTACTCTCCCCTTCACTGTTTTGATCACACGGCACTGTCCCTTGCTGTGAAGGGCAGTGTTTGTCACTGGCCACCCGGGTGTTTTCCTATCTTCCTAGTGGTGGAAATTGAATAAAAGATTGGTGCACTTTGTGTCTTTCACTGTGTCTCATACCTGCACAAAAAAAAAGAAACAGGGGATTCCAACTCTATTTTGATTTAGTCCCAACCCTCCCCTTCACTGTTTTTGTTTTCCTATCTTCCTGGTGGTGGAATTTGAATAAAGATTTGTGCACTTTGTGTCTTTAACTGTGTCCCACACCTGCGCACACACACCATGGGTGCTGGGGATAAAATAAGCACTACCGCACTTAGGTGGTAGTGTGGGGGTTAAAAAAAAAAGAAGAAAAAAAAACACAGGAGTGTCACTGCCCTTTGATGTGAAGAGCAGTGTTTGTCACTGGCCACCCGGGTGTTTTCCTATCTTCCTGGTGGTGGAATTTGAAAAAAGAACTGGAGTGTTCCCCCTCCAACTCTATATAAAAAAAAAACAGGTGTGCCGGAGAGGTGGGCGCCGCAGGGAGTGGAGTGCAAAAAAAAATAGAAACAGTGGATTCCAACTCTATTTTGATTTAGTCCCTACCCTCCCCTTCACTGTTTTGATCATACAGCACTGCCCTTTGATGTGAAGGGCAGTGTTTGTCACTGGCCACCCGGGTGTTTTCCTATCTTCCTGGAGGTAGAATTTGAATAAAGGTCCGTGCACTTTGTGTCTTTCACTGTGTCCCACACCTGCGCACACACACCATGGGTGCTGGGGATAAAATAAGCACTACCGCACTTAGGTGGTAGTGTGGGGGTTAAATTTTAAAAAAGAACAATAAAAAACCAGGAGACTTTGTATTTAAAAAAAATAAAAAATATATAAACAGGAGATCTACCGCACTTAGGTGGTAGTGTGGGGGTTAAAAAGAAAAAAAGAACAGGTGGGGATTCCTCCCACCGTCAAACCCTCCCAGGACGGGGACAGCACGGGGTTAGATACAGAGTGAAGATCCCAACCCCCCACCGTCAAACACTCCCAGGACAGAGACAGCACAGTGTTAGATACGGAGTAAAGCTCTCAAAAAAAAAAGAAAAATAAACCCTTTGATGTGAAGGGCAGTGTTTGTCACTGGCCACCCGGGCGTTTGTCTATCTTCCTGGTGATGGAAATTGAATAAAGATTTGTGCACTTTGTGTCTTTCACTGTGTCTCACACCTGCACACACACACCATGGGTGCTGGGGAAAAATAAGCACTACTGCAGTTAAGTGGTAGTATGGGGGTTAATTAAAAAAAAAGGAGTGTCTGATCACACAGCATTGCCTTATGTGAAGGGCAGTGCTTGTCACTGGCTACTTGGGTGTTTGCCTATATTGAGAGTTGGATCAGTGTGAGAATAAAGAAAAAAAGAAAATAAACAGGGGATTCAGAATCTCCTCACTTCAGGGATTGATTCCGAGCTGGCTGAACACAGCCAGTATTGTGCACATGTACAGGATTGATAATCATCTCGAAAGGAGTAAGTTGATTAGAGATAGTTAACACGGCTTTGTGAAGGGTAGGTCGTGCCTCACTAACCTTATTGCGTTCTTTGAGAAGGTGACCAAACAGGGGGATAAGGGTAAGTCATTGATGTAGTGTATATGGATTTCAGTAAGGCTTTTGATAAGGTTTCCCATGGTAGGCTACTGTACAAAATACAGAGGCGTGGGATTGAGGGCAAATTAGCAATTTGGATCAGAAATTGGCTAGAAATTGATAGAAGACAGAGGGTGGTGGTTGGTGGGAAATGTTCATCATGGAGTTCAGTTACTAGTGGTGTACTGCAAGGATTTGTTTTGTCATTTTAATAAATGAACGGGATGAGCGTGTAGAAGGGTGGGTTAGTAAATTTGTGGATGGCACTAAGGTCAGTAGATAATGGACAGTGCTGAAGGATGTTGTAGGTTATAGAGGGACAAAAATAAGCTGCAGAACTGGGCTGAGAGGTGCCAAATGGAATTTAATACAAAGTGTGAGGTGATTCACTTTGGAAGGAATACCAGGAGTGCAGAGTACAGGACAAATGGTAAGATTCTTGGTAGTGTAGATGAGCAGAGAGTCTCTGTGTCCATGTACATAGATCCCTTAAAGTTGCCACCCAGGTTGATAGGGCTGTTAAGAAGACACATGGTGTGTTAGCTTTTATTTGTAGAGGGATCGAGTTTCAGAACCATGAGGACATACTGCAGCTGTACAAAACTCCGGTGTGGCTGCACTTAGATTATTGCGTGCAGCTCTGGTCACCACATTATAGGAATGATGTGGAAGCTTTGGAAAGGGTTCAGAGGAGATTTACTGGGATGTTGCCTGGTATGGAGGGAAGGTCTTATGAGGAAAGGTTGAGGGACTTGAGGCTGTTTTTGTTAGAGAGAAGAAGTTTGAGAGGTGACTTAATTGTGACATATAAGATAATCAGAGGGTTAGATCAGGTCGACAGTGAGAGCCTTTTTCCTAGGATGGTGATAGCTAGCGCAAGGGGGCATAGCTTCAGATAGAGGGGTGATAGATATAGGACAGATGTCAGGTGTAGTTTCTTTACTCAGAGAGTAGTTGGAGCATGGAGTACACTGTTTACAACAGTTGTAGACTCGCCAAATTTACGGACATTTAAATGGTCATTGGATAGGCATGTGGATGAGAATGGAATAGTGTAGGTTCGATGGGCTTCAGATTGGTTTCACAGGGTGGCGCAACATCAAGGGTCAAAAGGGCCTGTACAGCGCTGTAATGTTCTATGTACTATGTTTTATATAAATAGTTGGTGACTTGCTGATGGGTACCAGCTTCTGTGCAGTTATTTCAACATGCTTCAGGAAAGAATGGTCTATCATATGACTTGGACCATCAGGTCCATGTTACAACATTTAATGTAAGGTAGGCAAGGAGCAAAGTACAGGTCAATTTATCACAATAATGTAGCCAAATGAAAAAAAAATCCAAAATTGATACTCCATAACAATGGATGCCTCGACATTAAGGATTCTTAAGCATTGCAAGGATACAGCAAAGGTGAGGGGGCTCTTGTGATGCAGAGATAGTGTCCCTACCTCTCAATCAGAAGGCCTGAGTCCAAGTCCCACCCGCTTCATAGATACAGTGAAGATGCATTGCATCCTTCAATATTGCAGGGATAGCGTGTGTAAGGAGCAATCTCAGGATGTGGGACAGTTCACTTATATTCAGATGGGAGTTGAATTTCTAATGTGACTCATATGTCTTTGACTCAAGGACCATTTTAACACAACCATCCAGGAGTATGTATCAAAGCTAATTAGTGCTCAGCTAAAGTTTGCACACATGCTTTAGCTTTCACAGTTGTGAGGAGATCAGAGATACAGGCGAAAGAAAAAGTCAACACTTTAATGCTGAAATAAATCAAATTGAAAACCAATTCAATTTGAAAGGAATGTAACATACAGCAAGAAAAGGACTGACTGCCAGGTAAACACTAAAAATAGAGTGCAACAAAAGAAACAGGTATCAGCTTAAAGCTTATTGTTGGAAAAATGTTAGTGCCTATTATAAAGGATTTGATTAGATTCCCTACAGTGTGGAAACCAGCCCTTCAGCCCAACCAGTCCACACCAACCCTCCGAAGAGTAACCCACCCAGACCCATCTCCCTCTGACTAATGCATCTAACACTACAAGCAATTTAGCATGGCCAATTCACCTGACCTGCACATCTTTGGATTGTGGAAGGAAACCGAAGCACCCGGAAGAAA
>NC_057728.1:48820162-48849978 GCF_004010195.1 Chiloscyllium plagiosum
AGTTGGGAGGTCATGTTGCGGCTGTACAGGACATTGGTTAGGCCACTTTTGAAACATTGCGTGCAATTCTGGTCTCCTTCCTATTGGAAGGGTGTTGTGAAACTTGAAAGGGTTCAGATAAGATTTGCAAGGTTGTTGCCAGGGTTGAAAGGTTTGAGCTACAGGTAGAGATTGAATAGGCTGGAGTTGTTTTCCCTGGAGCATCGGAGGCTGAGGGATGACATTATAGAGGTTTATAGAGTCATGAGGGGCATGGATAAATAGGCAAAGTCTTTTCCCTGGGATGGGGAGTCCAGAACCAAAGGGCATAGGTTTAGGGTCAGCGGGGAAAGATACAAAAGGGATCTAAGGGACAACTTTATCACACAGGGTGGTGCATGTATGGAATGAGCTACCAGAGGATGTGGTGGAGGCTGGTTCAATTACAGCATTTAAAAGGCATCTGGATGGGTATGTGAATAGGAAGGGTTGAGAGGGAGATGGGGCAAGTGCTGACAAATGGGACTAGATTAGGTTGGGATAACTGGTCGGCATGGACGAGTTGGACCGAAGGGTCTGTTTCCATGCTGTATATCTCTATGACTCTACAAGTCACCTGCCTGCCCCATTGTGATCCCCCTTCCCCAACAGACTTTGCATGACTTTCGTGGTTGACCATGGCCCATCCTACACAGACACTGCAAGGCATCCCTGGATAACCATGGCCCATCTGCAAGGTGACATCAACTGAGCAACCAGCAAGACCTGAATTAATTTTTGTTGAGTTAAAAGATTAAACATTGCCCAATCCTGGATTGAAAGGATGCCAATCCCTGAACTTGCATTGGACCAACTCTCTTCAACTGAAAATGGAACAGCTCTAGACTATGGCACTAACCCCTACCTGACTGGTGTCCATCATTGACCCACAAAGCATATCTTCTCTTTCCTGTTCACATATCATCATGGTATTCATCCACGTGCACTGTACTTGACAAGTACATTTCAGACAGATATACCACATCTGACATCAATGAAGCACCACACCCAATACCTGCCCCCCCCCCCCCCCCCCCAGCCCTTTCACTATTCACTGTTTCTTACAGTCACATGCTACTGTCTTGGCTTCTGCATTAAATTGTCTCTGTCTCCACAAACAAGCCCCCACTCAACATTGAAAGGAGGCTGTTGATGAAGGCATCTTTTCCCCTTCCAATTTCTCACTCAAGGCCTGAGTAGGGATTTCCAGGTTCCCTTCCTGCTGTTGAACATCTTCCAATCTGAAAATTAAGTCTAGGTAGGAAATGATCCAAATATTGCCATTAATTGGCCACTTAAAGGCCTCAATTGGAAAAGGACGGGTCATCCGGCTGAGACCTCGCCTCCTCCCATTCTAAAACTTCTGAGAAATCAGGATAAATGGGAGACCACTGGGTAGGCCACCCAAGAGGTTTACTGGTCTCCATCCACCAGAGAGAAAAAAATAAAACTCCCCCCTTAGATTCCAAATCCTGGACAATGACCTTGAGGTGATTGATTTGAAAACTTGTCCAGGGAAGAATTCCTCTGTGCATTACATGTAACAATACTGGTAAACTTTCATAAATGGATTTCCAAATTTGTTTTAAAGAAAATATTCTCCAATATTTGGCCACTAGATGGAGCCGCTCTACAGCAGCAAGGCGGGGTGTTGGCAGGAACAAGGTGAAGATCAATGACACTTTGATTTAAAGCATTTTACTTAATGCTTTAAATCAGAGTGTTGGTAGGTAGAGAAAAATTGAAGTCTGGTAATGAAAGATGCAACACTTAAAAACTAGAAAATGTGAAGAATGAAATTGAATTTGTTTCTAATAAGTGCATTAAAAATTTGGGCATGGGGAATTAGTGCAATCAAGTTTATTTCTAAGAGGTATTGATTACATTGGCACATAAGTAAAATAGCAATATAAATAACAGCAGGTGATTTACGTGCATCACCAGTACACAGAATAATGCTTAATCACTGCTGCAATCAGCTACTTTTTTTATCTTGCAATTTTAAGAAACCTTTTCATTTTAGCAAATACAGTAATTAGATTTAGACTGGAAAATGTAGAGTGAAATTGAATGTGTTTATAATCACTATATTAAAATTTTGGGCATGCCGACAGAGTGCAATTTAGTTTATTTCGAACTAATATTGATTACACTTGCAAATGATTAAAGTAGCACTATAAACAAGGTACAACCTTCATGGTAACTCAGCCAGTTTGGGAAATTTAGCAATACAGTAATTAGATTTCGAATTGTAAAGGGTCTTGGGACTCAGGTTTCACTCTCGCAACTCCAGGACTGTAACCGACAAGTACGTTTGCCATCCAGTCTGTCGATCAGGCCTTAGAAAGATGAAGTGGAGAGATAGTGTTGTTAGTGGAGGGCAGTTCTGAGGGAATTTTGATACTTGCCTCCACAAAAGCTCAAGAAATTCAAGGCTATTATTAAGATTACCATTGGGAGAGTCAAGAAAATCCACTCGAGCATCTCAGAATATATGCAAATAAATATAGATCAGTATATGAAAATAGTGCAATGATTCTATCTCCTAGTTGAGTTAAGGTCAAAGAATATGTTCGGTGTATAAAAGCCTAAGCTCATTTTAATTAAATTCCTGTATGTGTTCTTCTAAAGGGCTGACTCCCTGTTTATTTTAAATGTGTTAACAGCTCTATTGAGATTGTCATTGGAATGTAAAAGTAAACTAATATCCAGGTTGCACTTGAGATGTTGTTTAAAACATGATGTACAATATTATTTACTAAGATTTATACAATTAAAGAACATATTTGTTATTGATCAATGTTTCTCTCTACTTATATAATTTGTTTCATTACAGTTTCAATATATCAATAAGCTATTTACTCTTGTATTTTTTCTTAACTTTTTAAAATAAATGTTTAAAATAAATTACAAGGGCATGAGAGAGGAACTGACAACAATCGACTGGAAACAGAGCCTAGTGGGGAAGACAGAGCACGAATGGCAGGAGTTTCTGGATGTATTTGAGGACACAGTACAGAGGTTCATCCCAAAGAAAAGAAAGATTATCTGGAGGGGGATTAGACAGCCATGGCTGTTTTAGGATTGAGTCCTCCACTATCACCTGATGAAGGAGCGACGCTCAGAAAGCTAGTGTGCTTCCAATTAAACCTGTTGGACTATAACCTAGTGTTGTGTGATTTTTAACTTTATGGCTGACAAAGGAAGACAGGAAATGTGTCATTGAAAAAGAAAGAGCCTATAAAGTGGCCAAGAGCACTGGGAAATCAGCTACTTTGTGTCAGTCTTCACAGTGGAAGACATGGGTAATATCCCAACAATTAAGTAGAGTCGAGGGACAGAGTTGAGTATGGTAGCCATTACAAAACAAAGTGCTAGAAAAGCTAAAAGGTCTAAACATTGATAAATCTCCTGGCCCCAATGGGTTCCATCCTAGAGTTCTGAGAGAGGTAGCTGAAGAAATAGCAGAGGCGTTGGTTGTAATCTTTCAAAAATCACTGGAGTCAGGGAAAGTCCCAGATGATTGGACAATCTCTGTTGTAACCCTCTTGTTCAAGAAAGGATCAAGACTAAAGATGGAAAACTATAGGCCGATTAGCCTAACCTCAGTTGTTAGTAAAATTCTAGAATCCATCGTTAAGAATGAGATTTCTAAATTCTTGGAATTGCAAGGTCGGATTTGAACAAGTCAGCTTGGATTTATTAAGAGGAGGTCATGCCTGACAAACATGTTAGAATTCTTTGAAGAGGTAACAAGTAGGTTAGACCAGGGAAACCCAGTGGAAGTTATCTACCTAGACTTCCAAAAGGCCTTTGATAAGGTGCCTCACGGGAGGCTGCTGAATAAGGTGAGGGCCCATGGTGTTCGATGTGAGCTACTGACATGGATTGGGGATTGGCTGTCTGACAGAAGACAGAGAGTTGGGATAAAAGGTTCTTTTTTAGAATGGCAGCTAGTTACAAGTGGTGTCCCACAGGGTTCAGTGTTGGGGCTGCAGCTGTTCACTTTATATATTAATGATCTGGATGAAGAGATTGGGGGCATTCTGGTGAAGTTCACCGATGATATGAAGTTAGGTGGATAGGTAGGTAGTTCTGAGGAGGTGGGGAGGCTGCTGAAAGTTTAGGAGAGTGGTCCAAGAAATGGCTGATGAAATTCAATGTGAGGTCTTGCACTTTGGAAAGAATAATACAGGCTTGGACTATTTTTTTAAACGGTGAGAAAATTCATAAAGCCAAAGTACAAAGGGATCTGGGAGTGCTAGTCCAGGATTCTCTCAAGGTTGATTTGCAGGTTGAATCTGTGATTAAGAAAGCAAATGTAATGTTGTCATTTATCTCAAAAGGGTTGGAATGTAAAAGCAGCAATGTGCTACTGAGACTTTATAAATCTCTGGTTAGGCCCCATTTAGAATACTGTGACCAGTTTTGGGCCCCAGGAAGGACATACTGGCACTGGAGCGTGTTCAGCGGAGATTCACACGGATGATCCCGGAATGGTAAGTCTAACATACATGAAAGGCTGAGGATCCTGGGATTGTATTCATTAGAGTTTAAAAGGTTGAGGGGAAATCTAATAGAAACTTACAAGATAATGCATGGCTTACAAAGAGTGGACGCTGGGAATTTGTTTCCGTCAGGTGGGGATACTAGGACCTGTGAGCACAGTCTTAGAATTAGAGGGGGTCAATTTAAAATGGAAATGAGGAGACATTTCTTCATCCAAAGAGTGGTGGGCCTGTGGAATTCATTGCCACAGAGCGCAGTGGAAGCTAGGACATTAAATGTCTTCAAGGCAGAAATTGATAAATTGTTAATCTCGCAAGGAATTAAGGGATACGTAGAGAGTGCGGGTAAGTGGCGTTGAAATGCCGATCAGCTATGATTGAATGGTGGAGTGGACTCGATGGGCCGAATGGCCTTACTTCCACTCTTATGTCTTATGGTCGTATGGTGATAACAATAATTTCTGATAATAACTGTTAGTGGCAGGGCTTTGGGTCAATTATTACGTATTTCTTCCTTAAATTGGTCCTCTTACTTAGGGAAAAAAGGAATATAGATATAGTAAACTGCTGAGAAAAATCTTAACGCAAACAGCAAAACAAAGTTTTGACCTGTTTCTCAACACTATCCATTACACATACTAAGATCCAGAGATTTTATACTCCTATCTCAACTCTTTAATCTTTTACTTTTTTTCATGAACTGCAGAGACATTTCTGCAATTACTTTCTGATTTCTAAGTCTGCATATATTAACTTTTCCCAATTCTGAAGGATTGCAACTTTCTCAGTCTAACAACTTGAATACTTCAATGCAAGCTCACCTGGCTTAGAAGTTCCACAGACTAGAAAACACGTCTGCAGAGGTGACTGGTTCCCCTGATCTGAATTGTGAAAACTTGATACCCCTGCCAGGAAAAATTTTATTCTGAACTGAATTGTCAACTCTTCTGATCTGAAATCAAAACAAAGCTCAATCTGTCATAAACGCACCAGTATAAACATCATATCAATTAAATCCATAGGCAGCTGCAAACATAAGACTTCTTAAAACAGATGCACTTAGGTGACTGTCCAATTGACTTTTGACCTGTTTAAAAAATCCTTCACGGAACTGACAAAGTTCCTCTACCTTTGTTTTAAAATCTGACTCACAAAAATGATAATACATATTATCTACCTTTTATCACAACATAAATACAGATGTCAGCTGAATCTTAAAAAAGGCATAAATACATAGGCTAAGAAGAAACTAGCCTTCAACATAAAAGAAATTGAAGACATTAATCATATCTATAATTTCTTCTTTTCAGAACTATACAATATTTTAACATTAAAACATTGAGAAATTAGCAAGTTTTGAGAAGATTTGTAGCTGAGGTTGAGGTTCTGGATGTAGGTTTGCTTGCTGAGCTGGAAGGTTCATTTCCAGACGTTTTGTCACCCTACTAGGTAACATCTTCAGTGGGCTTCTGGGTGAAGCACTGTTAATAATTCCTGCTTTCTATTTATATGTTTAGGTTTCTTTGGTTTGGTGATGCCATTTCCTGTGGTGACATCATTTCATGTGGTGATGTCATTTCCTGTTTTTTCTTAGGGGGTGGTAGATGGGGTCTAACCCGATGTGTTTGTTGATTGAGTTCTGGTTGGAATGCCATGCTTCTAGGAATTCTTATGCGTGTCTCTGTTTGACTTATCCGAGAATAGATGTGTTGTCCTAGTCGAAGTGGTGTCCTTCCTCATCGGTATGGAAGGATACTACTGAGAGAGGGTCTTGACGTTTTGTGACTAGTTGATGTTCATGTATCCTGGTGGCTAGTTTTCTGCCTGTTTGAGCAATGTAGTGTTTGTTACAGTCCTTGCACGGTGTTTTGTAAATAACATTACAACACTCAAGATGCTTGACGCTATTCAAGACAAAGCAGCCCACTTGATTGGCACCACATCCTCAAGCTTCCATTTCTTTCTTTGATGATCACTAGTAGTAGTGCACGTGATCTGCAAGATGCACAGCAGAAGTACCTTATGCAGCACCTTCCAAACCCAGAACTGTCAAAAAGGATAAGGGAAGCAGATACATGGGAACACCAGGACTGCAGAGCTTAGTTCTGATCTGTTAATTGTGGGATCATCTAGCTCTATCACTTGCTGCTTAGCATGCAAGTAGTAATGTTCACAGCTCATTTTTAGGTTTACCTGCTGCTACTCCTGACATGCCCTCCTGCACTCTCCATTGAACCAGGGTTGATACATTGGCTTGATGATAATGGTTGAGTGGGGGTTTTGCCAGGCCATGAGTTTACAGGTTGATTGGAGTATAATTCTCCTGCTGTTGATGGCCCACAGCACCTCATGGATGCCGATCCTTGAGGTTCTAGATCTGCTTGAACTCTGTCCCATTTAGCACGGTGAGAGTTATTCTCAATGTGAAGGTGGGACTTTGTCTCCACAAGGACTGTGCGGTGGTCACTCTTACTGATATTGTCATGAACAGATGTGTCAGCTGGCAGATTGGTAAGGATGAGGTTAAACAGGTTTAATTTTGAGACAAATGTCTTTGAAGGATTGTTTAAATTCCATCCCCTCACATCTTTCTTTAGCCTCAAGGTTCTTGCAGTATCTACGCTTGACCTTATTTATACATAAGCCATTATTCCCCAATACCTAACCCTTCTTAGTCTCTTCCCACCAAGTCACACAGAACACAAGATCGATCCCCTTTTCCTCCCCAGCCTTTATTCGCTCTGACATTGGCTACTCTACCAGTACTATGCTATTCCAAGTAGAAAAGACAAATCATTACCTGTGTAAACATCAAATGCCCAGTCATTGTCAGAATGCACTTTTTTTTTAGCTTTCATGCTTAATCTAAAAGAAGGAATTGGATATACTTATATACACTGTATGAATGTATGTACAATGTAAATTTGTAGAATATTATTATTGTTTCAGAACTCAATTGTAAAGTAGAGGTGAAAGAGTAACAAAACAGTGAATGCAAGAGAAATTTAGCAGGTTTGACAGCGTCCATCCAAAATGAAATGCTTGCAATCCCTTCAGTTGAGTAGAGATTGAACAGTTGAGATGGTTGTAATACTGTTGTTAAGAATCTGTAAAGAATATTATTGCAAAAAAAGTTGAATTTTTCTTTTCTGCTGTTTAAGATATAATCTTTCCAAATTTTCTTAAATGCAAATATAGTTTTTTTTTGCTTTTGTGTGATAAAGTTATGTTCTTTTTTAAAAGTACCCAGCAGCCTCATGTGAATATGTTTATTAATTGACCACCATGGTGGTAACCAAATTTAAAAAATAAAATGTTTGATCTATCAAACCCATTTTCACTTTGAAATCTGATTTGTCCACTGTTAAGAACAGCTGGGTTCATTACACATATGATAATATTTTGATAGCGATGTATCAAAAATAATTGGCACATTTCTTGCTCCTCCACCCCAGCCCACAAATTGATCCTTTGTGTCAATTGGAGCCTCTTGTTAGGCAGTGGTCATCTGTCTCCTTTGATATGCCTGGAGTTGATTCATCTACTGGTTACACTATATCCATAGTTGTGTTGGCTCCTTGCTCCTAAGTGATTTCTCCACATATGGTTATTCAAGTTATGACTTTATTCTGATTTACCTTATTTTCTCATTCTTTCTGGTCTGGGAACAATATCCTGTACTGTTGGCAATTCACCTGATTTCTCAATTATCAAAAATTAGCTGGTGGTGGAAGTTATAATGGCTCTCTTATTTTACTTGTTAATGAGATATAATCATTGCTGCCAAAGCCATACTTAACTATCCTTAGAAGCTGGTGATGACCCACCTCCTTAAACCACTTCAGTCCGTGTGGTATAGGTATACCTATAGTGCTGTTATGAATATAACTCCAGGAATTTGACCCAGCAACAATGAAAGACTGGTAATATAGTTCAGAATGATCTGTGTCTTGAAGGGAAACTTGCAAAAGAACTGCTGTCCTTCTTCTAACAGAGGTAAAAGTAACTAGTTTAGAATTTGTTGTCAAAGAAGCCTTGGCAATTCCTATCTTGTAAATGGCACACAATGTAGTCACTCTGCATTGGTGTTGGAAGGATTGAATATTTAAAATGGGGAATGGGTGCAATCAATTAAGAGGTTATTGGTATTGCAATCTCTAAGGCACCTGGAGACAATTGTTTACACTCCTAACTTGTGCCGGGTAAATGGTGGACAGAATTTGGGGTAGTAGAAGATGGGTTACCAGCCACAGAATTTCAAGCTTCTAGCCTTCTCTCGTGTCCACAGTATTTATATGTGATTCAGTTAAATTTCTGGTCAATGCTTTGCTTTGTTCAAGAACAGGATATTCAAAGAAGGAGATGTATCGATGGTAATGCTATTAAATATCAAGCGGAGATGGTTGGGTTCTCTTCTGTTGGAAATGGTCACTACCTGGAACTTTTATGATGAAAATGTTATTTATCACTTATCAGCCAAAGCCTGAATGTTGCCCAGTCTTGCTGCATGGACGTACAACTGGCGTCATTGTTTGAGGAACTGCCAATTGCACTGAACACCTTCAATCACTGGTGAGTATCTCCATTTCTGACCTTTTAATGAGGAGGTGGGTGGGTGGGGGGGGGGGGGGAGGTGCTAGAAAATAGGTGAAATTTTTAAAAAGTTATCCTAGGAGAAATAGAGCTCTTGTGAGGCTGTGGTAGTCTACCTTTCTCTGAGCCAAGAGACCTGGGTTCAAGCTTGCCTGCTCTAGAGGTGTGTCGTAAACATCTGAACAGATGAATGGAAAATCTGTCCTAGGGAAAAGGGGGTTCTTTTGGCACAGTGGCACTGTCTCTACCTCTGTTCAAGTGAGACCTATTCCAGATGCGTATAATCTCTGGACAAGTTGATTAGAAATAACTATCCTAGGGAAAGGAAGAGTCTTGTGATGTAATGGTAGTGTCCTACCTCTGATCCTGAAAGTCAACCCGCTCCAGCGGTGCTCAATAACATTTCTGAACAGGTTACAAAATATAAATATCCGAGGGGACTCCTGAGATATTGTCTTGCCAGTGATGACCTCCAACAATCATGACCATCTGATCCATTTTCTCTGTTGAGAGTTACGACTTCAGCAATGGAGAATGTTCTTATTAAAAACTATAACTCTCAACCCACCTCTTGAATTTAGCTTATTTGTCTGTGTTTGGAGCAAGGCTGTAATGTAATCCAGGGTCAGATGGTACTAGCTAAACCCAAACTAAAGGTCTTTGGCAAGTTGGTGCTAGATAACTGCTCCTCATAGCACTGTCAATTGCACCTTGCATCACTCTCTAATAATTAAACAATTAAATAAGAATCATGGAATAATGAGTCTATAAATGGCTGGATTGGATTTGGATTACCTTCATGTGGATTGGACATAACTGGGCAATTTCTACATTGTGGGATAGATTCCAATTTGTGGCTGTATCCCAACAACTTGGCTAGCTCCATAGCACAAATCTTCAGTACTAAAGCCAAAATGTTATCAACCTTTGTGGTCTTTATTCTATCCAGTTCCTTATGAAATTGTTTGGACTGACATCTTTAATGTTTGGGATCTCAGGAGGAGACCATTTGTTTGCCATTTCTGCTGAAAGATATTGCAAATACTTCCACCTTTCCATTTGCATTTATGCTGTGGAATGTAGTCTCTGTAGGCCTGAGAGTTTATATTGATTATATATTGATTATTTTTATTTTGGTAAAACTGAGTACAAATTTTTCATTTGAAAAACGCTATGAAATATTGCTTTGTACCATTCAACCATTAAAGACAATTTTACTGATAATAAATAGGTACAGTTCACTTCTGATATTTCAATCCACTGCACTCTCTCCACTGTTCACTGCATGTCGAGATTTAGCAAATCCCACTTGATTACGTTCACGGTCAAAAATGGTGTAGAATTTTGCAAGGAAAACATCTCCCAGAATCCAAAGAGGTCCTTTAGAAGAGTACATATTTATTGCCTGGAATCCATAAAGGCACATTTCCTGTTCATCGTGAAACTTGAGAAGAACAAAAAAGACATATTTTAATGTCACAAGAAACTGCACACTTTTTATTTATAGTAACGTGTTATAGTAATATTCTCTAACCAAAATAAATAATCCAGTTGAAAGGGATACCTTTTTAATATAGTCTTGTGCTTCCAATGTATATTCCACATCTTTAATAGTGAAAGTCATGCTTGGCAGCTGGGGAATTTTTCTGCATTCTACCTTAAGCTAACAATTAAGAAACAAATATACATGTGTGAAAATATACATTTGAAACATTTTAAAATTACTTTACTTAGGAATGGGCTTCTCTTTTTATATATTGTTTTATTTAAGTACAAAATGGATATAAAATACAATCCTATCTAAAATTGTTGAAACATTGCGAAACAGATTAGGCTGCTAGCTTTGCTTGTAGTTACCCCAAGTTATTCAAAAGAACATAACTTTGGTAATATCCAAGTTGTTGGAGGAAGTATTAAAGGCAATCACCGGGACAGAGAAGGGCTATTGGGGAAGGTCATTTTAGCGACTGGATAGAAAGGTCATATTTCATCAACATAATTGGATTTTATGTTCAAGTTACAAAGTTGGTAGTATTATGAAGGTAGAGAAGTGTACTGTACCTTTTAAGAGAGTGAAGGACTTAGCAAGCACTCAGACTGCTGGGGAATTTATAATGTAACATTTGGTCCAGCAGCTCGCACTAGCTGAGTTGCTACAAGACAAAAATAAATTTGAATTTGGCCAATCAGTTTAAATTATACCCCAAAATACCAACCTCCAATCAAGTTTGAATTTAGTATATTGACAATATTAAAAACCAATGAAACAATCTGAAAATTTGGGGGATAAGACCAGGAAAACTTGAACAGTTGAGGGAAGAACTGTCAAGCCACCAACATCTGCAGACTTCCCGTAGAATGGCTCTCTTAAAGATACCTTTATCTATCAATGACCTGTGAAACAGAAATCACGAACAAGAAGAAAATAAATCAGAGGAAGATACAAAGAGAAGATTCGACAGCTGGCTGGTTTTGAAATTTGAATTTTCTGGTAAATATTAATTGGGGGTTTTATCAGACTAGTATTGTAGAGGGGAGGTAAAATATAGATGAGACAAAGGAGTTGTAGATAATTGTTAATTAATTATTCTCTGTTAGATTTTTTAAAAGTTGTTAGTTTTTACTTTAAATATTGACTTTTCAAACAGTTCTTTGCCTCTCAATTTTAAACAGATTACAAAATAGGTTAAATCATTTCTGTGTTGTGGGCTTAAATTAGCAAGGGGGGCGGGGTTTACCCATATCGTAACAGTAGATATTGGGAGTCAGATCAACATTATGTATTCTGATTTTCAAAAGCCTTTTGACAAAGCTTCACATGATAGATTACTAAATGAGAATCAGTCCTGTGAAACTGATTGGCAGATTATTTTGCTGGGTATGGAACTAGGTGCTCTCTTGTGGACAGAAGAGCTCCTACTGGACATGGAGAAAGTGAGGACTTCAGATGGCCTGGCCATTAGTAGAATCTGGGATAAGTTATTCTCAATAATCTGGGATGAACATGTCTAGAGAGAACTGGATGC
This sequence comes from Chiloscyllium plagiosum, assembly GCF_004010195.1. Lineage (NCBI taxonomy): Eukaryota > Metazoa > Chordata > Chondrichthyes > Orectolobiformes > Hemiscylliidae > Chiloscyllium > Chiloscyllium plagiosum. The sequence continues at coordinate 48,832,308 of NC_057728.1, forward strand.
AATGGTTATGTTTATAGGACTTTAGATGAAAATAATTTTGGCAAGCAAATTTAGATATAATAGCTACATTTTATATATCTATGTAGGAAGAACTCCAGGGATGTCTCTACAGATTAAGGTCTCTTTTGCTCAAATTTTCTGATAGGAGAAGGACCTCGGGTTATAATCCATAGGACATTGATGGTCCACAATCAGTGCTGCAAGCTTAGTACAAAAATACGCAAGAATTATTGCTAAAACATTCCTTGGGGAGGACAAGGGTGTTTAAGGGAAATGGTAATTTTACTTTAGAGAAGCATAAACTTCATGAAGACCTGATTAAGATCTTTAAAACAATGAAAAGAATAAGTACAATCCAAAAGCTAGATAGATTAGGATAATAGAAATATGTATCTTAAGTACAAGTAAGTTAGATGTGAGAAAACTTTTCTTTACCATAGAAGTCTGAATTAAGTTATTGCCCTGAACAATAATGGACAATTTGTTGCTAACTAAGCAGGTTCTTATGAGAAGTAAACTTATCTACCTATAAGAATGAAGGTGGATCATTGATACTCAGCCCCAGCATAGCCTTCCATAGTTAAATTGATTACCATCAGATGTATACAAGAAGTTTTTTTCAGAGATTTATTTAAACTCTCCCATGATTTCTTTATCTCTCACTTTCTTCCAGGAGAGTGTGTGCCTTATATGTAGATGGATGGGAAGGGAGGGAGGGGAAGAAATTTCATCATGCCTTAATAAGGCAGGTTGAATGAACCAGCTGGTCTTTTAACATGCCTTTTTTGCATTTTTTTAACATCATAAATTATCTGTTCAAATGTGAGCAAACATTTGACATAGCAGGAACTTCAGTTGAATGAAATAGTTTGACTTTTCCCATTTTATGCAGATGTCTAATCAGAAACAATGCAGAGGACTGTGATCAAGAGTTGCATTATATTAAAGAAGCAAAAAACTTAAAAATCAATTGACAGATTATAACTGTAGAAATAAATTAACTCAGCTAAGTTATGCTTTCCTTTATTGGTCAGAGTATTGAGTACAGGAGTTGGGAGGTCATGTTGCGGCTGTACGGGACATTGGTCAGGCCACTGATGGAATATTGCATGCAATTCTGGTCTCCTTCCTATTGGAAAGATGTTGTGAAATTTGAAAGGGTTCAGAAAAGATTTACAAGGATGTTGCCAGGGTTGGAGGATCTGAGCTACAGGGAGAGGCTGAACAGGCTGGGGCTGTTTTCCCTTGAGTGTCGGAGGCTGAGGGGTGACCTTATAGAGGTTTACAAAATTATGAGGGGCATGGATAGGATAAATAGGCAAAGTCTTTTCCCTGGGGTTGGGGAGTCCAGAACTAGAGGGCATAGGTTAGGGTGAGAGGGGAAAGATATAAAAGAGACCTACGGGGCAACTTTTTCACGCAGAGAGTGGTATGTGTATGAAATAAGCTGCCAGAGGATATGGTGGAGACTGGTACAATTGCAACATTTAAGAGGCATTTGGATAGATATATGAATAGGAAGGGTTTGGAGGGATATGGGCCGAGTGCTGTCAGGTGGGACTAGATTGAGTTGGCATGGACGGGTTGGACCGAAGGGTCTTTTGACTCTATGACTCTAAGTGTTGTCCATTTGTATGGCTCTGTTTCACAAACTGCAGTCTACTCTTTCACAGATTCAGAAGAAAAGCCAATTTCACTTTGTTAATGAAAACAAAAGATCATTCATGGAAGGTGTCTGACCTGCTGTGATCTCCAGCACTTTCTGTTTTCAGTACAAATTCCAGTAGTAATTTGCTCCTGCTTCTTTTTGTTAATATTTGCTATTGCCATAAGTTGTCTGATATATCTTAAGTATTTTATACAGAAATGCAATATCAGTTGGTTTGATAACTACGGAATCTGGCTAAACTTTGAAAAATGATGAATAGTTAATTCTATTATAAAAAAAAGTCACTCAAATTGTGGAGGTGCCACAGTGATTCCATTGAGAATCCCATGAACCATAATCCAGAAACAAGAAATGATTTTGTAACTACTGTCACAACCTAATTTTAAACCTCCCAAATGTTTTAATGGCAAAAGTTAACTGTGCAGATAAATATTCAAGTTGTATTTCAAAAATATGATAGCTATCTATTTTTAGAATATCAGGACCCAGATTTTCTGATGCACAGGTAGTTAGTTCTGCAGTGTAGCTGAAAGCTATCCTTTTACACCCTCTAACCCCAATAGCACCCCCCACTACCAGGGCCCAACAGACTTACTCAATCCCCGGATCTGACAACTTACCCCACCACCACGCCCAATACCCCCTCCTCCTTACCAGACCTTCACACCTCCTCTCTTCACAAAACATGATACTTCAGTCCATTCTGACGTACCCCAAACACATCACTTACCTGGTACACTTCCCAGCTTGTACCCAGGCACCTTATCCATCTGGCACCCTACCTACCTGTTAGTTGCCATTCTGCCTACATGATGCCCTTACTCACCTGGCTCCCTAATCTTGCACTTACATTATATACTTACTCTTTCACAGGAGCTTTCAAAATGGCTGCCAGCGCTGCTGGACATTTAATCACAGAGCATAGCAATTAATGCCATGAAAAAGGTGGTGTGGCTTGAATGAGCTATTAGATTTAAAGTACATTCCCCATTTATGCAGGAGCTGTAACCAGAATCTCCTTCCTGAAATGTGGAGCTCTTTCTTAATGAAAGAAATTAGCATAAGAGTGGCAATCTGAATGTAATTGCCACTGCTTGGAAAATCCATTCTTTTATGTTTCAAATATCACTTAAGTTATGTGTTGATTTGCCTGAACAATTAGAATTCAGCATGAAACACTACACATTTCTATTTCTTATAAAATGAAACAGATATGATCAATTCAACAAACATCAAGTTAAAATACATACCTCTCCCCGGCCAAGCTGAAATTCTTTATAATTAGGAAACATATTTCTTATTGAGCTCGGAGGACCAGCTATCAAAGAAGTTCCAGTGTCAACTATTGCAGAACACCCATTCTGACAGGTGATAATGTTGTTATATTTTATTCTGGATAGAAAGCATTGCAAAATGTAAGTAATCCCTGAACCACAGGCACAATATATGTAGACCTATATTTGATCAACGTACTGGTAATTCAGATACAGACTTTGATCTCAGATAACAAATTGATACTTTGATGAATCATAGAGCTGAATTTTAACTCCCAGTAATGGGCAACTTGGCATCATGTCAGTTAAAATTCACAAAATCAGAAATAGAAACCCATGCCAAAATTATCACTTCTGGTTTTAATGAGGGGAGAACAAGGAGCATGAGACCAATTTTTCAAATATTATAATGAGGCTTTCTGTCTACTTTTAAAATTGTGTCAGCCATGTTTCCCAAGCCTCAGGAAACCCAGTAGGCAAAATGAGGTAAATGCCTTTACAACATTTCTTGTGGGCCCAGGTGGAATAGAATTGTTTTCATGAGGCCCAACAAGCCAGCCAGTAAACCCCTACCCGATGATCTATCTCTTCTTCTTCCATCCAAATCATCAGACCTCCCTTTTGATCACAATTGGACCATCACCCCCTCCCTGCAATGGGGATATGTCCCCACCACCTCAAACAGGGCAGTCATAACCACATCCCACAGAAATTGTGATTCAGAACTCCAAAATGTAATGCATTCTTTAAATCCATTCTTCTGTCTTTCCCAAACTCAAAACAATTCCCGTGTATAGAAAATGCATCCTGCCAAAATCTAGGCCAATCTGATCAAACAACTCAAAGCTGTGCGCAGAGCCTGGAGTTAAGGGTTTACTTATGGGGAGAAAATTGCCCAGATCAAAATTATTGCATTTGTTGGGGCAAAGTATAAAGAGATGAAAGAATAAATGAAACATTTGACTTCAATGATTTAGCTATATCACCAGACATGTCTATATTTGTATCATTCATTCTTCATTTAGGGATGGATAGAATTGAAGGAGTTTGCACCTGTATTCATTCTCAGGAAAATTTTCCTGATGTAAATGCAACTTACTGTTGCAGTAGGCATACCCAAGCTGCTGTGTAAAAAAAATCTTAACTCATATTTTACCTCACACTCCCTCACTTCAAATTTTCTGAAGTACAGGTTATCAAAAATAAATCTCCATCTCTGGTAATCATGATTTTTAAAAATTAATTCACAGGCTGCCTGCATCACTGCATGGCAAGGCTATTGTTCAATGCCAATTTCTAATTGCCCTTGGGAAAGTGGTGCTATGGACCTGTTTGAACATTTAAGCAGTTAAGAATTACTCATCTTGTTGTGGCTATGGACTCACACATAAGTCACACCAGGGGGATTTCCCTCCTTAAAAACATTAGTGAACTAGATGAGCTTTCATGACAGTCTAGCAGTTTCAATGATTGCCATTTCTGATGCTATTCCCCAGCTGCTGTTTGATTTCATGTCTCTGTCTCATTAGTCCAGACCTCTTATAACATAAGCATTATAATACAATACCCTTATGCTGAATAATATCAGAACAGCCACTCTATTTGCCATTGAAAAGGATGTACTAGAAGCGGGAATGATTGATCTAACTAGGATTCACTGTTGGCTCCTGATTACAATTATATAAATTGTTATGGACCAGGCTAGGCCCCTCAAACATTTCAAGAAAGTAGCCCAGACTGTAATTTTGTGGTTGCTTTAAGTAGGTATGAGGTGGATATTCCAGGAGTGATGCAGCTGGCCCAACCACTTAGTTTTAAACAAAACATAATTTATTTTCAAGACTACTGAATGAAACACTAACAAAAGAGAACAAAATATAGAATCAATCAATCTATCCGAAAACCCAACAGACTATCCCGACTTAATGATCCTGTTCCAAATATTTACAACAATCCCCATAAACACCCCTTGGCAAAAAAAGGTATAATCAAACACAGGGTCTGACAGAAGAGATGTCAGAGAGAGAGAGAGAGAGAGATGGCAGAGAAATTCAGCATGAACACATTCTTCCATGTAGCTGTTTCATTTTACCAGCAGCCTCAAAACTGACTGACTGCTTGCTCTGATCAGCCAGACTGCTAAACCCAAAACAAAACAAACCAAACCAGAGAAAAATTCAGCTGGGAGAACTGGCCACTCCCCTTTCATTGTATAAGTGTTCTTTTTAACTTAGAACTTCTTCAGGTAAATCAAGCCAGACATTTCAACACTTTTGAAAAAAAACTAAGGACAACACAGCCTTGTTAAAGGAGCAGCATCGTCACAAAATAAGCTTAAATTTGCATAACTTAACTGATTATAAAGGTTAACCAGCCTTCCTTAACAATAATATTTCTGATTGGTTTCATATGATGGTGGTGGGCGGCATGGTGGCACAGTGGTTAGCACTGCTGCCTCACAGCGCCAGAGACCGTAGTGTTAGGTAAGGGGTAAATGTAGGGGTATGGGTGGGTTGCGCTTTGGCGGGGCGGTGTGGACTTGTTGGGCCGAAGGGCCTGTTTCCACACTGTAAGTAATCTAATCTAATCTAATCAAACCCCAGAGATAGTCACTGTAGCCACAGAGAATTGATATCTCAATAGGGAGCAAGAGAGACAGAGATATTATTGATACTAAATTTAATCTGAGGGTCACCGTACCTCTGGAAAGGGGCATGGTTGAGAAGGTGGGATCTTCATGATGACTTCAGACAGGTTTGAGAATTAAACCTATACTGTTCATAGCACTTTACCTTACAAATCAACCAACTGAGCCAACTGCCCCCTCCACATGTTTCATACATCAATATGTATCAAGTCAATAATTGCACACTGCTCATGTAGTAGTACATTTCAGGGAGTTTACAGATGCTTTATAGTAATATTTTCACACTCACTTTTGCACTTCAATTTCCCAGTAAGCCTGTTGTGAGACAGGGACCCAATTAATTCGGCCTGTGTAATGTGATTGGTCAATGCCTCCGAGGATCAATTCACCACCATTTTCACTGTCTATTTCTCTAGGAATACAAAAACATGCTTAGTGTAGAAATGAAAAAGGCTTCATGTTAAAAACAAAAACTGCAGAATTTTTATATTAACAAAAATGCACATTTAAATTGCATATTTGTTTCAGAAACTTGTACTTGTATTATTTTGTGGCCCTTTTTATAAATCTGCCTCAACACACAATTATTCAGTTTAAATTAAAATTAAGAGTGTAGTTGGCATTTATATGCTCCATTTGTGATATTACCATGACTGGCTGGAAAGATAGGATTGATTTGTGGAAACTTGCTTCTGTAGAAATCTAAGGTTTCTGTTTGAAGAAGAGGTGGCCTTGGACTGGGGGAATAGTGTGGTTGCCAAAAAACAGCATTATATCCCTACAAGTTTCTCAAGAGAAAAATGTCATTATTTAATCTGACAGAGTTTGTTCCCTTGTAGATGTGCCTAAGATCATGGGGTCTGTAAGAACAGATCAAGGTCATTCTTATCAAATTATATTGATTCCTCTTTTGGATGTTTTTCTGCATGTTCAACATCGCAATGCAGAAGTGCATTTCGTATTGCCTGCTGTTAAATGTCTTCATTATCAGACAATGTTTGTGATTGCTGTGGGCACATGCAAATACATATTCCATTTGTCATTTACAGAAAGCATTAAGAATAGCCATACACATTTTTGCTTATTTTCTTTAAGGTGTAGATAATTGCCTTATAAACACCATTTGATTTAATATAATAGAGATGTAAAACAAACCTGTTTATTAGGATGGAAAACATGGGTTTATCCAACAGTCTCTGGTTTATCATTCTGTCAAACACGGGAATGGCATCACCTTCAGCTAAAGATGGATATCCTAAACCTAAAATACCATCAAAATGTGCAACAGTAAATGTCGAACCTGGCTCATAGATAGATTCCCCAAATTCTTGTCCATTTATGGTAATGTTTCCAATCTATGAAGAATGAAGAAGAATTATGGGTGGGTATTTAGAAGTCTGAAATCCACATAATGCAATGAACTGAACCCTGAAAACTGACAGGCATATTCACCTTCCAGCCATTTACACAAAATATTTATCTTATTTCACGTGTTTTTGGGTCTAAAATAAATAGTCTGCATATCACAGTATCTATGTAATAGTTCAAAGTAACTACTATACTAAAAACAAGATTAAAATATAATGCTTTAATGAAGTTAATGCAAATGCTGTCTTGGTATTTATTCCATTAGCCTTCATACAGTTTTGAACTGATAAACAGAATACTATCCAGACTCTACCAAAATACATGATAGCCACATTTTTAAGTAGAAAGAGATACTATGCAATGTTGCAATCATCATGGGGAATAGACTCAAAGTATATGAGTCTTAGAGGCAATTAATTGAACAGGAAAATAACGTAGATTAACTATAATGAAAAAGTAAATACAGTCGGTAGAGTCATACAGCACGGAAACACACCCTTCTGTCCAACTAGTCCACATCAACCATAAGTTCAAACTAAACTAGTCTCACCTGCCTGCGTTTGGCCCATATCCTCCATACATTTCTTATTCATGGACTTAGCTAAATATCTTTTAAATGTTGCAAATGTACCTACACCTACCACTTCCTCTGGAAGCTCATTTCACACATGAACCACACTGTGTAAACAAAAACTACCCCTTTTTTCTAAATCCTTTTGGTCTCACCTTGAAAATACACCTTCTAGTCTTAAAATTCCCCACCATAGGGGAAAAACACCTGCCATTCACCTTATCTGTACCCTTCATGATTTTATAAACCTCAATAGGTCACCCTTCAACCTCCTGCACTCCAGTGAAAAAGGTTCCAGCATATCCAGCGTCTCTTTATGGACAAACTGTCCATTCCCAGCAACATCCTGGTAAATCTTTTCTGAGCCCTCTCCAAATTAATAGTATCCTTCCTATGACAGGGCGACCAGAATATTCCAGAAGAGGCCTCACCAATGTCTTGTACAACCTCAACATAACATCCCAATGCCTATACTCAAAGATTAGATTAGACCACCTACTGTGTGGAAACTGGCCCTTTGGCCCTACAAGTCAACACCAACCCTCCGAAGAGTAACCCACCCAGACCCACTTCCCTCTGACTAATGTACTTAACACTATGGAGGAAATCGGAGCACCCAGAGGAAACCCACGTAGACACGGGGAGAATGTGCCAACTCCACACAGATAGTTGCCCGAGGCTGAAATCAAACCTGGGTCCCTGGTGCTGTGAGGCATGAGTGTAAACCACTGAGCCACTATGCCTCTCTAGGTCTGAGCAATGAAGACAAACATGCTAAACACCTTCTTAACCACCTTATCTATATGTGATGCAAACTTCAAAGAATATGTACCTCAACCCTTAGATATCTCTGTTCTACAACACTATACAAGGTCTTACTTTTAATTGTATTAGTCCTGCCCTTGTTTGTTTTACCAAAATACAATTTCTCACATTTATCCAAATTTATCTCCATCTGCCAGTCTTTAGCCCATTGACCCAAGTGATCAAGATCTCCTTATAATCTTAGAAAACTTTCTTCACTGTCCATTGTACCACCAATTTTGGTGTCATCCATAAACTTACTAATCATGTCTTCTATGTTCTCATCTAAATCATTTATATAAATAACAAACAAAAGTGGACACAGCACTGTTCCTTGGGAACACCAATGGCCACAAGCCTCCAGTCCAAAAAAAAAACTTTCCACCATCACCCTCTGTCACCTGCCTTTAAGCCAAGTTTGATACATTCACAAGCATACTCTGAATCCTATGTGGAGCTATGACAAGTAAGTAATATATGAGAAAGGAAAGTATACATACGAAAAGCAGAGAAACAGAAAACTACGGGTAATAAATGAGTTGAATGAAATTGAATCAGAGCAATAAAAGAGAGAATAAAACTAAATTAGCAAGAACTTATAGAGTCATAGAGTCATAGAGATGTACAGCACGGAAACAGACCCTTTGGTCCAACTTGTCCATGCTAACCAGATATTCTAAATTAATCTAAATCCCATTTGCAAGCATCTACCCTGTATCCCTCTAAACCCTTCCTATTCATATACCCATCCGAATGCCTTTTAAATGTTGCAATTGTACCAGCCTTCACTACTTCCTCTGGCAGCTCATTCTATACACATACTACACTCTGTGTGAAAATGTTGCCCCTTAGGTCTCTTTTGTATCTTTCCCCTCTCACCCTAAACCTATGCCCTCTAGTCGGATAGGAAATATTTCTGGCTGTAACAAATATTCCTTTTTTGAGGTATTTTAGGCGTTGGAGGTGATTTCCTCGAATTCCAAGGGCAGCAATTATTGTTTTATATGCCATTGCATTGTTTTGGAACTTTGGAAAGAAAAAAGTCAAAACAACATCCCTTTTAAAAGGGAGAAAAACAGACAAAGGAAGCATATGGTGAGGACAGTGCAGGAGGGAGAGAGAGAGAAAGAACTTTTTAAAACTCATGGAGAAATGCATTGCTATGCACCAGCATCAATTTCATTCTGCTGGGTTTATATGTTAATTTTCTTCACTATCATGCAGTACAGCACTGAACATATTTGAAGCATTATAAAATTGATTGCAACCTCAGCAGGCCAGGTAGCATCTGTGGAGGGAGAAATAGAGCTGATGTTTCAAGTCTAATATGACTTCTTCTCAACATTTCTGAAAGAGTCATACTGAGCTCAAAATGTTAACTGCCTCTCTCTCTCTCCACAGTTCCTGCCAGACTTGTTTAGTTTCACCAGCATTTTCTGTGATTGTTTGAGATTTCCAGTGTCTGCACTATTTTATTTCTATTACAGAAATTATTGCTTCTTTCCTGCAAAAGAAAGAACATTTTATGTTCAATCCTTTCTGATGGCCTAAATGAAAGTATTTGGCCTTTTCAATGGTTCAAAGCTGTGCATATTGTTGAGGACGATAATAATTTATACTAAAAACAATTTGACATATGTCATTGAAGCTATTTATCATTTATTAAACAAAAATGCAACAGTGAAAATACGACTGAGATACATTTCAATGATCTAACTGTTCACATTGTCCAGTTAAGATAAGTTTTAAATGTAAACCTATTCATTGAAAAAAATAAATAGGAAAAATAAAAGACACAGAGATGAATTTCATGATGAGGACCTCATCATAATCTCTGCCATTCCACCAGTTACAGAAACATGGCTCAGAGATGGGCAGGACTGGCAGCTTCATGTTCCAGGATACAAGTGCTACAGGAAGGACAGAAAAGGAGGCAAGAGAGGAGAGGTAGTGGCATTTTTGATAAGGGATAGCATTACAGCTGTACTGAGGGAGGATATTCCCGGAAATACATCCAGGAAAGTTATTTGGGTGGAACTGAGAAATAAGAAAGGGATGATCACCTTATTGGGATTGTATTATAGACCCCCCAATAGTCAGAGGGAAATTGAGAACCAAATTTATAAGGAGACCTCAGTAATTTATAAGAACAATAGGGTGGTTATGGTAGGGTATTTTAACTTTCCAAACATAGACAGGGACTGCCATACTGTTAAGGGTTTAGATGGAGAGGAATTTGTTAAGTGTGTACAAGACAATTTTCTGATTCGGTATGTGGATGTACCTACCAGAGAAGGTGCAAAACTTGACCTACTCTTGGGAAACAAGGCAGGGCAGGTGACTGAGCTGTCAGTGAGGGAGCACTTTGGGGCCAATTACCATAATTCTATTAATTTTAAAATAGTGATGGAAAAGGACAGACCAGACCTAAAAGTTGAAGTTCTAAATAGGCGGAGGGCAAATTTTGAGGTTTTAGACAAGAACTTTCAAAAACTGATTGGGGGCAAATGTTTGCAGTTAAAGGGATGGCTGGAAAATGGGAAGCCTTCAGAAATGATATAACAAGAGTACCTCATCATCAATATTCGCTGTGGAAAAGGACATGGAAGATATAAAATGTAGGGAAATAGATGGTGACATCTTGAAAAATGTCCATATTACAGAGGAGGAAGTGCAGGATGACTTGAAACGCATAAAAGTGGATAAATCCTGAGGACCTGATCAAATGTACCCTAGAACTCTGTGGGAAGCTATGGGAAGTGATTGCGGGGCCTCTTACTGAGATATTTGTATCATCGATAGTCACAGGGGAGGTGCCAGAAAACTGGAGGTTGGCTAACATGGTGCCACTGTTTAAGAAAGGTGGTAAGGACAAGTCAGGGAACTATAGACCATTGAGCCTGATGTCGGTGGTGGGCAAGTTGTTGGAAGGAATCCTGAGGGAAAGGATGTACATGTATTTGGAAAGGCAAGGACTGATTAGGGATAGTGTACATAGCTTTGTGCATGGGAAATCATGTCTCACAAACTTGATTGAGTTTTTTTGGATTAGTAACGAAGAGGATTGATGAGGGCAGAGCGGTAGATGTGATCTACATTGACTTCGGTAAAACGTTCGACATGCTTCCCCATGGGAGACTGATTAGCAAGGTTAGATCTCATGGAATACAGGGAGAACTCACCATTTGGATACAGAACTGGCTCAAAGGTAGAAGACAGAGAGTATTGGTGGAGGGTTGTTTTTCAGACTGGAGGCATGTGACCAGTGGAGTGCCAGAAGGATCAGTGCTGGGTCCACTACCTTTCTTCATTTATGTGAGCATAAGAGGTATAGTTAGTAAACTTGCTGATGACACCAAAATTGGAGGTGTAGTGGACAGCGAAGAAGGATACCTCAGATTACAACGGGATCTTAATCAGATGGGCCAATGGACTGAGAAGTGGCAGATGGAGTTTAATTCAGATAAATGCAAGGTGCTTCAATTTTGGGAAACCAAATCTTAGCAGGACTTATACACTTAATGTTAAGGTCCTTAAGAGTGTTGTTGAACAAAGAGACCTTGGAGTGCATGTTCATAGCTCCTTGAAAGTGGAGTCACAGTTAGATAGGATAATGAAGAAGGTGTTTGGAATGCTTTCCTTTATTGGTCAGAGTATTGAGTACAGGTGTTGGGAGGTCATGTTGCGGCTGTACATGACATTGGTTAGGCCACTTTTGGAATATTGCATGTAATTCTGGTCTCCTTCCTATCGGAAAGATGTTGTGAAGCCTGAAAAGGTTCAGAAAGTATTTACAAGGATGTTGCCAGGGTTGGAGGATTTGAGCTATAGGGAGAGGCTGGGGTGACTTTACAGAGGTGTATAAAATCATGATGGAGATGGATAGTTAAATAAACAAAGTCTTTTCCCTGGAGTGGGGGAGACAAGAACTAGAGGGCATCAGTTTAGGGTGAGGGTGAAAGATATAAAAGAGACCTAAAGGGGCAACTTTTTCATTCAGTGGGTGGTATGTATAAGGAATGAGCTGCCAGAGGAAATGGTGGAGGCTATTACAATTCTAACAGTTAAAAGGCATTTGGATGGGTATATGAATAGGAAGGGTTTGCAGGGATATGGGCCAGGTGCTGGCAGGTGGGACCAGATTGGGTTGGGATATCTGGTCGGCATGGATGGGTTGGGCCGAAGGGTCTGCTTCTGTGCTGTACATCTCTATGACTCTATGACTCAGTTGGAAAGTCTGCTGGCACCATGCTGACTTTAACTCTTGCAGCTTCCACCATGTTAATATGCGTTTAATGAGGTAGGAGTGGAACCTCAGTCCCACATCTGAGACCTGCCAGGCAATTTGATCGGGTGTAGCTCTGTAATCCCAGCAATGCCAGAAGCAGCAGCAGCTGCTACTGGGACTGCAGGAGGGAAGAATGTACACACCAGACTTCCATGTGCATTTTGTTTTGGGAAGGAAATTTACCTCACCCAGGAGGGAGTGAGGGACCAGATTTCAGGGGGGGGGGGAATGCATATGGGGGAGGGGGGGTACCATGAAGGGAATTGGTGCTCCCAATGCCCACAGGAGTCACATCAAAGAAAGTACCTCCCGTTACCTTCCTGCCTTTGCCCAAGCAACAAACTGTTCAGCTGGTTGCCATCCCCAGCTGCACATATTATTGGGGAGGACATGGAATGAGGTCCTTATTAAGGGACACGCTGAGCATGGGGGTTAACAGACTGCCTTACCCAACCCTCATTAGATTGGGTACAGGCCTGGGGTGGGTGTGAAAGAGGTGGACTCACCATCTGCTTTGGTTAAGTGTTCCCCATCTTTAAATTCACTGGCACAGACCAGCCAGATTCACACCCACCCACCCCACCCCTTTGGGTAAACCTATTTAGATCTATTACAGAGTCAACTCAAACAATGCTTGTCTCCTGTGTGATTATTGAGATTCTTTACACGTTAGTAATAGTTGTAATCCAACTTACTGTGATTTTATCTTTACCCATCATTCCCATGAGTTGCCCAGTGCCATATCGTATGGCAAAAGAGTTTCCTTTGGGAGAATATGATGATGAGAAAAATGATTGAAAGCGTCGATGTCGTTCTAGAAAGAAAAAAGAATGGATACTATATACAATATTTAATCCTTCTGCCATTTTCTGGTTCTCTGTTATTATTTCCCCAGCCTCATCTTCTAAGGAACCTATGTTCACTTTGGCCTTTCTCCTACATTTTATATATTTAAAGAAGTTATTGGTATTAGGAAACCCTCTCGCTGTCCATCTTGGTATTACTTACAAATTTATCCGCAAAGTTTACTTCCTCCCTTGTTATTACATTTTTGTTCCAGTAACATAAATTTAAAGGTCTCGTGTGAAAATATTAGTGGAATGGTGAATGGATGTTGGTGAATAGAGTAGGTGAGGGAAGGTAAGTGGACAAGTTTACAGATGGGTACAGTAATATGCGATAAATAGGATAGCTGAGGAAATTACAGGAATTGGTGTCCAGTCAGCTGACACTCAGTGCAGAAGAAGACATTGTCTTCCCACACTATCTATAATGTACTTAGCTGAAGTACCTGTTCTGGTTACCAAGGTCTGCTCCCTGTCTAAGCACATTTACACGGGCTCTGAGGAAAGGTCACCTGACCCGAAATGTTAACTTTGATTTCTCTTCACAGATGCTGCCAGACCCGCTGAGCCTTTCCAGCAATTTCTGTTTTTGTTTATAAAAGGTAGGCTGGAAAGTGAGTAGACTGGGAGCTAATGAAGTGGGACAGGGAGTAGTTGAGTCAGGGCAGGAGGGATTGTCATGTCCAGTCATAATGGGGGTTAATCCATTCTGATTGGAATGAGTCAATTGGGAAAGTTAGATTTGGGGTCAGTCAGGTTTAGGTTAGCTAAATGAGTGGCACAGGGTAATTGGCGCTAGTCAGGGCTGAGGGTGGACAGCAAGCATAGTTGGGTCAGGTCAGGGATCAGGGCTGTGTTAGGGATAGTCAGCAGGTTCAAGGACAGCCTCTTCTCTGCTGTAATTAGATTGCTGAATGGACTCTGACTTCAAATCATGTTCATTTTGTTAATATTGTTCTTGCCTTATACACATCCTGTAAAGAAAAACCTGTAACTCTCACTCTGTCCAAGTTTTTTTCACCCAACGATCTGTATGTCCTTGCTTACTATCATCTACCTGTACTGCTCACAAACAAAGCTTTTCACTGTACTTAGGTACAGATGACAATAAATCAAATCTAATCAATCAGTCAGGAGATAGTCAGGTGTGAGGGGGATTTGGGGGACAGTCAGGGGAATAGTCAAGCACTGAGTATTGCATTGGGGCGGGGCTGTCAATGTGAGTTTTTGGGAGGTAGTTAACCAGAGGTTGTAGGATTTGATTTGTCTGACATTTCCTGGGTGATGACCAGGTAAGTATCACAAACTGTCTCAAGTCTGTAACTCTAGATTTGGAAATATCTGGGGAGCAGGGAAATTTCCCATTAGAAATTGAAACTTCCCATGCAATTCCTACAGGGGTCTCCAACAATGCAGAGACCAGAAGACTTCGGTCCATACTTACATTTAACTTCCAACCAGGAAGGATGGAGAAGCAAACAAGTAAAATTCCGCAAAGAATTATTCATTTGTAAGCAAAAATATGGACCTAGCCACGAAGGCGAAATTTGTAAGTTGACGAGCATTGCTTAGAGAGACCCCAAACAGATTTGTTTCAATAATGATGAAAGTTAAAATAGGATTGCCATCTGTTGTTGGTTTGAAACCAGCAACATACTGCAAGTCTACATTTCCATTTGACATCAGTTATAATCATTTCTGATCAGAACATAAATTGATATAACTTTGATTTTACTCACCGCATGCCTTGCTGATGCAGTAGGCTGAAGGCACCCAGAGATTAGAGGAGCCAGTGTCAAACACTACAGTAAATGTCTGCGGTGGAGTTCCAATACTAATCTCTCCATAATATTGGGCCTAAGTGTTCAAAGACACAATAAAATAAAGCCACTGCACCATCTTAAATATTGACAGTAAATTCTTCAAATCTAAAAGGTCTCCTGTTGAATGCCACAGAATTGCTTCCAGAAGATGCTATCCCATGTTAGCTACCACTCCCTCAGTTTTGGATATCATTAATAAACCCTACCTTCAGGTTTCATAACTTTATTCCCTAGTTACATTCACTTCTCAGATTGACTCAACAGGGTAGAGTTCTAATTTACCATCTGGATGTAAAGTGCTTTTGTGAATTGGATCATGGAAAATGAAAATTGGGCAGCTGATCTGTTTTTACTTCAGATTTTCAACAGTGGCATCTCTTTTTATCTCCAGTCATTTTTAAAGATAACTTACATCCATATAATTTGATAAGTGCTCTGAAGTGACACCAATATCTTGCATCATTAAAACTTCAGAAGGATAACAGCTATTGTATTTGCGGAAAAAGGCATCTGAATTGTGATTTTGGAGAAATTCTTCTAGTTCATTTCTTTCTCTGAGCAATCTCCTTATTGTCTTAAAACGAATTAGAGGAATCCTGTAAAATACATTAAATTCTCAAATAAATACATCGCACTTGAACAAATGCAAGATACAGATCACAAAACACATTCATGTTCTTCACATATTAAGATGCTACCAATTCAAATATTTCACTGGCTCTCCCATTATTTTCTCATCCTTGAGATCATTTTGTACTACACATTGTTTATTTACTGAAAACGCAGGAAATTGTTGTCCATTTTTGTCCATGTATCTTGGAAAATACCCTTTAAAGTGATTAATCAAAAGTGTGACATCAAGAGGTCCTTGGCAATATTGAATTGAGAAATTGGATAAGAGGTGCATGGGTACTAGTTACAGAAGCTTAGAGTACAAAAGCAAAGAAGTAATCATGAACCTTTCTAAAATTCTGTTCGGGAGTATTGCATCAAAATCTGGGATTTATATTTTAGGAAGGCTATGAATGCTTTGGAAAGGGAGTAGAAAAGATTTCTGAGAATGATACCAGTGGTTTAAGTTGCGTGAACAGATTTGAAAAGCTGGGGTTCCATAGAAATGGTTGCTTTCAAAAACAAAGTGAATAGGCACCTGAGGAGGAAAGAAATCGCATGCTGGAGGGTGGACATGTGCGACTAGCGGACCCTGTCGAAAATCTCAAATGGATTTGCCTCCTTCACACCCTCAGCATGAAGTATATTTCAGACCCCCACTTGCAATGTGAAACAAACTTTCTGCATGCCATTGTTGGGTGTTTTGGCAATCACCTTAGATCAATATCACAGTAATAATTTTTAACACTTCTATCAAATCTCCTCTCAAACCTGACCTGCAGGAAGTCAACATGGACATGGTCTCCTTATACACTGTAATCATTTTATGATCTCTTCTATGTCCTGCCTGAATGGCAGCTAAATATTAACAGCCCCTGATGATGGGCAGCCACTCTCTCAAAGACCAGGGCTGAATTTTAGTCAGCAGAATTCCCACCATGTGGGCAGGAAAGTTTTCACCTCCCCAGCTGTGAGACCCAGGGCCATACTTTTCCAATTAAATAGTTGCCACCAGACCACCTGATTATAGGCAGAGGCTGACCCCAAGAGCTATTGTCCAATCAGAGGCTTACAGAAATTGTTAACACGAGGGGTCATAGTTTTAAGCTGTTTGGATACTACAGTTGGAGGGGGAGGTGGATCAATGGGCATTCCTCACCTGCACTGTCCAGAAACCCTTGAGTATATGTCTCTGCGTGGCTAATTGCAAGGGTTGGATTAATTATCACTAATTTACCAACCAAAGAGGAATTGTCAGGCATCATTCTTCAGAAACCATGACTTGTAAGGCTAAAGCAAGGTTAGTGGCATGAAGTTTTGAAGCAAAACTAGGGAAACAAGATATAAAATGTAGATTCACTGATAGCAGAAAAAACAATTTTGCAAATGTTCTTGCAACAAATATTTGGCAGTCTTAATCAATTGACATTAAAGCTATATTTCTGCAGGAAGATCAGCTCAGCAGGGAAATTCATCCTCAAAAGAGGCACCAAATGCAGTGGGAACACTCTGGAAGTTAAATTAATGCTCTAGAGTTGATTAAAATGGGGCGAATTGAGTTCAAAGGTAGACCCTGCTATGTTTACATGGTACCATGAGAGGAGAAAGTGAGGGCTGCAGATGCTGGAGATCAGAGCTGAAAATGTGTTGCTGGAAAAGCGCAGCGGGTCAGGCAGCATCCAAGGAACAGGAGAATCGACTTTTCGGAAAAGCGCAGCGGGTCAGGCAGCATCCAAGGAACAGGAGAATCGACTTTTCGGAAAAGCGCAG
>NC_057728.1:48850137-48851723 GCF_004010195.1 Chiloscyllium plagiosum
ACGAAGGGCTTATGCCCGAAACGTCGATTCTCCTGTTCCTTGGATGCTGCCTGACCTGCTGCGCTTTTCCAGCAACACATTTTCAGCATGGTACCATGAGAGGCAGCTTTCAGGCATCTTTTGATGAACATAAACACTTCTGGTTGAGTGAGAGCCGTGAATTTGAAAACATTGTCATAAATTCAATAAAGCAGAATTCAAAATTGGAAACAAACAGAATGCTGGAGAAACTCAGCAGGTCTGGCAGGTTCTATGGACAGAGAAAAAGACAGTTAATATTTTGAGTCCAGTAGGACTTCTAAATAGTCATACCAGATTTGTATTGTTAACTTTGTTTCTCTCTCCTCATGGAACTTGATGTTTTTAGTAATGCCTCTTCTGAAAATCTGTGATGGGTTCTCAAATGCAGAAGGATTTGTAATTTTTCTTGTGGGAAAGGGAGGTATGATTTGCCCTTAGCTTGGGAAGCTACAAAGTTTAACATAGAACATAGAACAGTACAGCACAGAACAGGCCCTTCAGCCCACGATGTTGTGGCGACCATTGATCCTCATGTAAGGTAAGCCTAATGTACGAACCCTCAAATTTCTGTGACCATATGCATATCCAGCAGTCTCTTAAATATCCCCAATGATCTTGCTTCCACAACTGCTGCTGGCAAAGCATTCCATGCTCTCACGACTCTTTGCGTAAAGAACCCGCTTTTGACATCCCCTCTATACTTTCCGTCAAACAACTTAAAACAATGACCCCTCGTGTTAACAATTTCTGCCCTGGGAAAAAAGTCTCTGGCTATCAACTCTATCTATGCCTCTCATTATCTTGTACACCTCAATTAGGTCCCCTCTCTTCCTTCTTTTTTCCAGTCCGAGCTCAGTCAACCTCTCTTCGTAAGATAAGTCCTCCATTCCAGGAAGCATCCTGGTAAACCCCCTCTGAACCCTCTCCAAAGCATCCACATCTTTCCTATAATAGGGTGACCAGAACTGGGCACAGTATTCCAAGTGCGGTCTAACCAAAGTTTTATAAAGCTGGAACAAGATCTCACGACTCTTAAACTCAATCCCCCTGTTAATGAAAGCCAAAACACCATATGCTTTCTTAACAATACCCTGTCCACTTGGGTGGCAATTTTAAGGGATCTATGTACCTGCACACCAAGATCCCTCTGTTCCTCCACACTACCAAGAATCCTATCTTTAATCCTGTACTCAACTTTCAAGTTTGAACTTCCAAAATGCATCACTTCGCATTTATCCAGGTTGAACTCCATCGGCCACCTCTCAGCCCATCTCTGCAGCCTGTCAATGTCACGCTGCAGCCTACAACAGCCCTCTATACTGTCAACGACACCTCCAACCTTTGTGTCGGCTGCAAACTTGCTGACCCATCCTTCAAGTCATTAATAAAAATTACAAAGAGTAGAGGCCCAATAACAGAGCCCTGTGGAACACCACTCACCACTGTCTTCCAGGCAGAATACTTTCCTTCCACTACCACTCGCTATCTTCTGTTGACCAGCCAATTCTGTATCCAGACAGCTAAGTTCCCCTGTATCCCATTCCTCCTGACCTTCTGAATGAGCC
>NC_057728.1:48852569-48889170 GCF_004010195.1 Chiloscyllium plagiosum
ATATCCTCCCATTGTGCCTGCTTCTCTCCTTCTCCATAGCTACATAGAATGTGAGGCAGTTGTGGCACTATCCCCAAAATGCTCTCCCACCGCAAGATCTGACACCTGCCCCGGCTCATTGCCGAGCACCAAATCCAAAATGGCCTCTCCCCTCACCGGTCTGTCAACGTACTAAGTTAGAAAACCCTCCTGAACACACCTTACAAAAACAGCTCCTTCCAAACCATCTGCTCGAAGGAGGTTCCAATCAATATTGGGAAAGTTAAAGTCACCTATTACAACAACCCTACTTCATTCACACTTTTCCAAAATTTGCGAACCTATGCTTTCTTCAATTTCCCTGCTGCTATTGGGGAGCCTGTAGTAAACCCCTAATGAGGTGACTGCTCCCTTACTGTTCCTAATTTCCAAGGAGAAAGTGAGGATTACAGATGCTGGAGATCAGAGCTGAAAAATGTGTTGCTGGAAAAGCACAGCAGGTCAGGCAGCATCAAAGGAGCAGGAGAATGGACGTTTCAGGCATAAGCCCTTCTACTGAAGAAGGGCTTATGCCCGACACGTCAATTCTCCTGCTCCTTTGATGCTGTCTGACCTGCTGCGCTTTTCCAGCAACACATCTTTCAGCTTTGTTCCTAATTTCCACCCATACTGACTCAGTAGGCAGACCCTCCTTGACAATGGTAACTTCTGTAGCTGTGATACCCTCTCTGATTAGCAGTGCTACACCCTATCCTTTTCTTCCCCCTCCCTATTCTTTTTAAATGTTCTAAACCCTGGAACATCCAGCAACCATTCCTGCCCCTGAGAAACCCACGTCTCTGTTATGGCCACAACATCATAGCACCAGGTACTGATCCATGCTCTAAGCTCATCACTTTTATTCCTGGTACTCCTTGCATTAAAGCAAACACACTTTAACTGATCCCTTGGATCTTTCACAGGAAATTCCTTCCCACTGGCTGCGCAACCTCTTGCTATTGCCTCATCTCCATCAACTCTCACCACCAGTCTATAGCTCAGAGTAAGAAGAGTAGTACTGTAAACAGAACTGTCACAGCAGAGATCCTCTCTCTTTGTGAGGCTAAGAATTTGAAAGAAAGTTCTAGAAAGATTTTGGCAGCAACACCCATTGCAAGTTACATTGATAACGATCACTATAGAATAACTTGTAACTCAAAATGCGTGAATGACAAAAGATTGGGGATTGCTGTTGCAGTTTTAAAACCGATACTGGAGAATGGATAATATTAAAAGTGGGTGGCATGGTGGCACAGTGGTTAGCACTGTTGCCTTACAGCGCCAGAGAACCGGGTTCAATTCCTGCCTCAGACGACTCTCTGTGTGCAGTTTGCACATTCTGCGTGGGTTTCCTCTGGGTGCTCCGGTTTCCTCCCCGAGTCCAAAGATGTGCAGGTTAGGTGAATTGGCCATGCTAAATTGTCCATAGTATTAGGTGAACGGGTAAATGTAGAGGAATGGGTCTGGGTGAGTTGCGCTTCAGCGAGTCGGTCTGGACTTGTTGGGCCAAAGGGCCTGTTTCCACACTGTAAGTAATCTAATCTAATGGGGAAATCTCCAAATTGAAATGGATGGAAAGCAGGGGTCAGCTGTTTAATTTCTTTAAATAGCAAGCTCTAAAAGAACCTGTTGAACATTCTGGAAAACAGATGCTTGCAACTTTAAATAGTAAATAAATAAAGGAGAACATTTGTTATTGCTTTGTATATTTTCTTTTGCCTCCTTTAATTATATAATTCATATATTTTAAAAGGGGAATTTGTTATCATTTAATGGTCAGAAGAGAAGCCTGAGAGCTAATGAAATGAAGAAACTGGTGAGATTTATTAATTCAGCGTTAATTGGGTTTGAATTGGTAGTATAAACATGGGCAGCTAAAAAATCAGCAGGGTATGAGTTTTATGAAGTGTGTTTAACTGAAATAAGATCTCACTAATGACTTGGCCTCTGTTCAGAAAAAATTATTTTCTACTGTATAACATTACTAACTTAAATAGGAACAGAAAACATTGGAGAAACACTGCAGATCTGGCAGTATATGTAGAGAGAAAGAGTTAACACTTCGCGTCTGGTATGACTCTTCTTGCGAGATGTATCTGCAAGTTCACCTTGAAGCACACACCATCCTGGAATTAGAACAATAATTTTTCACTTTATTATTTCATTGGATATGAGCATGGCCAGCACTTGTTGCTATCCCTAATTGTCCTTGAACTGAGTGGTTTCCTAGGCTATTTCGTAAGGTGGATATTGCTATGGGTTTGGAGTCACATATAGGCCAGATTGCAGATTTCATTCCTAAAAGGATATCACTGAATCATATCGGTATTTACTTCAATTGATAATTTCAGTAATTGTGACATGAAACAGCTTCATATTCCAGATTTAATAATTGAATTTAATTTCTAACAGCTGATAAAATTACTTATTGTCATTCTTTTATTGTTGGGTCAAAGTCCTGGAACAGCCTTTCAAGCAGTACTGTGGATGTACCTACACTGAAAGGACCACAGCAGTTCAAAAATGCAACTCATATGTAGCACTACTGCCTCACAGTGCAGGGACCCGGGTTTGATTCCAGTCTCGGGCAACTGTCTGTGTGGAGTTTGCATATTCTCCACGTGTCTGCATGGGTTTCCTCCAGGTGCTCCGGTTTCTTCCCACTATCCAAACGTGTGTAGGTTAGGTGAACTGGCCATGCTAAATAGCCCATAGCATTCAGGGATGTGTAGATTAGGTGCATTAGTCAGAGGAAAATGTAAAAGTAATAGATAGAGGAATAGATAGATACTCTATGGAGAGTCAGAGTAGACTTGTTGGAGCAAATGACCTGTTTCCACACTGTAGGGATTCTATGATTCCATGGTTCTATCGTATTTTCAGGGGCAATTAAGGATAAGCAGTAACTGGCTGTGCTAGTGACGCCCCCATCTCTTGAATGAATAAAAAATACATCCTCATGAGAAAAAGAGGCTCGAAACTCTATCACCCATTGTATGGAAAAGGACTTTCCAATTTCATGTCTGCATTCTGGATTTCTCCATCAAACAAAATAGTTTCATTTATTGATTGGGCAAAATGGCAGTTACCTTTCCATGTGGAAAAGTGTGAGGATCGTCCACTTTGGATTCAAATCAAAATGTTTCCTGAGCAGTGAGAGATGAGGAACTACAGAGGATTATTGGGATTTTGATGCCCTTGTACACATAGAGTGAAAGCTAGACACAGGTTGAAGTAATTAGATTCTTTGCCAAATCTTTTAGCGTTTTGAACACTATAGTTAGGTTAGTGAAGAACCTTCTAATGCAAGGGAATACAAGCCAACTTCATGAAAATTGTCCTGAAATTAGCCCTTTAAGCTTCACCAAATTCTGTACTCATTGCCTTTCAAGGTCAACATATCTGAAAGGTACAATATTCAAAACAGCAGTATTTCCAAACAGGTCTCATTGAAGGATTTATACAACTCAAACTTGCTTATTTTATTTTCCAATTCCCTTGCAATAATGTCAATATCATTCACTGCTTTAATTTACTTTTTGTATCTGTGTATTAACAATCTATGTACATAGAGATATTAATCACTTTTCCACATTTCATAGCCTTTTGCCATGTAAATATTAAAGTTGCCAATCTTCAATCTATTGTGAAATTACCAGCTATTTCAGCCCCTTTTACCAGGGTCTGCTCAATCTTTTCGTTGCATAAAGCCCTTTAAGTACAGAGTTTTAACCTTGCCATGCACCCAATTCTGAATTTTCCATAATCTTTACTCGTGAATCTGACATCAGTGATGGCATCATTTTGAATAGGCCAACCCTACAATTTCTGACTAAAGCAGCTAATGCAAAATGCATGTGCATAAATCTTCCTGTAGTGCTTATGATGCTTTTGCCAATATTGTTCCATATTTTGATTGTAGTTAACTTTTATAAAATGTAGTTTTACATTATTGAATTATCTTCTAAACTAATGTTTTATTTGGATGCTGTTTCATACTTTGCCATTAAACATAAATATTTCGCATTCTTCAAAGCATGCGAAGTGCAAGGAATTTCCAAACAAAAGTTCCATGCACAAATATAGTGTCCAATACTCACTGGTGACTTTAAGTTATTGTTATACAATAGAAATTAACAGCAAGTACAAAAATAACATTCAGTTTTTGTTTCACATATTTTCATGCTAATCAAAAGACAACTAGGGCACCATTTTGAGTACAGTACCTAACCATCAGTGATATACTGACATTTAGAATAGACTGACATTTAGAATATTCAGTTTATTTAGTTCCACTGCTATTAAAAAATTTGCACTTGTATCTGTTTAGCTAGACTAAAAAACATGAACCATAGTGTAACATCAATTATGTCCCAATTTAAGAACAGAACCCTCTGCAATGATGGGATTTACATACTGGTTGAAGATGTGAGCTTCATGCCACATTTTGTTTTTATAATGAACTTTCTATTACAAGTTGCAGCAATATTATAAAATCAAAACAATGCTGATGCTAAGGATCCAAAATAGAAACAGAAAGCTATAGAGAAACTCTATAGAGAATTGTTTCGCGTCCAGTGCTTTTTATTCAGAACACAAGTGATCCAAAGGAGAGTCATTGGACTTAAAATGTCAACATGGTTAGCAGTAATATTGTTCTAGTGTTTAAAACATTAATAACTCAGATGGAAACAAGACAAGAACATGAACTGCTAGCTCATTAATTCTCTATTGTACCTTTACAATTAGACTTTATCCAGTCTTCTAGAAAGATCCACATGAGTTTATTTCGGTCTAGGTGAATTTTTCAAGTTATGACTCGAGATATTACATTCACTTCTGTACCTTTAAAACAATCAGAAATCACTCACCTGATGACAGATTCGGTAAAGTAGATTGAAAATAAAACTATTATTAACCACTTCATTTCTGCTTTGACAGAACAGATGTAACCGGAGTTGGTCACTTCACTGCAGGTCAGTAACATTGAGTGGCGCAGTGAATTTATTGAACTTTCTTCAAGACCCCGTGGTAGACAAGGTAAACAAAAGGCATCGTCACCGTTTGGCAGCATGAAGTCCACAGTTTACATTATGCAATAGTAATTCTGTGGTTTGAAGTTTTCATGACTTCAAAATAGCCACTGTATTTTAGATTAGCAAAACAATGATCAAATTACAATCTGTTTCTAAACCATTTTTGGTCTAATCTTGGCATCTGTTTTTCAGTTTGGTGCATTTGCTTCCATGCTGCTGCCCTGAAGACATCACCGACACTTAATGGGAGCAGCTTCCAAGTGCTTTGCACCACTCTCCAGTACCGAGAAGTGCCTAAAAATAAGCTAAACCCTTTTTTTAAAAAAATAATATCTTGGAAGAGCAGCTAGATCAATAAGATACTTTGATGCTGTTGATTTATGTAGAGCTCAAATCTCTTTTTATTTGTTCCTTTTAAATAACTGCTACATTATTTAAGTGGTAGGGAGATGCATTATTCTTTGTAATTGATTCCTGCAAATTGAAAACTCACTTTAGGAATGTCATTTAAAAAGCTGGTAATTATATGAATAGAGTCACAGAGTCATAGAGGTGTACAGCACGGAGACAGACCCTTCGGTCCAACTCGTCCATGCCGACCAGATATCCCAACCCAATCTAGTCCCACCTGCCAGCATCCGGCCCATATCCCTCCAAACCCTTCCTATTAGTATACCCACCCCGATGCCTTTAAAATGTTGCAATTGTACTAGCCTTCACCACTTCCTCTAGCAGCACATTCCATAAACGTACCACCCTCTGCGTGAGAAAGTTGAGTATCTTTTATAGTTTTTTTTATAGGTCTCTTTTATATCGTTCCCCTCTCACCCTAAACCTATGATCTATAGTTCTAGACTCCCCCACCCCAGGGAAAAGACTTTGTCCATTTATCCTATCCATGCCCCTCATTATTTTGTAAACCTCTATAAGGTCACCCCAAAACAACAGTTTTATTTAAAATATGTTCATTGAAGTTGGCATCGCTGGTTGCTTTAGCATTTACTGCCCATCCCCAATTGTCCAGAAGAAGTGAGGACTGCAGGTGCTGGAGATCAGAATCAAAAACCGTGGTGCTGGAAAAGCACAGACAATCAGGCAGCAGCCGAGGAGCAGGAGAGTTGACGTTTCAAGCATCAGCCCTTCATCAGGAATGTTGGTGGCGCCCAAGGAGGCTGAGAGATAAATGGAAGGGGGTGGGGCTGGGGGAATGTAGCTAGGAATGCGATAGGTGGATGAAGGTGGGGGGCGGATGATAGTGATAGGTCAGAGTAGAGGGTAGAGCGGATAGGTGGGAAGGAAGATGGACAGGTAGGACAGTTCAAGACGGCATTGCTGAGTTGGATGGTTGGATCTGGCATAAGGTGGGGAAACGGGAGATGAGGAAACTGGTGACACCTGTAGTCAGACCCCACCACCAGGGATATATTTCCCTCCCCACCCCTTTCAACATTCCACAGAGACCAATCCCTCTGTGACTCCTCCCCCCCCCCCACCACTAACCCACCCTCCACTCTCGACACCTTCTTTGCCACTGCAAGAGGTATAAAACATGCAACCACACCTTCCCCCTCACCCTCATCCAAGGCCCCAAAGGATCCTTCCACATGCGGCAAAGATTTTCCTGCACCTCCAAACACCTCATCTACTGTATCCATTGCTGTAAATGTGGTCTCCTTTACACTGGGGAGACAGGACGCCAACTTGCGGAACATTTCAGAGAACATGTCTGAGACACACGCACTAAACAATCCCACTGTGCTGTGGCCGAATACTACAACTCCCCCTCCCACTCCGCCAAGGACATGCAAGTCCTGGGCCTCCTCTACTGCCAACTCCTAACATAGACAAAGAACACCTTGTCTTCCACCTCGGGACCCTCCAACCTCACGGGATCAATGTTGATTTCATCAGTTTCCTCATCTCCCCCCCCCCCCCACCTTATCCCAGATCCAACCCTCTAACTCGGCACCGCCCTCTTGAACTGTCCTTCCTGTCCATCTTCCTTCCACTCTTCTCTCCGACATATCACCTTCACCCCACCTTCATCTACCTATCGCCTTCCCAGCTACCTTCCCCCCAGCCCCACTCCTCTCCCATTTATCTCTGTGCCCCTTTGGGCAATCCCCCCTCCACATTCCCGATGAAGAGCTTAGGCTCTCCTGTTGCCTGATCATCTGTGCTTTACTAGCACCACACCAACTGTCCAGAGCACAATTAAGAGTCAGTCACATTGCTCTTAACTTGGAGTGACATGCTATAAGATAAATACAGCAGAGTTCCTTCCCTTAAAGGTCATTGAACCAAATTGGATTGTTTTATAACAATCAACATAGTTGCCAGATATTTTAAACAGACAATTTTAAATCAGCCATGGTAGGATTTGAACCCATGACACCAGAACAGTAGCCTTGCCTCTGGATTACTAATCCAGCGACATAACCATTACCTTTTTATTGTCCTTCCAAACAGGTGTTGCACTTATCATGAGAATTTTGAGTTAAGGTAAATATAGATCAAAAGACCTTTTTTAAAAAGATGCATATCTGTTAGATCCTATGTCTGTCCACTATATTTGCTTCTTGCGTTTAGTTACGTTATGATGTTTGTATGGTCACATGCATCTTAATGTTAACTGTATGGGAAATCTTGCTGCTTGTGTAAGCAGTACAGTTGTTGTGAGGAGTCCTGATGGGTAGGTAGGGACTCACCCACTAGGCCGTGGATTCTTGGTAACACTGTGCTTGCCCAATGGGGAAAGTTCCGCCTGAATGGTATCACTTTTCTACAAGGAATGTATTAGAACATAAAACAGTACAACGCAGACCTTCGACCCTTGATGTTGTGCTGACCTTTTATTCTACTCTAAGATCAAACTAGCCTTCATACCCTTCAATTTACTATCATCCATGTGCCTCTCCAACAGTGCTTAAATGTCTCTAATGTCCCTAATGTATCTGACTCTATTACCACAGTGCATTCCATGTACCCACCACTCTCTGTGTAAAGAACCAACCTCTGACATTTCCCCTGCACCTTCCTTCAATCACCTTAAAATTATGTCCCCTCATGATGGTCATTTCTCTCTGGGAAAAAGTCTCTGATTATTCACTCTATCTATGCTTCTCATCATCTTGTACACCACTATCAAGTCATCTCTCACCCTTCTTTGCTTCAAGGATAAAACCCCTAGCTCCCTCAACCTTTCTTCATAAGACAAGCCATCCTAGTAAATCCCATCTGCACCCTCTCTAATGCTTCCAAATTCTTCCTCTAGACCAGAACTCAACACAGTATTCCAAGTGTGGTCTAACCAGGGGTCTGTAGAGCTGCAGCATGACCTCCGGGCTCTTAAATTCAATCCTCCTACTAATGAAAGCCAACACACCATCCACCTTCATAACAACCCTGTCAACTTGGATGGCAACTTTGAAGGTATTACTGTTATGGACCAAGCCAGACCCCCTCAAAACATTTCAAGAAAGTAGCCTGGACCCTAACTTTGCTAGTTGTTTTAAGCAGGTGTAGTGTGGATATTTCAGCTGGTCAATCCACTTAGTTTTAAAAAGAACTGAATTTATTTACAAGATTACTGAATGAAACAAAAATAAAAGAGAACAGAATACAGAATAACTTAACCTATCTGAAAATCTAACAGATTATCCCAACTTAATGTTGCTGTTCCAAATACTTGCAACAATCCCCATAAACAGACCTTGGCAAAAAAGGTAAAAGCAAGCACAGGGCCTTACAGGAGAGAGAGAGAGAGAGAGAGAGATGGCAGACAGGTTCAGCAGGGAACACTGTCTTCTATGTAGCTGTTTCTGGGACCAGCAGCCTCAAACTGACTGATTGCTTTCAGTGAACAACCAGACTGCTAAAACCAAACCTAACCAGAGCAAAGCTGAGCTTGGAGAACCAGTCACTCCACTTTCATTGTACAAGTGTTTCTTTTAAAAGCCTGAAAGCCTTTTGTCTGAGGCAGTACCTGTTAGCTATAATCATATTGGCCCTAAAACCCATTGAAAGCCAGACTTTTCGGCATTGCTGCTTTTACAACCTCTCTGAAAAATAATGGCTAAGGACAGCATAACCTTGTTAAAGGAATAGCATCATCACAATTATCCAGATCTGGTGCATCCATGCATGACTGGTTTGACAGATTTATTTTTACGTTAGGGATGTTCATGTATTTCATAGAATTAAATCTGTAATGTTGGATAATCTTGGTGATGTGAAGAGCCATCCTTACAGCAGAAGAGCACTGAGGAAGGGTCACGTGACCTGAAATGTTAACTCTGATTTCTCTCCTCAGATGCTGCCAGACCTGCTGAGCTTTTCCAGCAATTTCTATTTTTGTCTCTTACAGCAGAAATGTCCTGCAGGTTAGCCTAGTTAGATGGAATGGTGGCAAGCAACTCTCTAGTGAGAAATACACAGCAAAGATATCATTCATCTGATGTGCCCATATAGAAGTGTGGTGCAGGATACTGATGAATATTAAAAGTACATCAGTTATTGATGCATGTGCATTTGATGTCCTGTCATGAATACATTTTCCTCATTTCATTGTGTGTAAACACCTCAAAGTAATTTCCATTGTAAATATATTATTTGTTGCAATTTCAACAATTGTGCCAGCCATCAAGAATATTGGGGAAAATCTAAAAGAAAAAATACTCATGCCTAAATTGCACTACTTTACAATTAAATAATAATGCATTGAATGAAAATTAAGCACTGGAGTCATAGAATCATAGAGAGGTACAGCACAGAAAAAGACCCTTCGGTCCAAACCGTCCATGCCAACCACATATCCCAACCCAATCTAGACCCAACTGCCAGCATTCGCCCCATATCCCTCCAAACCCATCCTAATCATATACCCACCCAGATGCCTTTTAAATGTTGCAATTGTACTAGCCTCCACTACTTCCTCTGACAGCTCATTCCAAACACGTACCACCCTCTACGTGAAAAGGTTGCCCCTTAGGTCTCTTTTATATCTTTCCCCTCTCACCCTAAACCTATGCCCTATAGTTCTGGATTCCTCCACCCCAGGGAAGAGACTTTGTCTATTTATCATATCCATGCCCCTCATGATTTTATAAACCTCTATAAGGTCACCCCTCAGCCTCCGATGCTCTTATCTTTATTAGGAAGGCCATTGTATGAAACACAAGTCCATTTTTGTGGTGAGCTGAGTAATAATGGGGATAAATATAAGACATGAGACTTTAACTGGGGTTTGATCAATATAATGTGTATATCATTTTGAGGCAGAAGGCCACCAACGTATATTCCTTTCTCGCAGTTTTCTATGCTGTGAAGTTCAAATTGCATGAACCAAATACTCTTCCAGCATACATCTCTATCACTACATCATAAGATAATACTCAAAAGTCTAGAGTCTCAGAGTCTCAGATCTGGCACATCTTCTGAGTTAAATCTGAATAATATAATTGGATTTTGAAAAAAAAGTCATCCATTCAGAAGATTTTTTTCATTAAGTTGCAAATGCATTAAACGCTATGTATATCTAAGTGTAGGATAAAATGATAACTGTGAAAATCTCAACTGGTAGTTAAGATCAGTGACATATTTGGCAGCTTGGTTATCATTTTACTTTGAAAATTAATTTTCTGGATATTTTTATCTCATAAGGAAACCCTTACATTTTTCTATGTTATTTGATTTTGTATCAACAATATTGATTTGTAACCTTCACTTGCAATCTGTTGGTTCAGCACTAAAGGGACATCTTGACCTGCTACTGCTGATAGAACATTGCGATACAGCATGTTATGTTTACTAAATTCAACAAAGTATTGGGAATGTAAACAAGCTACAGGAAAATTAACCATTGTAGTGTCAGCATATGTGCAGTGAACATTTATGCATTTGAACATTTTCACTCTGGGCACTATTTTAATAATTGCATAATTTACAGGAACAAAGCTAATGGGATCCTTTAACGTTTATTTTGTAGTGTATACCTTGGCTCAATAATTGCAACCTTGCCTCATGGGTTCAAGTCCAATTCAGGGACGTTTGCACATAATCGAGGGTGACACTTTAGCAACATCTCTTATGTGAAATATCAAATATGGATCCTTTCTGATCGTTTGGGTGATATAAAGCATTTCATAGCACTATTTGAATGGGGGAGCTGGAGGACACTTGGGGATGGAGTTCTTCCAATCTGATGGCCAAAGTTTAGTTCTCAACACACTACTAAAACACATATTGCTTCTTGTGAGATCTTGATGTGCATGAACTGACTGCTATACTTGTTTACATTTCAACAGTAGTGTTGAAACACTGTTCTCCTGTGATGCAAAGCTCATTGGGAGTTATGAGGGTGTGAAAGGTACTGTGGAAATGCTATCTATTCATTTCTATTGACTTGCTGTGTGACTGAGTTCATTGTTTTTAATACTCGGTACTTGTTAGCCTTTAGTTACTTTATTTTGACAGAACTGGAATTACTTTTAGAACAACTATGTATATAAAGAAGCACAGTAATAAATATTCAGCATTCTTGGATTACAGCTACATAAGCTTCTGAGTGCACTGCTTTTGAACAGATAGTCTAAAAGTCTTGTTATAGGTACAAGATTTTAAAATTAACCTTTTGAGAAGTGTTACTGTGTACCCAGGATTTAGATGCTTAGGTGTGATGGAAAGAGATGTAAAAAGAATGGGGGAGTTGCATTACTGGTAGAGGAGTATTTCACAGGTGTACTGATGGAGGATACATCAGACGACTCAGAGAGGCAGTATGGGTAGAACTCAGGAATAGGAAAAAAAGTGAAATCAAACTGCTGAGGGTTTACTACAGGCCTCCCAACAGCCAGTGGAGATAGATGAGAGAACATGTAGACAGATTTTAGAAAGATATAAAAATGGCAGGGTTGTTGTAATAGATGATTTTAATTACCCCTGTATTAACTGGGAATTGTGGGCTTAGACAGTGCAGAATTTGTAAGAACAATTCAGGAGGGTTCCTTGACACATTATGTAATCAGTCCAATCAGAGAAAGACCTAGTTTAGGGAAATTAGCCCAGCCAGGTGAGTGAGGTTTCAGTGGGGGATCATTTCAGGAGAGGTGACTATTATACTGTGCGTTTTAAGATACTCATGGATTGAGATAACAGCAGTCCTTGGGTGAAGGTGTTAAACTGGGGGAAGGCAAACTACAACAATATTAGGCAGGAACTGGAGAGTATTGATTGGAGGTGGCTGTTTGAGGGTAAATCCACATTGGACATGTGGGAGTATTTCAAATGTCAGTTGATAGAGTTCAGGAGCAGCATGTTCCTGTGAGAATGAAGGATAAGTATGGCAAGTTACATGAACCTTGGATGATCAGGGATGTTATGACCTTGGTCAAAAAGAAAAAGGAAACATACGTGAGGTCCAGGAGGATGGGAATTGACAAAACCCTTGAAGTATACAAGTCGGAAAGAACTTAAGCAAGGAGTAGAAGGACTGAAAGGGTTCATGAAAAGTCATTAGCAAACAGGATTAAGGAGAATCCTAAAGCTTTTTATACATATATAAAAAGCAAGGGGGTAGCCAGGGAAAGGGTTGGCCCACCCAAGGACAAAGAAGGGAATGTATGTGTGGAGCCAGAAGAGGTCTTAAACGAGGTCTTGAATGAATACTTTGTATCGGTATTTACCAAAGAGAAGGAATTGGTGGAGGATGATCTCAGGGAAGGGAGTGTCAAATTTCTAAGTCACGTTGCTATTAAAAAGGAAGAGGTGTTATGCATCTTTAAAAATGTATTAAGATAGATAGGTCCCTGGGTCCTGATAGGATGTACCCCAGAATATTGAGGGAGGCAAGAGAACAAGTTGCTGAAGCATTGATGGACATTTTTGTATCCTCCTTGGCCACAGGTGAATTCCCAAAGGATCGGAGAACAGATCATGTTGTCCCATTGTTTAAAAAGGTTAACAGGGACAATCCAGGAAATTACAGGCCTGTGAGCCTCACACCAGTGGTAGAGAAATTATTGGAGAAGATTCTCAGAGACAAGATCTATAAGCATTTAGAAGCAAATGGACTGATTTGCGATAGACGGAATGGTTTTATGTGGGGCGGGTTGTGCCTCACTAACTTGTTAGAGTTTTTTGAGGACGTGATGAAGATGGTTGATGAGGGAAAAGCGGTTGATATTGTCTACATGGACTTCAGTAAAGCCTTTGACAAGGTTTGCCTCAAGATAAAGATACAAAAGATAAAGATACATGGTATGGGGTAAGTTGGCAAGATGGTTACAGAACTGGCTTAGTCATAGGAGACAGAAGGCAGTGGTGGAAGGATGCTTTTTGGAATGCAGGGCTGTGACTAGTGGTGTTCTGCAGGGATCATTACTGGGACCTCTCTGTTCGTGATTTACATAGATGATTTGGAGGAAAATGGAGCTGGTCTCACTAGTAAGTTTGCGGATGATACAAAGATTGGTGGAGTTGTGTATATTGAGGAGGATTGTCAGATAATGCAGTGGGATATAAATCAGTTGGAAGCATGGACAGAGAAATGGCAGATGGAATTTAATCCAGACAAATGTGAGGTGATGCATTTTGGAAGGTCTCATACAGGTGGAAATCATACAGTGAATGGTAGAACCCTTAGGAGTATTGATTTACAGAGATATCTGGGTGTGGAGGTCCAGAGATCACTGAAAGTGTCAGCGCAGGTAGATAAGGTAGTAAAAAAGGCCTACGGTGTGCTTGCATTCATTGGAAGGGTCATTGAATATAGGGATAGACAAGTTATGCTGCATTATTATAGAAATTTAGTTAGGCCACACTTGGAATATTGCATAGTATTTTCGTCACCACAATATTGGAAGGATGTGGATGCTTTGGGAAGGGTTCAGAAAATGTTTACCAAGATGTTGCCTGGTACGGGGCATTTTAGCTATGAAAAAAATGTTGGATAGACTGTGTTTTCATTGGAATACAGGAGTTGAAGGGCGAGTTTTGCACCAGTGTTTACTATTGAGAAGACCGTGGAAGATAAAGATTGTGGGGAAATAGATGGTGACATCTTGAAAAATGTCCATAATACAGAGGGGGAGGTGCTGGATGTCTTGAAATGCATAAAAGTGGATAAATCCCCAGGGCCTGATCAGATGTACCCTAGAACTCTGTGGGAATTGAGGGAAGTGATTGCTGGGCTCCTTGCTGAGACCTTTGTATCTTCGATAGTCACAGAGGAGGTGCCAGAAGACTGGAGGATGGCTAACATGGTGCCACTGTTTAAGACAGGTGATAAGAAAATGCCAGGGAACTACAGACTGGTGAGTCTGACATCAGTGTTCGACAAGTTGTTGGAGGGAATCCTGAGGGACAGGATGTACATGTATTTGGAAAGGCAAAGACTGATTAGGGATAGTCAACATGGCTTTTTGTGTGGGAAATCATGTCTCACGAACTTGATTGAGTTTTTTTGAAGAAGTAACAAAGAGGATTGATGAAGGCAGAGTAGTAGATGTGATATCTATGGACATCAGTGAAGTGTTCGACAAGGTTCCTATGGTGGACTGGTTAGCAAGGTTAGATCTCATGACGAGCCATTTGGGATACAGAACTGGCTCAAAGGTAGAAGACAGAGGGTGATGTTGGAGGGTTGGAGGCCTCTGACCAGTGGTGTGCCACAGGAATCATTTATATAAATGATTTGATATGTACATAGGAGGTATAGTTAGTACGTTTGCAAATGACACCAAAATTGGAGATGTAGTGGACAGCAAAGAAGGTTACTTCAGATTACAATGTGATCTTGATCAGATGGGCCAATGGGCCAAGACGTGGCAGATCCAGTTTAATTTGGATTTATGTGAGGTGGTGCATTTTGGGAAAGCACATCTTAGTAGGACTTATATACTTTATGGTAAGGTCCTAGGGAGTATTGCGGAACAGAGACCTTGGAGTGCAGGTTCATAGTTCCTTGAAAGTGGAGTCGCAGGTAGATAGGATAGTGAAGAAGGCATTTGGTATGCTTTCCTTTATTGGTCAGAGCATAGAGCTGAGAGGCCACTTTTGGAATATTGCATGCAATTCTAGTCTCTCTCCTATTGGAAGGATGTTGTGAAACTTGAAAGGGTCCAGGAAAGATTTACAAGGATGTTGCCAGGGTTGGAGGATTTGAACCATAGGGAGAGGCTGAATCAGCTGGGGTTGTTTTCCCTGGAGTGTCAGAGGCTGAGGGGTGACCTTATGGAGTTTTATAAAATCATGAGAGGCATAGATTGGGTAAATAGACAAAGTCTTTTCCTAGGGGTGGGTGAGTCCAGAACTAGAGGGCATAGGTTTAGGGTGAGATGGGAAAGATATAAAAGGTACATAAGGGGCAACTTCTTTCCTACAGAGTGTGTGTGAAATGAGCTGCCAGAGGAAGTGATGGAGGCTGGTACACTTACAACATTTAAAAGGCATCTGGATGGTATACGAATGGGAAGGTTTAGATGGATATGAGCCAAGTGCTGGCAAATGGGACTAGATTAGGTTAGAATATCTGGTCTGCTTGGACAAGTTGGACCGAAGGGTCTGTTTCTGTGCTATGACTCTATGATAGACATTTATAAGATTGTGAATGGCATGGATAGAGTGGAAAGTCTGAGGCTTTTTCCTAGTGTGGAGGGGTCAATTACTAGGGGACACAGGTTCAAGGTGCAAGGGGGGAGGAGTTTAAAAGAGAACTGTGAA
Source organism: Chiloscyllium plagiosum (assembly GCF_004010195.1). Taxonomy (NCBI): domain Eukaryota; kingdom Metazoa; phylum Chordata; class Chondrichthyes; order Orectolobiformes; family Hemiscylliidae; genus Chiloscyllium; species Chiloscyllium plagiosum. The sequence continues at coordinate 48,868,343 of NC_057728.1, forward strand.
GCACATTTTTCACACAAAGGGTGGTGAGTGCCCAGAATGCATTGCCAGAGGAGGTGATGGAAGCAGACACAATAGAAGCATTCAAGAAGCACCTGAATGAATACATGAATAGGAAGGGAATAGAAGGATACAGATCCTGTAAGTGAAGATAGTTTAATATGGAAGAGAAAAATGTGTCAGTGCAGGTTTGTACAAAGTTAAAAATCACACACCAGGTTATAGTCCAACAGGTTTATTTGGAAGCACTAGCTTTCTGAGCGCTGCACCTTCATCAGGTGGTTGTGGAGTATAAGATCATAAGGCACAGAATTTATAGCAAACGTTTACAGTGTTGGTAACTGAAATTATATATTGAAAAAGACATGGATTGTTTGTTAAGTCTCTCATCTTTTAGAATGACCATGTTAATTTCAGTTCTTTCATATGTAAATCGCAAAACCTTTTTAAAAGTTACATTCTCAAGTGACCTTTAACAATTGGTGTCATGTCAGCCCAGATAAGGTGTGAGGTACCCTGTGTGAGACTGTTTGTGCCACAATGGTCAGACTGATTCTAATCTAAAAAACGGATTTACAGAATCTTACATGGATTCATGCAGTTTTTGAGCAAAGTGTAATTCTGCAAGTACAATTCACCCCATAAACATATCTGTGTATGTGTGTGGGGGTGAGGGGTGGTTATGAGTGTCTGTGAGATAGTGTGTGTGTATGAGTGTGACTGTAAAAGGGTAAGTCTGTGAGAGGGTGCATGTGTGTGTATAAGAGAGGGTCTGGTGAGTGTATGGGTCGGTAGGAGAGGGTGTGTGTCTAAAGGAGTGTCTGTGTGCGAGTGTATGTATATGCAATGGCGTCACCTGTAGTGTGACATGAACCCAAGGTTTGGGAAGTCAAAAGGCCTGTTCCTGTTCTGTATTGTTCTTTGTACCTCTGCAGCACACAGCTCCTGGCTCAGAAGTTGTCACTCCACGAATGAGAGCCCCTCACTTTGATACAGATACATTATTTTCCTAATCAACCTGTTCACAGTTATTGGTTATACACTTTTTCATCCCTTAGGGCTTGAACCCAAGCCTTCTGGTTCATTGGTTCACTGCACCACATGAACCCATTGGTGTCTTATTAATCAGGTTAAAATGTATACATGTTATTCTAGGAAGACAGCAATTGTATAATTAATTATGACATTAATGCAATGAGCATTATTCGTGTTAGAATCTCTTGTGAGTAGGCCATGAATTGAAATTCCAGGGGAAGAAGAAAATGGATGATTTAAAAAACAGGGGACTAATTGAGCAAGACAGATATCGCAAATCTATTGTTCTCACTTTAAAGTTAATAAAACGTCCCTGCGTGAATACAGCGCTCTTTATATTCTGACATATGGTATATTCAGCTATTACCTCTGATTAAAGGTAGCGCACAAAAATATCAGCCGGGTGTTTCTGTTCGGTAACGCTGATTTTTAACTTGGTGCATTTTGCCTGAAATCCACAAAAGAATCGCGGAATTTTAAGCACAAATTCCACTCAATGCATCTCGTGACCCTTTGCAAAAAAACATTCAATCTGGCCAAGCTGCCAGCATGAATGAATCACCGCTGAGAGTTTATATTCACCAGGCTCGTTTGCAGACCTCTGAACAGATGAAAAATTACGCTGACTCGACTTGGTGCAAGGAAATAGGACTGTCCTAAGAGCTTTTAAATGTTTACTTTTAATTGCACCAAGAAACCGACCACTCCTCCCGCTATAACCGACGCTTTATAGAAAATTATGCATGTAAAGTCAGATCGCTCGCAAATTGTGATTAAAACATCTTTTTTGCAATGAATCAATTTTCAACTGCATTAATCAAATGCCAACCATTTACCGCTTGTAAGTATATCATAGAGTATTTTTCAAAACTATCAAGGCAGATTTTGTGTTCGGCGACATCTAAATAATTTTAAGATACTGGTGGGGAAAAAAACTGCACTCCTCGAAATGACATCTCCGATTGTGTCAGACTGGAAATGCTACTGCCTGATCTGTGAGAGGTTATGAATTGAGCGAAACAGGCAACTGAGCAAAATAAAGGCAGGTGGAATCGAAGTGCAGTTACCTGCACCTGAAGTAGATGGTGCTGCATAGATTATATTGAAAAAGCAGAGGATTGAATATAACTACAAATCTTAGTCGAGTTGGGTTTTCAACGTGTCCAATCAAAGCAGAACTGCATTCGCTCATACATCACAAAGCTGAACTGTATACTATAGCTTCAACACTATAACATGAGGCAGTGGAGCTGGTGCCTTGATTAAATAGTACTTTGGTTTGATTTCAATTTGATTACCAGTCTAGTCACAGAGAGACAAAGAGAGAAATTGTGAACTCAGGAGGTTCAAATGCTTTGAGGGTGATCCTTAGAAGGACACAGAAGACTGCATAAGAAAGAAAGATGGCTGCAAAATATTCTATTCCCATTTTGAAACAATCCATTAATGTATAGAAGCATGTCTAGAGATAAAGTAGGTCCATAAAATTGCTTCAAATTGTCTGCAGAATGAGGGTAAGCATGTTCATGTTGGTAGAATACAGATTTAGGACTAATATTTGCGAGTTCTTCACACACCGGGTGACCTATATATGGAGTGAGCTTTTAAGTGTAGGCAAAATTCTGGAACATTTAAATAGAATTTGGTTGGGATTTCTTTTTGCTCTGTGGGCAACATTGGCAAAGCCACCATTTGTTACCTCTCCCTGCTAGATCATGTCAGATGGCAGTTAATAATCAACCACACTGGCATAGGTCTGGAATCACATGCAGGTTAGACCAGGTAAGTGTGGTCCCGAAATGGGCATGTGATTGACAATTAATGATTGTCACTACTCAGCTATTCCAGATTTATTAGTAGTATTTACAATCCATCAGCTTCCATGGTGGGATTTGAATCTCTGTCCCCACAACATTTCTTGGGGCCTATTGGACTAGTTCAATTATATAACTTCACTGCCTCCCTCCCCCAGTTAGCTGGACATTGTAATAACAAGTTGGTTTTCTAAATAGAATATTATCATTTAACCCAACATAAACTTGGGACCTTGTGTGATTAAATTATTTGCATTAACCTCTCGTGAAACTTCATGGAGCATAAAATAACCATGCGCATTGACAATACGATGATTTAAATGGAAAAGAATGGAAGAACATGTGCATTCTTCGTTTTTTTTTCTAAAATGTATGCATAGGATGTGGTTCTTACTTTTTTTGTCTGCAGTGACTTGTTAGGTCATTCCAGGGGCAGTTAAGAGTCATTCCTGGCGATCCATTGTCATATGTAGACAAGATGAGGTAGAGACTGTAGCCTTCATAGAATCATTAAGCTTGGAATTAGACCCTTCGATCCAACTTGTCCATGCCAACTAAGTTTCCCTCACTAAATTAGTTCCATTTGCCTGCATTTGGCCCACATCCCTGTAAACCTTTCCTATTCACGTACCTGTCCAAATGTCTTTTAAATGTCGTAACTGCAACTGCATCTATCACATCCTCTGGCAATTCACTCCTCACATGTACTACCCTCTGGGTGAAAACGTTGTCCCTCAAGTTCCTTTTAAATCTTTCTCTTCTCATTTTAAACCTATGCCCTCTGATTTTGAATTCCCCCACCCTAGGGAAAAGACCTTTGCTATTCACCTTATCTATGCCCCTCATGATTTATAAACCTCTATAAGGTCAACCCTCAACCTCCTATGCTCTAGTGGAAAAGTCCCAGCCTTTCTTTATAACTCAAACCCCCCCAGTCCGGGCAATTGCTTTTTTGAACTGTCCCCAATTTAATAATATCCTTCCTATAGGCAGGGCGACCAGAACTGTACACAGTATTCTAAAAGTGGCCTCATCAGTGTACTGTATAAAGACATGACATTGCAACTCCTATTCTCAATGGTCTGAGAAACGAAGGTATGCATGCTAAATGCCTTAACAACCTGCAATTTTCAAAGAATTACGTACCTGAACCCCAAGGACTTTCTGTTCGACAGCATTATAGATCGACATCCTGGGTTCTACCATTAACCTGCCCTTGTTCATCTTACCAAAACGCAATACCTCGCATTTATCCAAAACTTTATCTGCCACTTCTCAGCCCATTGGCCCAATTAATCAAGGTCCCTTTGTAATCTTAGATAACTTTATTCACTGTCCACCAATTTTGGTGTCATCTGCAAACTTACTCACTAAGCCTCCTAAATTTTCATCCAAATCATATATAAATCACAAATAAAAGTGGACCCTATACCAATTCCTGTGGCACACCACTGGTCACAGTCCTCCAGTCTAAAAAACAACCCTCCACCAACACCACCCTCTGATTCCTACCATCAAACCAATTTTGTATCCAATTGGCAAGCTCTCCCTGAATCCCATGTGATCTAACTTTACTAACCAGGTTCTGCCATGCCTTGTCAAAGGCTTTACTAAAGTCCATGTAGACAATGTCTACCACTCTGCCTTCATCTAACTTTTTGATCATGTCGTCAAAAAATTCACTGAAGTTAGTGAGATACAATTTTCAATGCATACAGTCATGCTGATATCCCTAACCAGCCCTTGCCCCTCAACATGTATGTAAATTCTAAAGGAAATTAGTGAACCAGCTGGATTTTTATGACAATCCAGAATGGTTTTATGGTCACGTTTAAGGCTTTTAATTACAGGTTTTTAAAATCGAAATCAAATTCTATCATCTCCCATGGTGGAGTAGGAACTTGGGGCCCTACTACATTACATAGGATTAATAGTCCAGTAATAATTCCACTATCCATTGCCTCCCTTTAGAGGGTAAAATCCACGTTGGTCAGACCGTTAAGGAATGGGAGTAGGCCATTCGGCCCCTCAAGTCTGCTTCACCATTCAATACGATCGAAAATGCCTTATCTTGACCTAGGATTTGGTGGAATCGATTCGTTTCTGGCAGACGTGATCAAAATGCAAACGGTGGTGGAAGCGAGATAAGGCGGGATGGGGGGAGCAGCCATACATACGCAACAAGAAAATATCGCAGGCTCTTGTTCAGAGATGATGAGAGGCAGCACTGGCTGGAATGTCTCTCCTGCCTTTGCCAGCTGTTGTGTCAGCATTTCCTACAAACCCTGTGGTGTGGCGCACCAGACAGAAAATAATAAATAGTTTCATTTATAAAAACGAGGGCTTATAAAATCTCCATGTTTACTCTGCGACATTTCTTAATTTATGAGAAGCAAGTTAAGGACAATGGTTCTGAGGATTTGACTTGAATTAAATGTTCTGGATCAATGGTGCTGGAAGAGCACAGCAGTTCAGGCAGCATCCAAGGAGCAGCGAAATCGACGTTTCGGGCAAAAGCCCTTCATTATTCCTGATGAAGGGCTTTGCCCGAAACGTCGATTTCGCTGCTTCTCGGATGCTGCGTGAACTGCTGTGCTTTTCTAGCACCACTAATCCAGAATCTGGTTTCCAGCATCTGCAGTCATTGTTTTTACCTCGTTGAATTAAATGTTGCCTGAACTTTGAAAAATCGAGTCATGTGTGACAGACCTGGCCGCATAATAGCATTTCAGTGGAGTGTGATTTATAGCCGACTGCTTTCAGGTTTGGCAAATATCTCTGACAAGAGCAGCACTTAGCTCTGTAGATAAGGAAGGGCGCTGACAATGTGTGCTGGATTCTTCCAGTGAAAGTGAACTTATATGGTCCTCACTGTAAGGTCACGTCCAACTCGCTCTGCAGCCGACACAGTGCAGTTATCAGGAAACCTCTCGGTGAGTTCCAACCATTTTAAAAAGCCAGGGGAACCTTTTCTTCCCCACTTTGCAAAGCTCAGGAGCAGGGGGAGCATTCTGCAGTTTGAAGGAACATGCAGCGGGAATGGGCAACGCTCTGATGTCCGTCGTCGCTTTCTTCCCGTCGAAATCGTGCCAGAAACTCGTCCTGGGCGGCGACATCGAGGAGATGCCGCCGGACAAAATGCTGGACTTGAGCGGGAGGCACCTGAGGAGGTTCCCGGTGCAGGCCTGCGCCTTCACGCAGCTCCTGAAGTTGTACCTCAGCAACAACAACCTGAGCAGCCTGCCCGCCGAGCTGCAGCTGCTGGGCCGCCTGCAGATCCTGGCGCTGGACTTCAACCGGTTCCGGGAGCTCCCCGTGGCGGTGTGCCGCCTCCGTCAGCTCTCCATCCTGTACCTGGGCAACAACAGCCTGTGTGACCTGCCGGCCGAGCTCAGCGCGCTCGCCGACCTCAAGACGCTGTGGATCGAGTGCAACTGCTTCGAGCGCGTGCCGCAGGTGGTCGCCGAGTTCCGGCAGCTGCGGGTCCTCCACGCCGGCTGCAACCAGCTGGGGGAGCTGCCGCGGGAGTTGCGGCGGCTCCGGCAGCTGCAGAGCATCTGGTTGCCGGGCAACCAGCTCGGCGACTTCCCGCCGGTCCTGCTGGAGATGGAGAGCCTGGAGGTGATCGACGTGGACCGCAACAAGATCAGGTGCTTCCCCAGCCTGGCGCACATGAAGAACCTAAAGCTGGTGATGTACGACCACAACCCGTGCAAGAACGCCCCCAGGGTGGCGCAGGAGGTCAGGAGGGTGGGGCGCTGGGCTGACTACCGCCCCGAGGACCACATTAAGTCACCGGCGGAGGTCGCGCCCGAGCAAGTGGGAGAGAGCAGGGACGTTGAAGCAGCAGCGAAGGCTGGACAAAACCAGGAGTTCGCTTAAAGAAAAGGTGTAAAGTCCTTCAGACAATTTTAAACCCCAATGTCACACGTGAGAAATGTAATTTTCAGGCTTCCAGTTTCGCTTTAAAATATGCAGAAAGTACTAAAACATTGATTTGTTTTCTTCTGAGGAACGTCAACGGAATGGGACACTGATATCCACCCCCACCCCCAGGACTCCATTACAAGTAGCAATAATTAAGCAAGGGAGGGCTCTTGGGCCCAGTGATAGTGACCCTATCTCTGAGCCCGGAGGCTCCCAAATTCAAATCTCAGCTGCTGCAGAGGTCCGTGGAGTCACACAGCACAGCAACACAGCCTTCGGTCCAACCTATCGATGCCGAACATAATCCCAAACTAACCAAGCCCCACCTGCCTGCTCCTGGCCCACAAACCTTTCCTATTCATGTACTTATCCAAATGTCTTATAATTGTACCCCCATTCACCACTTCCTGAGGACGTGCATTGCTCAGGCGAGCCACCCTCTGAACAGGTTGATTTGAAAAATGCCTAAAGCTAGACAATGCAGCAAATACTCATCAGGTTATGTAGCAACTGTGAAGGGAAGAACAGAGTTAGTGATATTAGAAATTTAAAACAATTTCAAGTACAAAGTGGGAGGGGTTTGGAACATAACACTTAAAGGGGAATTAAATGCAAAAAGAATTGCAAAGGAAGTAAAATGAATGGTAATAGGATACTCAAAAAAGAAACCTAGGATTGATATCAAAGGTGAGAACAGTCAGAGCAGAATAATCACCAGTTACTGTTCTATTTTATTAAGCAAGGGTATCAAGGCAGGCATATGGAGTTAGGTCAGATTAGCCATTTTCTTATTGATGGCCTACTTCTGTTCCCATGTTCCTAAGTAGTGTTGAACTCCATGTTGAGTCTGAAAGACCGTAAAACATATTGCCAAAAGATAAAGTTCTGTACCTCAAGTTTCTGTTGAATTTCATTGGAAGTTTAAGAGGTAGTAATGTTAGACTAAAGTGAAGAGTTGAAATAGCAGGGATAGGAAACTTAGAGCAATTAGTTTATGAGCTAAATGGAAGTATTCTGCAAAGCAGTTCTCCAGTGTGCATTTGGTCTCCCTCACATATAGCGCCACAGCGTAAGCAATCTGATCTTAGCCCTCAGAACTGATTTTCTGTGTTGGCTTTCACCTTATTTGGTGTCTTCTCATCTACATTTGTGACTATTGCTTGAAACGTTTTAAATCTCTTTGCCTTTTCTGGTTCTGATGAAAGAGCATTAGATTATTTGCCTTAACTAGAGTTAACAGTAATCTCTCTACAAATGTTACCCAGTCTGCTGGTAGTTGAAACATTCTGTTTTTATGACAAATTTGAAACATCTACAGTATTTTGCTTTTGTAATTTAATCTTTCATCTCATTTTTATATTATAAATAATGGGTTCTGTGGTGCAGGGCTGTACATTCATCACCAAAATCTATGATCAAAAGATGAAGAACACTAAAGGCCCCTAGGCAGAACACAAGATTTGGAGAAAGATATGGTGGTAAAAGGAATAACACAAACTGTAGAATTAATAAACTATGTCCCACATGCATTTTGATGTGGAAAACAAACCTTAGAAGCTAACAATTGGGAAACAACATTACTGGTCTTTATGGGCATACCAGAATGAGTGTTTTCACAATCAGATCAAAAATGTCATGAAAAATTGCAAAAATAATATTTGTCATTCTAAGTCTCCAGATATCAAAAGCACCTCAAGAAAATAACAGCCCCTGGGGGAATCGTATGCCTCCCAGAATACAGCCATTGCTTTGTTTTATATGGTTGCTTCTGACAGTATACTTGGCTTTGGAAATTAGGACTATGACGTGAAAAGAGCATTACTGTGCATCTAACCTTCTGTCTATCTGGTCTACGAACAAATCACTTCAGCACTTCATAGTCTAAGTGAATATGATTTAATTCCACAGCACCGATACTATTTGATCACAAGAATTCAGAATTTCATTTTAGTATGATAGCACTAGGGAGACAAAAAGAAAGCCTTTGCAGTGTCAACCATGTCTCTACTAACAATATTTCAGCAATTATGCAATCAAAAAGTGATGGCTGCCATGCCTTGCTGCATTAATCTGGGAGCAAAGTGCAGATCACTTTTAATTTATGCATCAAACAATACCTGGCATTCTTATTTTTTAAGAATTTAGAATGCAAGGCCACTATTTGGAAGTGCTTTTTCTGACCTCAGTGCCATAGGCTATGTATTGCAATATTGGAGAAATCCTTGTTAAAAAAGAAAGAACCATGGGTTCAATGCATCAAAATTTTCCAAATATCTTTTCTCGAGTAACTCCTAAGAAAATGTTTTTGTGATATGGTGATGTCTAGTTCTCCACAGGGCACTATCATGCGATTTAGGATTTTTGGAATGACTTGACAATTCATCTCTAACACATGAAGGAATCACAGTTTCTGAGCAACAGACCCATTCTCAAATCCCAGATATTCAGTTGCTCCATTGTCAAAGTAACTGCACCGAAACAGTGATTGATCACCATCTAGAGCCTATTTAATTAAGAAGCATTTCTATAAAGGTCAATATGCTATCCTCTTGGTCCCAGTGTGCCAAAAACCGTGGTGCAACATTGGCACCAAAGGCACAGTGTAAATGACAGCATTAAACTGCAGTGCAGATCTTATTTTAAATGATCTCTCCTTGATATTTCAAGTATTAACATCGCCCTTACTCTTGATGGACAAGATATTTTACAACGATGTATTTTTTACAATTGTTTTTAAATTGATCTGACTTGATTGTACTGTCATGTGTGCTAAAGTACAAATGTACAAGTCCATGGTGCATTAAAGTTTCCTCTAAGATACATGTGTTTACATTTCATGAGATTTAAAGAAGGGTGCTTTGTCTGAACAATCATGTTCATGTGGCAATTGCTGTATAACTTGGTGAATTTCCAGTCCTTGGTTTTGTTTGTGATGACTTGCTTTACTGTCAATATATTTTGCATCACAATAATATTTATGGTGACCTTTTGTATATCACTGTAATGCATTGAGGAAAGTATGCTATCAGTGAGAGCCTTCAAAAAGCCTTCTCTTTTGTCTCCTTCACTCATAGCTTCTGTGGACTTTAGGGTTAATGAGGATCTGTGATGTTTTTTCCTTTCTCACACTCCATTGTAGAATCCTAATTCTGTACTTTTAAATTGAAAAATACATTTGGAACAATAAATCATTTTAGATGAACACTAGCTTTCCTGAAGGTTCATTCAGTAAAGTCGACTTAATATATTAAGTCATACAGATCAGAAAGACTTTTAACTTAATTGCTGGTCAGTACCACACACATTAATGTCTTCAAGTGGTTTCTGTTGGTCAACACAAACAAATGCGCCAAGTTTTGTTATATATAGTATATATGCTGGGTGAAACAGAATTAGATCATTTAGGATGCTTTCTCCCATCACAGAATTGTGATCAACTCTGATAAACCTCCACCCCCTTCTTCAGCCCAAAGACCAAATAATAAAAACATTTACATTCAAGGAAGTTTTAAAGACTTATAATTTGTGCCAAATTTGTGATTAAAAACCATACTTCAACATATTTCAATGCTTCTGAGGGTTAAGGGATGGGGAATAAATATGGCACATTGTTAACAAACATTTACTTAAACATAGTACTAAACCAACAAGATTTTTTGATTCTTACCAAATTCAGATTAAGCATTGATCAAGAGGACATAAAAATAATAATTTCAATCATGGTTCATAAATTAATATTCAGTTTTATGTTGTCCCTCACTACCTGAGAGTTGTTCATTGGCTTTTTTAAAACAATACCGTAATTGGTAATTTATCAACAGTGAATGCAAGTCATGAGGAGAGAATGCAAAACACCAGTCATGTCACAAATTTGATTGAGTTTTTTGAAGTAACAAAGAGAATTGATGAGGGCACAGTGGTGGACGTGATCTATATGGACTTCAGTAAGGCATTTGACAAGGTCCCCCATGGGAGACTGGTTAGAAAGATTAGATCTCATGGAACACAGGGAGAACTAGCCGTTTGGATACAGAACTGGCTCAAAGAGGAGGGTGGTGGTGGAGAGTTGTTTTTCAGACTGGAGGCCTGCGATCATAAAAGTTGGTGCTGGGTCCACTACTTTTTGTCATGATTTGAATGGGAGCATAAGAGATTTAGTTAGTAAGTTTGCAGATGACACCAAATTGGAGGTGTAGTGGATAGTCAAGAAGGTTACCTTAGATTACAGTGGGATCTTGATCAGATGGGCCAATGGGCTAAGTGGCAGATGGAAGTTTAATTTAGATAAATGTGAGATGCTGCATTTTGGGAAAGCAAATCTTAGCAGGACTTATACACTTAAATGGTAAGGTCCTAGGGAGTGTTGCTGAACAAAGAGACCTTGGAGTGCAGGTTCTTAGTTCCTTGAAAATAGTAGCAGGTAGATAGGATAGTGAAGGTATTTAGTATGCTTTCCTTTATTGGTCAGAGTATTGAATACAGGAGCTGGGAGGTCATGTTGCAGCTGTACAGGACATTGGTTAGGTCACTTTTGGAATATTGCGTGCAATTCTGGTCTCCTTTCTATCAGAAGGATGTTGTGAAACTTGAAAGGGTTCAGAAAATATCTACAAGGATGTTGCCAGGGTTGGAGGAATTGAGCTAAAGGGAGAGGTTGGAAAGGCTGGGGCTGTTTTCCCTGGATCTTCAGAGGCTGAGGGGTGATCTTATAGAAGTTTATAAAATCATGAGGGGCATGGATGGGATAAATAGTCAAAGTGTCTTCCCTGGGGTGGAAGGAGTCCAGAACTAGAGGGCATAGGTTTAGGGTGAGAGGGGAAAGATACAAATGAGATCCAAGGGGCAACCTTTTCTTGCAGAGGGTGATATGTGTATGGAATGAGCTGCCAAAGGGAGTGGTGGAGGCTAGTACAATTGCAACATTTAAAAGGCATCTGGATTGGTCTATGAATAGGAAGGGTTTGGAGGGATATGGGCTGGGTGCTGGCAAGGTGGGATTAGATTGGGTTGGGATATCTGGTTGGCATGGACGAGTTGGACTGAAGGGTCTGTTTCTGTGCTGTACATCTCTATGACTCTCTCTCACTTTTGGCACTTCACAGGTCTTGGCAACCCACGTACCGGTTGTCTACATACCTGTCATGAATGCTTCGAGCTGGACTTGAAAGAGAAAAATTGCTCATTATGGCTTCAACAACAATGTTACTTTGAAACGTGCATATTTTTGCTATTTGAAGGTATAATCAAATGAACTTTTCAAAAACAACATTCAACTCAACCATTAGCCTCAGCATAGCCAGGCTATAAATGGAACAGTGGAAACGTGGTAAAAACACCTCATACCAATCTGTCAAGATATGCTTAAATGAAGATAAAAACAAGGTCACCTAGATTCTGAGCTTCCAAATGTAATCTTTAGAACACCAAACATTACTCACCCTCTGTCAGCAGACTTATTTCCTTATATAGAAATTGCTTATTACAAGCTTGGAAGTAGCTTGTATACAACAAATGATTTCATTCACACTCAGCATATGATTGTATTTTCATAATGCCGACAAATCAAAACTCTTGAAACTAAACTTCCTGTCACAAACTTTTGATTTTGTGGGCATTCAAGCAAAAAAGTCAATTTTGAGAGTTAGCCCAATGATTAATATACTCTGATATATACAAAATACAATGTGTTTTACCCCTTTTTAAAAAAAATTGTACAAGTAGTCAGCTTTGTCAAACAATGTTAAATATTTTCACGTCCTATTTATATCATGGCTTGAAGACTGGAATACTTCCAAATTCCTTATCGCTATACTTCAGAATTGACAGTACTAATGTTGATTATTCCAGACAAAAATTCTGTGGTCTGCACAATTTGTTAGATCGGAATAAAATTCAAATTGAAGATGGACTCATAGCAAAAAGCTATGATAACATAACGTATGTACGTTATTAGTAAACATTTGAAATAACCTACTTTTATAAAGTCTGCATCAAGGCACTGTCACACCATATGTTCAATTTCCTTTTAAACTAAATAGCTTCTCAAAGCTTTAGCTCAATGCATCGGTGATGTGATTGTCAAGATTCTGCCTTTTCAATTAGCTTTTGATGAGAAGTATACAAACTGACTCCAAATTTAAAATGTATAGAACACTAGTTGCTGTGCTTTCAGGAAGATATTATTAACTTGGAGAGGATACAGAAAAGATGGACAAGGATGTTACCAGGTCTGGTGGGTTTGGATTACAATGAGGGGCTGGATAGGCTAGGGATTTTTTCACTCGAGCATGGAAGGTTGAGGGGTAACCTCATTGAGGTTCATAAAATCATCAGCATAGATATGGTGAATGAGTTGCCAGAGGAAGTGGTTGACACTGGTACAATTGCAATATTTAAAATGTATTTGGATTGGTATATAAATAGGAAGGGATATGGGCCAAGTGCTGGCAAATGGGACTAGATCAGGTTGGGATATCTGGTCGGTGTGTACAAATTGGACCAAAGGGTCTTCTCTATAACAATGCCAGAAAACAAGACAAATCAGCATTTAAATCTAAATATTTTCCAGATTAGACACAGGTTAGATTAGTAAGGGGACAAAAAGTAAACAGAGACAACAGGAGGTAAGTTAGAATTTGAAAAGTGGATATTAGCACAAGGAAAATTAAAGAACATTTTAAAAACAGTTCCAGTTTAATATTAATCAGTATTGCTCATGGTTGAGAGAAAGAACTGTCATGATTCTGGATGGGAGGGAAAGGCATAATGAAAGCATAGGAAATAGAACAGTCTTGTCAACCACAGTGGAGGTTAAGGTATAGGTAGAAGATCAGGTGGAAACACTGATTTGGGATGTGGCAACATCAGAGAAACTGAGAGAAACAAACAAATTTCTTATAGGAAGCAAGGTGCCTGAGGGTTTACGGCAGATAATGGTTGATTGTCTACATTCCTGGGGATAGGCAGAGATGTGATGGAAAAGTCAGCAGCAGATCAAACAGGGAAGGGTGGAGATTGGAAGTGGATTTAAATGTTTCTGTTTAGGCCAAGAGCAGGAAAATTACACCAGTACATTTATTAATGCACTGTGTAAGGAACAATGTATATGCCTATTTTGTATGTTTTTCTGTTTGGCAGGCTGTGGGGAGACAGCATGATGTTAGGTTGATTTTTCAAGAAATGTTCTTGAGCTTGGTATTAGAAGTCTTGATACCAATTTGGATACGTGCACATTTAATCAAATTTCAAAATCCTTGAAATGATGGGACTTAGTACTTTAGTGCATTCAAAACAGTGGTAGGAAAAAAAAGTTGCCCAATGACAGGGGTCCCAGGACACTAGTGCTTGTTCATGCTTGTAATGGAGGCAGGCAGTTTATACTATCTAGTAAGAAATCATACAAGACTGCTGAGGAACTCACTTCAGGGAAATTAACATGTTTGCAGTTTGTTTTAGTGTCTCAGCAAGAGATACCAACTGAAGAAAGACCATCTAAATGAATACACAGAAATTTTCTTGAAGGAAACTGATTGCAACTGCCAACCTGAGCAAGAAGCCTTCGTGTGAGTTTGTTCATTTGTAGCAACTAAATGTCCCATTTCTGCCTTAATAGACACTAACATTTCCCAATGACTCATTCTGTGATAGACTGAATATTAAATATAAATAGTTTTCTCCTTGAATTTGTATCGTGAAATATGTGCGCAAAACAAAATGTCTTTTATCAGCAATACTCAAATACAATTTACCCTTTGGAATGATCCTGATTTTAGCACTGAATTGCCAATCTGCTGAAATTCTTAATTTCTATTTAGTGCCAGTTATTACCTTTTGGAACAAAACTTAACTACCAGACTTTGGATCCTATCATTGATTTATTCATTGTTGTGGTTCTGTTCGCAGAGCTGGGAATTTGTGTTGCAGACGTTTCGTCCCCTGTCTAAGTGACATCCTCAGTGCTTGGGAGCCTCCTGTGAAGCGCTTCTGTGGTGCTTCCTCCGGCATTTATAGTGGTTTGTCTCTGCCGCTTCCGGTTGTCAGTTCCAGCTGTCCGCTGCAGTGGCCGGTATATTAGGTCCAGGTCGATGTGTTTGTTGATCGACCTGGACCCAATATACCAGCCACTGCAGCGGACAGCTGGAACTGACAACCGGTAGTGGCAGAGACAAACCACTATAAATGCTGGAGGAAACAACACAGAAGCGCTTCACAGCAAGCTCCCAAGCACTGAGGATGTCACTTAGACAGGGGACAAAACGTCTGCAACACAAATTCCCAGCTCGGCGAACAGAACCACAACAACGAGCACCCGAGCTACAAATCTTCTCACCAACACTGATTTACTCAATACTAGATTCCTGATTTTTTTGTAGCAATCCTTCAATAGCTACATGGAATATGCAAACATATCACACATTCAACATCAACCACTGCTTCTTCTATAATCAGTGATTCCCATGTATAAAATTAGAATGTCTTTATCTTTGACACTTTCTGCTAACTTCAAAGATTGATGGAAATCTGTAAGCAGTTTTCTCTCTACTTCATAAGAACCTACATGTGTGCAAAGGCTTTTTTCTTTTGGATTGTGGATTCGACTGACCAATTGTTGTGGACTCGGCTTTTGGGTGGGGGGCAGGCGGGCCAGCAGACATTGGTTACAACTATGTGCATGGACACAGGGGAAGAGACATCCAACTTGTAGAGGAGAAAGCACCTAAAATCTCTCTCCTCCTGTGTGAAGAAACAGGAAATCTTCCTACGAACTACTCTTCGCAATTTGCTGCTGAAAAGGAGAAAAATAATTTATAGGGCAAATCCTTTACCCATGAAAGCACCAAAAAAAAATCAACTTGTGTGGTCTGGATCAGCAGTACTGAACTACTTCTCTCTAACATTTATCTTTTCCCACCCTTTATCCTTGTCCACGGCTCTTTGTATGTGTATGACTGCATATGGCAATTTTTAAAAGGGATAGTTTGAGCTCTACGCTAGCTATTCTTTTTCCCATTGATTAGAAACTATTTGATTACATAATGATTTGTGTTAATGATTAAAAACCTGGTCTGCATTTTATTTTAACCTGAATTGGAGTCAGGTAAAATTAAATGATTCGTGATTTAAATAAATTTTCACAGTTGTGACAAATCTGTGAAAAATGGGGTTTGATTTTCAGCACACTGCCCAAATGAACTGTGACAATGGTTCGTTACTCTTGCAGGAAAATATAAATAGATGCTTCAAAATTTGAATTAGAAAAGCATTAGAACTTGTGACGACAAAACTTTAATGTATGACACTCTGAATACAGCCTCATCTACAAGAGTAAAGGAAAGATTAGTCAAATGGAACCAAGGCATTTACTTAAACGTACTGAAACTTTATAAATACAAAACTTCTATTTTAGTTCTACTGGATGATGTCTCGTGTTCACTGCTGACATGAGTCCAAATGTTCTCCTTATTCATGTTCATAACTTAGCAAGGATGTTGATCAGGTACACGTTTCCTGAAAGGGAGATAGTCTGCATTACTAATAGTCATTATATTGAAGTAGATTCGGTTAGTAATGTTACTATATAGCATAGGTGCAGAAAGCGAGCAAAGATGTAAACAACATATAGGACTTTTTATTGACAAATTGAACTTTACAGATTAGAGCACATGGAACCTTTAGTGGCCATAGAGGCACACAAAAAATTAAGTCCTACTTATGAAGTGTTCCTTTTTTAAAGATCAGATCATGTGTACATAGGCATTATTTTCATCTAAACATTTTATTTAATTATTTTGAGTCAATGTCTGGCATGAAAAAAGCTTTACCTTGGAGCTGCCTTAATAATATCATCCACTCGAAGGATCATTTCAGATGCCTCTGCTGCACTCAACAGAACTTGTCTCTTCACTTGGAAACTCTCTGTAATACCCATTGCTGCCATGTCTCCAATGGTGCCATTTGTCATGTCTAAAAATAGAAAATGCAGAGTTTAACTTAACGTAGAAAATAACTAAATAATACCCTGGACTCATTTAAAATGCACTATTTCAACCAAACAAAGTGCTCTGCTGGATTTCTTACCCAATCCATATGTTGTTTGCCCTTCACTATGAGCAGCTCGTAACTGAGCCACTAAATCTGCACTATCATACCCAGCATTATCAGCTATGATGGTAGGAAGCTGCGGAGAAAGAAAATAAATGCACCATATAAATTAATTGTTGCAATTTAATTTTTTTTTACAGTATAAAGATTAGGAATAGATTTGCTTCTTTCACACAATTTGCAGGATTTATGATCATTGTGGATAAATAATCAAAATCCAACAAGAGGCTGTGCAGTTTCTACCAAAGCATGGTCTAGCATTACATTCAAGAACCATTCAGCTTGACAGGAGTGTGCTAACAGCAAGTGATGAAATGCTTTTCAAGTATAACAGCTAGTCTTGAATGCTAACTAGCATATGAACTGGAAAGAACATGCATAGTGAATAGTGCTATAATCTGAAATCATTTATTTATCAGAGA
This sequence comes from Chiloscyllium plagiosum, assembly GCF_004010195.1. Taxonomy (NCBI): domain Eukaryota; kingdom Metazoa; phylum Chordata; class Chondrichthyes; order Orectolobiformes; family Hemiscylliidae; genus Chiloscyllium; species Chiloscyllium plagiosum. The sequence continues at coordinate 48,885,639 of NC_057728.1, forward strand.
GAAGTTAAAAATTTGATCACAATTACTCAATGATGCGTAGAATAGCTTCCCTGCAATTAATTTTCATTGATAGACGCATTCTAGGTTTATCTAGAAACTGTAATTGGAACTTAATGTTACGCATATAAATTAACAAAAACACTTAACATCTATATGTTCTTAGAGTAGACACACAAACTATGAAAGAAAGTGGAATTCCAGTTTGAATCGCTGTATTAAATTTCAGCCATATGAATCAATCATGGGTATATAATATGGATGGAATGAAGCTGCTACACATTCTTTTCTTGTTGTATAGCAGCAAATGCAGGAAAATCTTTAGCATGGATTTGAGATCAAATGCTGTAAACCTCATTTCTGCACAAGCAAAATCTTTCATACAACATAACTTACAGACAAATGATTCTGGAAAATTTGTTAGTTTTAGAAATTTGCATTAGGCTGTCAAGTAACCAAAATGGATGACTGCAACTATGATTAACTGCTGAAAGTATTAGTAATTCTGAGCAATCCCCAGAAATACCCATAACATATTTTAGTAAAAGATACAATTAAACATTAATCATCAAAGCTTAAACAAACAGTAAACGACAAAACTAGGTAACTATCACTTACAAAATTATTTTTTATTTATATAGTTATGTGCACAGATTAAATCTGGTAATTAAAGTGAGGAGTGAAGGTGGCTAGTTGAAAGAGTAGGAAGGAGAAAGCAAAATGCAACGCTGTAATGAAACTTACCATTGCTAGTGCTTTAGCGAATGACTCCATTGCTACAGCTTCTTTGCCTGGTGTTCTGACAGCAAGTTCAGACACAGCTTGTGCCATTAACATCTCTGAACAGCCTGGGAAAGATTAGGAATTATGAAAACGTAATCATTGCGCTGTGCAACAGAAAATCTGGAACAATAATTGCATTATAACAAACAAGCGAGCACCGTTCCTCCTCAGAGTGCTTCTGATTTTATACAAACTTGAAGAATCAGATGTAATACACACCAAGAATGATCAGTTCCATCACGGCTGTTTGTCATTAAATTATTCTAAAGAATATCAATTGGAAACCAGCTTTGTCTTGATGTTAAACACACAACCACCTTGATGCTGGCTCACACCTTTTTGCTGTGGCATCTTCTGTACACGAAAATTGCCATCCTGGCAAGTTGCAACACCAACTTTGCATTCAATTTAAGTTTTCCATTAATTTAGAACTGACCATCAACCCAAATGTATGGTTAGAATAAAGCTAAGCAGAGAAAACTTACATTTATATCACTTTCTCCTATCACTGCACTGGCACATGATTGTAAGCAAACCTGTTGACTTTATAATTGTACATCCATCGCCCCTTGCTTGCTCCAGTTGCTGTTGTACATGCAATCCAAATAAATTTAAAGGGATAGGAAGGTTAGAAGGGATTTGAGGTATCATGTCCCCCATAGAGAACATGGAGTATTTCTGGAACACTGAACACTTGAAACATTATGGGAGACAAGGCTATGTGCCAGGTGATGGATAATGGAACCAAAGTAGGTATGTGCTTAATGACCGGCACAGACACAACGGGCCAAAGAGCTCTTGCAATTTTGTATTACTGACTTTAAAAACAATTCCACTTTCGATGTATGGCTGCATCAATGCAGTCACAGTACCTGCAATATCACTGCCAATGTTCTGCAGGTAGGTGCCTATATCAAAGAATAATTAAACTGAATTGCAATGAACAAAAGTTGTTTAAAACATTTGATAAATTTTTACATCTACGGAAATCCCAAAATACTTCACAAATAATGGATTACTTTTGAAATGCACTGGCATACACAACAACCAATTTGCACAAACTATTTGAGGTAAAATGTTGACCAAAACAAAGGCTTGCTAAGAAAGTTGACACTTAAGTGTTCAAGACCAAGACAAATTTGATAAGCAACCAGGAGTTGATCTGGAATAAGATATGGAAGATGTGGAGATTTTGATGGAATGAATTTTTACCACAGTAGAAGAATGGAGGCCTGCCAAATGTCTAAGGGAATAATCAAGCCTTTAGTGACCATTTGGAAATGGTGGCAAGAGTGGTAATGTAATTTGGCTAGTAGCCCAAAACCCCAGGTTAATGTCTGGCAAAATAGGGTTGACACCAATTGTGGCAGATGGTGAAATCTGAATTCAATTTTTAAAAAAACCTGGAATTAAGTTGGTCTAACAATGCCCATATAACCAGTGCTGAGTGCCGTAAAAGCTCCTCCAGTTCACTAAATGTCATTTAGAGAAGGAAATCTGACATCCTTTTGTGCTGGCCTGTGTGACTCCAGATCTAAAATATGGTTCACTTTGAACTTCCTTCTTGGGTATTAATTGCTGGACTAGCCAGTAATGCATGCATCCAATGAACGCATGAAAACAGATCTGTAGCCAGTGATGTGAGGGGAGCACGTCTTGTTACAGAAGCTAATCAAGTACATTTTTCAAATTAATAAGAAAGATTGCAGGGATGTAACAGATCAATATAAAGCACTACAGAGTAGTGGTAAATCACAATTGTTGCTTTAGGGGCAATTTAGACATTGGAGTAATTAGCAAACCCTCAAAAAAGGTTTTTAAAAAACATACCTCCACCATAAACAGTTCTAGTTTCTTTCACTGTCTGAGCAAGTACACAGAGGGCATCATGCAAAGATCGTTCAGCCTCATCTAGAATCTGCTGAGTTGCTCCTCGAAGAACAATAGTACATGCTTCACCTTTAGAGTGAGAGTGGAAAGACATAGCAAGTGAGCTACACAAATATTATAATCAATAGGCATTATAAAATTTAACTTTGCCAAGAATTCTGAAAGAAAAAGTGTTGTTCTTATTCTTGAGCTATTGAATTTCTTAGTAAAATGAACAGTCACTTACCAAGCTCCACTCCAGAGAAACGAACTAGCTTATCCTCACCAATCATGACCTCTTCAATAAGTTTACAATGTCCCAGTTTAACCAATTCAGGATGGTCAAATGTTGAAGCAATTTCACCACCTGAAATCAGTCAGTTATTTCAATAAATGCATATCAAATTCCTAAATAAAATTTACATTCTCAATATTACAATAACTTAGTGTTTGAAAAATCTTGAAACTGGAGTCATAGAGATGTAGAGCACGGAAACAGACCCTTCAGTCCAACCCGTCCATGCCGACCAGATATCCCAACCCACTCTAGCCACATCTGCGAGCAACCGGCCCATATCCCTCCAAACCCTTCCTATTCATATACCCATCCAAATGCCTCTTAAACACTGCAACTGTACCAGCCTCCATCACTTCCTCTGGTAGCTCATTCCATAAAAGTACCACCCTCTGCGTGAAAAAGTTGCCCCTTAGGTCTCTTTTATATCTTTCCCCTCTCACCCTAAACCTATGCCCTCTAGTTCTGGACTCCCCGACCCCAGGGAAAAGACTTTGTCTATTTATCCTATCCATGCACCTCAATTTTGTAAACAACCTCTATAAGGTCACCCCTCAGCCTCCGACGCTCCAGGGAAAACAGCCCCAG
>NC_057728.1:48889594-48921911 GCF_004010195.1 Chiloscyllium plagiosum
TCTTCTACCTTTGAGCCAGTTCTGTATCCAAATGGCTAGTTCTCCCTGTATTCCATGAGATTTAACCTTACTCACCAGTCTTCCATGGGGAACCTTGTCGAACGCCTTACTGAAGTCCATATAGATCACATCTACTGCTCTGCCCTCATCAATCTTCTTTGTTACTTTTTCAAAAAACTTTTTCAAGTTTGTGAGACATGATTTCCCACGCACAAAACCATGTTGACTATCCCTAATCAGTCCTTGCCTCTCCAAATACATGTACATCCTGTCCCTCAGGATTCCTTCCAACAACTTGCCCACCACCGAGATCAGGCCCACCGGTCTATAGTTCCCTGGCTTGTCTTTACCACCCTTCTTAAACAGTGGCACCACGTTTGCCAACCTCCGGCACCTCACCTGTGACTATCGATGATACAAATATCTCAGCAAGAGGCCCAGCAATCACTTCTCTAGCTTCCCAGAGTTCTTGGGTACACCTGATCAGATCCTGGGGATTTATCCACCTTTAACTGTTTCAAGACATCCAGCACTTCCTCCTCTATAATCTGGACATTATGCAAGATGCCACCATCTATTTCCCTACAGTCTATATCTTCCATATCCTTTTCCACAGTAAATACTGATGCAAAATATTCATTTAGTATCTCCCCCATTTTCTGTGGCTCCACACAAAGGATGCCTTGCTGATCCATAGAGGTATACAGCACAGAAACAAGCCCTTAGGTCCAAGTCATTCATGTCAACCAGATATCCTAAATTAATCTAGTCCAATTTGCCAGCATTTGGCCTATATCCTTCTAAATCCTTTCTATTGAGATAACCATCCAGATGCCTTTTAGATGTTGCAATTGTCCCAGCCTACACTAAATCCTCTGGCAGCTTGTTCCAGACACGAGCCGCCTTCAACGTAAAAAAGTCACCATTTAGATCTTTCTCCCCCTCACCTTAAACCTATGCTCTTCCCCACCCTGGAGAAAAGACCTTGTCTGTTTACCTTATCCATGCCCCTTATGATTTTATAAACCTTGAAATGGTCACTTGTCAGCCTCGGATGCCCCAGGGAAAATAGTCCAAGCCTATTCACCCTCTCCCTCTAGCTCAAACTCTTCCAACCCTGGCAACATTCTTGTAAGTCTTTTCCAAACCCTTTCAAGTTTCACAACGTTCTTTCTACAGCAAGGAATCGAGAATTGTACACAGCATTTCAAACGTAGCCGAACCAATGTCTTGTGCCACATCACCTCCCAACTCCTATATTCAACACACTGACCAATAAAGGCAAACATTCCAAAGTTAAGCAATATGAAATTGTAATGTTACAATGGAATGCTACACTCCAGAAATTGCTCGTGAATAACAGAACTGGAGCAAGTTATGACACACGTTTATTATCAGTTACACATTAAAACCACACTCCTTTTAACCCAACAACCAGTTTCAGTTTATCTGTTTAATGCAGCATAGTAAAACCACTAGTTAATGGTCACATCCAACACACAAAATTGCAAAAAAGAATTTCTACACTCTCCAAAAATGCAATGCAAACATTTAATATTTATAGCCCTGTAAATGCTTATTCAAAAGAGCCCTATGATGCAAAATATGCAAAAGGATGTCTATGTCACATAGCACATCTGTCAGGTACTATATTATTGCCCTACCTGTAACATTGCTAAAGACATGGCAGATTCAAAGATTTAATCAAACTTCTCAATGATCAGTTGCTTAATTCCTAAACTTATTACTCAAATCATTTGCAGATGGTCTGGGATAGGAAGAAACTGTATATGGTGAACAATCTATATACCAACAGAGCTGAAATTGATAGTGCTGTGGAAAGATTAACTTGTGCTATGGAGGATATTTTAAGCTAATCTTTCAAATGATGGACACAAAGTTTAAATATTAGAGAGAAAATAAAAAGGTGCATAGAGAACCAGGAAAAACAAATAGCCCAAGAGTTAAAGAACATGTCAGGAATAGAAGAGAACAGCGGGCAAATTTAAATGATCTAAGGCGATTTGGACTGCATGTAATATAGGCAGTGTGGCTGAGTGCTGCAGGTGCAATTTGCTACAAGAGATAATAGGCCTGGCTCAAATGGGGAGAATTAGAGCTGAAAATTGGTGCGGAGGTATTCAGGAACGTTAACCATATAAATTTCACAATAAAGTTATTTTGGAACTGTATCTTTAAATTGAAGGTAAATGAATGGAGTCATGCAACTTGCTCTGTAGTCTGCCTGACAGTGGCTTTGTGACTTGATAACAAATACAAGCAAAGTGTTGCAGAAAATCAGGTCTGACAAAATCTGTGAACACAGCTAACATTGACTCTAAAAAGAGTCTGCTTTGAAAATCAAGGAGGCTGGAAAAATGATGAGCTTTTTGTTGTTAAAAAAGGGGTGGAGAAGAAGGGCCAGGGCTTATACAGTTCATGGTAGGATGTTAAGGAGTGTTGTCTTGCTTTAAGAAGGTGAATGAAGGTACGTGGTTAATAATTGACCCTTGAAGATCCACATGTATGAAGCATCACAATTGGCTTGCTAAAACTCAATGTCATAGGCGTAAAGGGACAATAGCAGCATGGATACAAAATTAGCAAAGGGATAGAACATAGTAGTTTCAGAGAGGAAGGTCATATTCAGCACTTGGAACTATGAGCACTGATTTAAAAGAAAATACATTTATGTATTTTAAACATTATATATTGGCATGGGTAAATAGGACTTTTTCAAAACTTGCAGATGATATATAACTCATAACTGTGGTGAACAATGAAGATAGTAACAGACTTTTGGAGAATTGATTGGCTCAATTTTCAATGGGGTGAAATACAAATGTTTGTAGGTGGTATGGTAGGTTGCTATTTTAAACAAAAACAAATTGACTCGATTGATAAATGGATACAATACAAAAGCATGCAAAGCCTTTATACAACATGACTGAGGCCTCAGTTGAATAACTGATCAACTCTGTAGGACAAAAATCTTAGGGAGAATGTAGAAAGGATTCACCAGAATGGTACTGGGAATGATGAACCTCAGTTATGTGGAGAGGTTAGAGAAACTGGGGATATTTTCCTTAAAATAGAGAAATTTAAATGTAAACGTGCTAAAACCATTCACAAATTTGAAGAGTAACAGAAACACATTTCCAATGGAAGGAGGTTAGAAGAGACAGTATTAAAGAATCTTGGCAAAGAATCAGAGGAGATGGGAGGATTCTTGCATTTGTATGAAAACAAAATTATCGTGCTGTCGGCTAAGAACAGAAGAGTGGAACTAACTGGATACCTCTACAAAAATCACTGGTATTGACAATGTACCTTCTGTACTGCAACATTCTACATTTGTATAAAAACTAATCTAATACACAAGCTGCAAGATTTTATATATTTGACAATGAATTTGTGACACTACAAAATAATATAAAGTGCCACGTTATTTGTACTTAACTTTCTATTTTAAAAGGAGGACAGTTTAAGGTAAAAAAAATTGAGAATGCCTGAAAAATAAAATACTAAGGAAAGTTAAGCAATAATGAACAAAGCAGGTACCAATTTTTTAAACAAATGGTTCTAATACTGCTCACCATTTAACTACAGGGCAAACATATCTTGAGAATTACTTCTTTGACTTACCAGTTACAAGTGCAAGTCGCTCTATTCCAGAAAAGTCAGCATGTTCAATAGCCATAACACCTGCAGCACCAAACAACTGTTCAGGGTAATTATAAATAAGCTGTCTGAAACACAAATGGAAGGGTATTCATACAATTGCAATGAACTAAATAAAGACTTTTGAAAATAACAATGTTCTTAAATTAAAAATGTCAGTTCTACCTATTGATAAAACAATTAATTCCATGTTTTAGGATGCGATCCACCTTTTCTTTCATTTTCTCCTTTTCAGCCAGTTCGATTTCTGCAACTTTTGCAGTAGAATCCACCCGCACTCGGGAACCAAATATCTGTCAAAAGATAAACATGATCAAACTTAATAATAGAATTCTAATCATTACACATAGCAAAGATGAGTAACGTTTCATACGGATGACAGAAATTGAACATCCAAAGAATTCTCACACCTTAATCTTATCGGTATCCATACTAGTATTTGCTATCAGAATTTTCGCATTTTCAATTTTCTTGGGTTGGTTAACTCCAATTTTCTTATCCAAAAGAAAACCTGCAAATAATTGTACATAGTAATGAAAAAAATTAGACACAGCCTTGAAGAAATCTAAATAATGTTATTTTTAGAATTATCTGTAACTACTCTCTCCATAGAACACTATTACCATTTAATTTACAGCAAGGTGACAAAGTCTATTCCATCAATTATCAGTGAGCACAATGAAAAGGTTTATACTGATTACGACTTGTGTCATAGATTTAAGAAAACAACTGTGCAAATCATTTCCCTCATTTGTGTAACATAGCAATAAATATTCAACTATATAATATATTTTCAATATTCTATGCCACAGAGTGCTTTTAAACCATTCCAGAGAGATTTCAAACTTGAAACAAGAAATCCTGGAAGGAAGGTAAAGAAAGACAAGAAACAACTTTGTGGAAAGCCACAAAATGCACCCAAGAATATTATATAATCTGTGACCGACAGTGAATTATTTTTTCAAAGTGAATTTCATTTGGATTACAGCAACAGATGTTTCAAATATCAATGTACCTTTTTTTTTCAAATTCATCACCCAAATTCTACTTTCTAGACATTTATCTAGATTGTAACCTTTTCTAATGAATTATGAGCTAAATTACCTTCATCCAGGTAGGAATCAACTAAGCTCCCTCCAAGTTTCTTTATCACGTGAATAGCTTCAAGATTACCAGAACCTTTCAGTCTGACCACAGCGTCCACAGCCAGACTAGAAAAGTGATCTTTATAATGAGTAAGCAGCTTTGATGAGAGTGTGGTTCTTGCAATATTCATCAAGTCTTCATAAAATTTAGCTTCATCATCCCTAATAAAATGTAGTCACAGAAACATTATAAAAGCTATAAGAAAACAATAATAATAATTTATTTCAGCAACCTCATTTCAATTCTTTTAACCACATAATTATGCAAATTGATATAAAAAGCCCAAATGATTTAAGATCAAGTGATCCAACAAGTAAATAGTAAATATTTATGATAGTTGGTAATTCTCAGCTTTCTGAGCACAAAATACAAAGGCTTGAGTAGGACAAGTAACACTCACCCCACCCCAATAAGAACAGTAGTGATTGCGAACTAACAAGGTGCTAATTTGAAAATTAGCATTGGACTTAAGTTTGCACATTACAAAACTTGAATAATAAGTAAAGAATGAGACATTTCCTCAAAATACAATTATAAGGGTGCTACTGTTTTCCCTTTACATTTGACTGGTGAACAGTACGACAGACTATAAATTAGCATTATTAACTGGTGGTTTAAAAAACTTTTTTTTAAAATGTAGAAAATCTGAACCAGCTGAGATTTCTTCAGGCATCACTATACGTCTAAATCATGTACGTAGTTCAACACTGAAAATTTGGGTGCAGATTCTTTAATTTTACACTAAGCATTTTAAAAATAAATTATTTTGTATCTGGTCTGTAAAGATTTAAGCAGCAATCAATGGAATTCCAAAATTTTAGAACTGAAAATTTGTCAAAGGTATAACATTAGATGTTTTGCTTGCAACATTTAGCAATAACTTGAATCAGCAGCAAATTTTGAGCACTTCATTAAAGAAGATCCCTTTCCTTTCACACTTTTTGAAAAAATATAAGAGTACAAAAATCTCACCCATGATCCACTGCAGCTTTTTTCAAAGCATCTCTTGCTGCTTGGGTTGCTTTCCTCCAGCCAGAAATGATTGTCTGAGGATGAAGCTTTTTAGCAATAAGTAATTCTGCTTCCTAAGGGATAAGAAATAGCTACACAATCAATAGTGACTCTTAACAATGAATATAGTTTAATAGCAATTTTTACTGACAACTAACCAAGCATATGATCATAACATTCTCAATTCAACAACTGATTGGATTATTTATTTAGAAGCAGAAAATTATTCAGAAATATGGTGAGCAGTCCATAATTAAAGGCCCAAGACAGATCAAAACAAATTTGCAGTAAAAATGGTGATTGTACAGGACTTTTTTTTTTATATAAAAAAGGATAAGAGCAGATGCTCAAACATATAGAAATTGAGTTTTATCTGTTAATTAATTTGACCTAACCACATTATTATTCTGATGCATTAATCAGATTAGCACAGCAGCAATGATTCACTCTTAAATCAAGTTTCCAAATTTGATGACAAGACACAATGTGGAGGCAATGTGAATAATGAGAAATATTCTGACAGTATCATCTTGTACACCCTCTCGTGACATATAAAAAGTTGCATTTGTAGAAACAAAGTCCAAGGCTCTCCAACTTTCCTTTTTGTTGGCAAAAGTAAATGTACTCAGTCACTATAACCATTAAGAATAAATTAACAGGCAAATTCACATTAAGGATACTTACTTGAAAGAAAATTATATGCCAAATGCAATTGCACTTTCATTACGTTAGTTGACATTTCTTAAATGCCATCTTACTCTACTGAAATTGAATACAGTTGGTTCTGCCATAATGTGGTAGTTCCGTTTTCATGCAATCCCACATTATAAGAAAATCGTGTAATAGCAGCATCATTTCAACGAATGGGGCCGGAATCGCATTCTAACCAAGACCCACTTCAAACGTTCACACTACAGAAACAATATCCCCAATTTGTCAATCATGTTATAGCAAATTTGCATCAACGAAACGCGCATTATAGCAGAACAACCGGTTGTACTTTGGGTACATCCACTCAAGTCCAAGATTCTACCTGTGTCAATTAAAACTTCAATTTTAATTTTTTTTCAGCCCAGTGACATTTTTATTGAAAACTGTTTCTCAATAAACTAGTATAACCAACATCATCAGCACTCCTCAAGCTGCTTCAGACCCAAATTAAAAAGTGAGCTCTAAAATTAATGATACAGATTACCGTTAGCACAATCATACGAATCTCTGAACAAATGTCAGCTCAGGCACCCGAACACTCAGTTCTTCAATCTTTTATAACCAACTGAACGGAAAGAAATCCATCAGAAAAATGATACCTCAGACAATACAATATTTCCTTTACACTGCATTAGATATTATCTTGCTTGATACTCGAAAGCAGGTACACAGCACCATCATCAAGCCATAGTGATACCGTAAAACTCCACTATGTCTCAACTTCATATTCCCCAGCAGCCTTGACTATTACATTCACGTAGTCACTTCCACCTCTTAGTCAAGTTCACTAATATTAAAATTGCCTGACAGCAGGAACTCAAAGTTGTTTTCTTTTATTTCTGAGCATGTCCCCAGGTCTTCCCCACCTTGAAAGTCACATTAACCAAAGAAATTGGTGCTTCAAGACCACCTGCCCTTCAATTACTGTCAATTGAACATTACATTTCATTTTGGCAGTTTCCACGTTTCCTTCTGATCTTTCCATCCTTTGCAGATACTGCACAATCACATCCGAAATCATTTAAAAATCCATGAAATCCCTAATTACTTTGCTCCACCGATGCCCTGCTATCACAGTCCCTCATAGCAATTCCTCATCTTTAAAATAGCAACATCTATTTCTCCCAGAACTGGTACGCCACATTCTTCTCCACAAAAATGTATTCTAAATCCGCCATGCTTCCCAACTACCAATGTCAGACCTCCCACTCTCCTCCAATGACTTGGAGAAAACATTACCTATATATACACACCATATATAATTATCCTTTACTGCTTCTTATTGGAGTCTCTAAATAGTGTTTATGGAGAGCACAGGTCCTTCCTATCCATATTACTTTCCCACCATATGTAAAATCTTGCAAAGATTACCAATTGCAAAGTGTTTCTCTTTATTATTCAATAAATTTAAATTTCATACTTCCATGCAAAACAAAACACTAGGCCTGCAATTTGGAAAATATAGCAACTCAACAAAATTTGAAATATCCAATTATCAACTCAATGTTTCTGTACTTTACTCTGTTCAATTATCTGATTTTCATTAATCCAAAATTAATTTCCCTAACTCCTCTCAATTTACAACCAATTACTAATTTAACAAGCAGGCAAGTTCAATACAATTAACAGTTGTAAAAATATAGAAGTATTCTGATGACAACTTCTTGCAATTAGAAAAAAGAAAACATTTCACTTACTCTCAAGAGTTCAGCTGCTAACACTGTCACAGATGTAGTACCATCTCCAACTTCTTCATCTTGTACCTTGGACAGCTCTGTGTAAAAGATCACTCAATTAGCAAACCATCTCCATTAGAAACTCTCCAGCCAAGAGAGTGTTATTCAGCTACAATAATAATTGCTTTTCCTTCCCTACAGAACCCATTTTTTTTGCCAAAATTACTGATCAGCCAAGCTCCAATACAAAAAGCTGCAAACTAAATAACTAAAGAGAAAGTTATTTCAAATTAACTTATGTAAATTTGAACACAGCACACCAGTGTTGCCTTCAGCAATTATCTTATTTGCCTGTTTCTATGGGGGTTAACTGCCATGCTCTCTAAATTATCTTGTACCTTTTGGGAGAATCCCCTGCAAAAGTTCATCCAGTCAATTTGACATATATGTACGCTGGTACATTAGAAAGCAACAGCATAAAGCCTAAGCCAAAGAAATCTTCAACAGCCTCATTCACAGTTCTACGCAGAGGCAAATTAAGTTGAAGGCCAACAGGCCACATACAGTTTTTTTTTAAAAAAGGTCCTTTACAATTCTACTCTTGACTCCAAGAACACATTTCAAGGCTTATTCACAGCCTGTCTGCACAACTGATAACCTTATAAATTCACAGAGTCCCTACAGCTTGGAAGCAGGCCATTCGGCCAAACGAGTTCACACCAACTTGGAGGAGCATCCCTCCCAGACTCACCTGCCCTACACTATCCCTACAACCCCCACGGCTAATTCACCTAACCTACATATCCCCACAATCACGAGCAATTTAGCATGGCCAATGCACCTAACCTGCACATCTTTGGAGTGTGGAAGGAAACTGGAGCACCGGAGAAAACCCACGCAGACAACGGAAGAATGTGCAAACTCCACACAGACAGTCGCCTGAGGCTGGATTTGAACTGGGTCCCTGGCGCTGTGAGACAGCAGTGCTAACCATTGAGCCACCGTAATAACTTACCAACCAAAATTCTAGCCGCTGGATTATCAACACCAATAGCTTTAAGGATTGTTGCTCCATCATTGGTCACTGTCACAGAAGAATCTCTTCCACCACTCAGTAGAATCTTGTCCTAGAACAGGAAAATCAATTCCTTTGAATGGGATATCCAGTTTTAGAATAAATAACACCTTAACTACTAAGCACCCCAAAGAATATTCTCTCTTATAAATCTCCAATAATAAAATTAAACTGGAATGTAAATAACAATAAAAAGCCCGATCTCAGGTAAGCTATAAGCTTACTAAATAAAAGTGTAAACTTTTAAAGTGTGAATTTTGCTACTTACCATGCCTTTTGGACCCAAAGTACTTTTAACCAAATCTCCAACTGCAATGGCCCCAATAAAAGATGACTGAAACAAAGCATACACATCATGTTGAAAATATTTTGTCCAAAGCAAAGTATAATTATAGTTTTGCAATGTTGAAGAAAAATATTCATAGTCTGATATCCAGTGATCAATTCAGTTCCAGATCTGATCACTCTCCAACATGCCACTATAGAATGCATGTGATTGTCAAATAAATTTAGGACTCAAATGAAGTTGCAGAACATTCTTAAAATAAACTTTGTTGTTTTTTTCTTCTTGACACATCATGGTGGGGTACAATGAACTAAACAGAAATGTTCCCAGACCACCTGCCCAATTATTGACCCGAACAATAATTCCTCAAGTTTCACACACACGATTACGTAGAGATTTTGAAGATATGAAACAGACTGCTCATTAGTTACTCCAATAAGGTAGTGCACATTTGAGGCTGTGTAAAAACATATAAAAGGTACGACACTCTGAACTGAATAAAGTGGAGCACACAGAAAATTTAGAAAATTGCTTCAGAATATCAACAAGGACTGAAAAGTTTCAAAGCGCATAGAGATCAACCACCTATACTAATCAAAATAAAACCAAACCTTCATTTAAGCAGATAGGGCTGATAAGGTTATTGTTGAAAAAGATAGCCATGATTCCACTTTAATGCCTACAAATATTTTCAGCAAACCACATTACCCACCGATGCTACAATTTTGCTTTTAATTTTTTTCCCCCCACACTAAATGTGTCTTGCTAGATGTATTATTCCAAAATGCCAATATGAACATTGAAAAGCTATTAATTTAAGCATTATTTGGACTGCTTACCAGACGTGCTGTCTCAGCTTTTTCTTCATCAGCTCCAGCTTTGAAGATGTTCACAGGGGCAAATGAAAGGGAAGCCTAACAAAACAATTCAACTTCAAATTAATATTACAAATTTCAATTATAAAAGAAGTACTTTCAAATGACTAAATTACCATAGCCACAGCATTTTGTATTTTCAAATACAGAGCACTATCTTGTTGAAAAGTTGAACTACCTTTATTTGCACTTGAACCACTGTATTGCTTGAGTAATGTCAATCAAGTGTATGCATGTCAGATTTAAGCGCAAGAATTTGAAAACTTCCAAGTTAAGCTGCAGTTCTCAAAGGAATGTAACTGGGCAACTCTAGTCATAAGACTACAGCAATTTCACTAAGTTAGTAAAAATACATAAGAAAACTGAAAACAGATAATGAAATTACTTTTTGCCCTAGGAGCAGATCAACAAACTCTCATCTCAGCTTTTATCACCTCAAAATGTTCTTCAGGGTGGCTTCCCATCGTCCACACTTGAAAAACCTGATCTGAACCATAACTCTGTAACGCGTACCTTAACTTGTAATATCTATCACTGACCTATGTTTGTTCCAATTGCATAAATATGCATACTTAATCCTTGTGTTCAATTTTTTTCTTCTTCTTAATGGTTTCATTCTTTTCTCTCTCTCTCAACAACCACCGCCAGCCTCCTTATGCAAGAAAGGACATAACTGCATTAGAAGCAGTTCAGAGAAGGTTCATGCCACTCATTCTTAGGATTAAGTGCTTATTTTATGTAGAAAGGTTGAATAGGTTGAGCCTATTGCCAGTGGAGTTTAGAGGAATGTGTGGCATCTTAGTGAAAAATAAGATCCATACAAATACGTAAGAGAAGACGAGTACATAAAAGTTAAGGCCACAATCAAATCAGCTTCAAAGACACAGCAGACATAAGCTCCAAATTCATTAGTTCATAACCCACAGAGAGCACTTCAATTATTCAAATTCGGGCCTCCTGTACATACAACATTCCTAAAGGCCTGGCACTCAACTTGGAACTCCATAAACAAACATGTAGAGTTAGACCCATATACCAAACACTAAAAATCAAAACCAGGTATGATTCCACCCACCTCAACAAACCAGGACACACAAATAGCAAGCAGAACAGAACACCAATGCTTCACTGGAGGTGTACTGATGTTACCGAGTATGGTGACAAAACGTCTGCAAACAAACTTACCAGGTCTGCAAGCAAGTCAACAACCTCATGCAATATTTCCTTCAGCCCAACACTGACAGTAATATCACTAACTGTCTCTGCTCTACGTTAGCCAAGTCCTTTCTCCTCTTTCAGACTCATCTTGGTTTTGTTGGCTGTGAACTTTTATAAACTAATCCATTTTCTCTAGATTCTACAAATTTGGCTCAAAGAAAACATCATCTCTGCACCATGTCCAGTGCAATCACATTTCTTACAGTGCAGTGGCCAGAGTGACATGTTGTAAACCCACCATTTAATAAGTTCTGACATAACTTATGGGCGGCACGGTGACACAGTGGTTAGCACTGCTGCCTCACAGTGCCTGAGACCCGGGTTCAATTCCCGCCTCAGGCGACTGACTGTGTGGAGTTTGCACATTCTCCCTGTGTCTGCGTGGGTTTCCTCCGGGTGCTCCGGTTTCCTCCCACAGTCCAAAGATGTGCAGGTCAGGTGAATTGGCTATGCTAAATTGCCCGTAGTGTTAGGTAAGGGGTAAATGTAGGGGTATGGGTGGGTTGCGCTTCGGCGGGTCGGTGTGGACATGTTGGGCCGAAGGGCCTGTTTCCACACTGTAATGTATTGCAATCTAATCTAAAAACTTTAGATTAGATGTGAAAAAGGGTCACCTGACACAAAACATTAACTTTGCTTTCTCTGCATAGGTGCTGCCATACTTGCTGAACTTTTCCAGCAACTTGTGCGTTTTTTTGTTTCTGATTGACAGCATCCAAAGATATGCAGCTTAGGTGAACTGGCTATGCTAAATGGACTGTAGTGTTAGGTGAAGGGGTAAATGCAGGGGAAATGAGTCTAGGTGGGTTTCTCTTCAGAGGGTCGGTGTGGACTTGTTGGGCTGAAGAGCCTGTTTCCACACTAAGTAATCTAACCTAATCATCCGCAGTACTTTCGGGTTTTTAAAATAACTTTAGACTTAAGTGGAGCACAAACAGGGACCGGTTGGGCTTTTGTTTGTGTGCTGTATACCCAATGCAACTTACCACCTTTTAAACGTTGCTCGGCCCTGCTAATACTCTATTCCTGAAGAAGGGCTAATGCCCGAAACGTCGATTCTCCTGTTCCCTGGATGCTGCCTGACCTGCTGCGCTTTTCCAGCAACACATTTCCATCTCTGATCTCCAGCATCTGCAGACCTCACTTTCTCCTCAATACTCTATTCTATGCCTCAACAACCTGGGTAAGAGACTGGGGTCGTTGATTTAAAAGAAAATGCAAGGGGTAGTTGTTTCCTGGTTCAACTTAATTCACAATTTGAGCACAGCGCGGAAGAGGCTGTGCCTGCGCGCACACTTCCAGGATGAAGCTCCACCCTCAGGAGTGCTAGAACTTTC
The DNA here is from genome assembly GCF_004010195.1 of Chiloscyllium plagiosum. Taxonomy (NCBI): domain Eukaryota; kingdom Metazoa; phylum Chordata; class Chondrichthyes; order Orectolobiformes; family Hemiscylliidae; genus Chiloscyllium; species Chiloscyllium plagiosum. Next base: position 48,902,611 of record NC_057728.1, read on the forward strand.
GGCGATGCGGCTTTTGTCCCAGAGCTGGGGATCGGTGGTGACACTCCGCCCGACACGTGGAGGGGATAAAGGAGCGGCCAGAGGGCGGGGGCTTTCTCGGCCCCGGATTTGTTTCGAATTTAATTGTCCTCCTCAACCAGAGCCGATTCCGGCGCTTCCGGCCTCAAGTCTCTTCCCAATCTTCCCTCCTCACACACACACACAGATACGAAGCTCCCATCCCAGCGGTGAAAAGCTGTTGAGGGGGCAGGGAGTGGGGGACGTCGACCCCGGGGATGGGGTGGGGTACCGGGCCACCGGGAATATGCCCAACACGTGCTCGACCGAGAAGATCAAAGATTCAACTTGCCTCCGTTAACCCGCTTTTCAAAACGGGGGAGGAGGAGGAGGGTAGGCTGCTGGAGGGGGTGGGAGAGACTCCCAGGCGGTGTGTGGGGACTCGGACTGCAGGCACCTACCATGTCGGGAGCTCGAGCGTCGTCGTCTGCTCAGACTCGACCCAACCGCCGGAAGTTGCGACCTCCCCTGACCCGGAAGTTGTCCGCGCCTGCGGGAGCCCGGATGGAGGTCCCGCTGAAGGCCGCATAGACTCTAACGGAACCACCTTGTTCTCGACCCAAGAGAAATTTATTGTCACCTGTACTTTTAGACGAAAAATACAGCGAATAGTTCTACAAGTCCGACCAGCACGGCACCTTCATCAATGACAAAAGCCATGCTTAACAGAAACAAAATAAAATTAAGACGAAGTTTATCCCATGTATCACGATGTGGAGGTGCCGGTGTTAGTGGAGAATGGTTTTAAAAAAATCACAACTGCAGGTTATAGTTCCAAGAGGTTATTTAGAAGTACTAGCTTTCGGAGCGCTGTTCCTTCATCAGGTAGCTGGTGAAAGAGCAGCGTTCTGAAAGCCAGTACTTCCAAATAAATCTGTTAGGTCTATAACCCGCAGTTATGTGAATTTTCAGACCTGGTGAGTGATTTTTAACTCTGCTCGCCTGCTGCTTACCCCACACAATGCAAGATCCAAAAAACTCAATTTTTTACAATCCCGACTGTGGAAACAGACCCTTTGGACCAATAAGTCCACACCTAAACATTGTGGAGAAAGTGAGGTCTGCAGATGCTGGAGATCAGAGCTGAAAATGTGTTGCTGGAAAACCGCAGCAGGTCAGGCAGCAACCAGGGAACAGCCCCAGCCTGTTCAGCCTCTCCCTGGAGCTCAGATCCTCCAACCCTGGCAACATCCTTGTAAATCTTTTCTGAATCCTTTCAAGTTTCACAACATCTTTCTGATAGGAAGGAGACCAGAATTGCACGCAATATTCCAACAGTGGCCTGACCAATGTCCTGTACAGCCGCAACATGACCTCCCAATTCCTGTACTCAATACTCTGACCAATAAAAGAAAGCATACCAAACGCCTTCTTCACTATCCTATTTACCTGTGACTCCACTTTCAAGGAGCTATGAACCTGCACTCCAAGGTCTCTTTGTTCAGCAACACTCCCTAGGACCTGACCATTAAGTGTATAAGTCCTGCTAAGAATTGCTTTCCAAAAATACAGCACCTCACATTTGTCTGAATTAAATTCCATCTGCCACTTCTCACCCCATTGGCCCATCTGGTCCAGATCCTGTTGTAATCGGACGTAACCCTCTTTGCTGTCCACTACACCTCCAATTTTGGTGTCATCTGCAAACTTACTAACTGTACCTTTTATGCTCGCATCCAAATCAGACCCGGGTCCCTGGTTCTGTGAGGCAGCGGTGCTAACCACTGTGCCGCCCCCAAAAGAAAACCAAATCTCATAGATCATGTCACATGCTTCCTGAAGTTATGCTTTCTAAACATTCACTACCACATAATTAAAACAGAACTAATTGGCAGATAAACAGAAGAATTATCAGGTGAACTATCAGATACCAATATTAAATGCTTGTGCCAACTAGTGATTCAGATATGATTAACTGCCAGTCCCCATTCTGCCACTACATTAGGACTCAAATCCCTTAAAGTTACAGATTTTGCTGGAGTGTTAGTAAAAACTAAAACATTGTTCATCTAGTTAATCTCCAAGCATTCTCCTAGTTCTAATTATTCTGTTGGAGGGCAGGGTGAGTGCTGGGGGACAAATAATGTTAATAGTTCAGATAAAGTGATCGTAACATGAGAATGGCAGAGCATTAGTATGTCCAACTGCCAAACTGGAAAAAACAACAGTCTCAAAGGGGTGGGGGAAGGGGAGAGACGGTGACAGAGAGTGTAACAAGCAAAGCTAAAAGAAAGGAAAGGCATGGCTGCCACTCTCACATTCTAATTACTTTTCCAGTTTGCTCCCAGCTCTGGCATTAGCAGTGGTTAGATTCTAGTAATGAGCTTTTTCTTCTGGTCACTTATAGCGCATCAGGTCATTTCTTCCTATTCTGACATTATCCGTCCTAGAATGCTAGATAAGTGGCATTCTGACCAAATTTACAGGCCATGATGCTTTGCAGCATGAGAGGAGGAAGGAGAGAAAAAAAAAGAAAAATCAAAATGGCAAAAAGAAATTATGTGGAGAGTGTTGAACTCATTACTCATGATTTACAGAAAGCTGAGAGTAGTCTATCACTCCCCCTACTTGTGTTGGAGTGATTGCCAAATCCCTGAGATGAACAATCACACCATTCTATCCAATTTCATCTTAGCTATCCACCAGGCCTTTAATTTTAATTTTCTAAAATGTGTGCGCCTCCCTTTTTCCGCAATACTGTGATAAAACCAGTTTACCAACAGAACAGTCACCAATGAATCCAAAGCCTTCATGCTTTCTCTGTATGGCGTCTTGGAGTCAAGCTGCAGGATGTAATCTTTCCAAAGCCCTCAAACACACTTTTAAAGTCTTCATCCGACAGATCCAGTTGAACAGACTTGACACAAATTCTGTTAAATGCACTAGCTTCCTCTGCAAGCGGGCTATGATTGGTTGAGCTTGTGCCACGCTACTCAGTCTGCCAACCTTAATGTTTCTAAGTGCTGAGGCAGTGGATTAATTAGGTTATTAGCCACCCTCCACTCACGTGAGAGATGTCATTAATTATGTTATTTCCCTGACCATCCCCCCCCACCACCCCACGACTCAGCTTTGTCTCCCTCCACCCCATCAGAAGTGCATTAGTTAGTTAGGTTACACGTCCCCTCCCCACCCCAGGGTTGATCAGGTAGTGAAAACAAGAACAGAAATTGCTGGAGAAACTCAGGTCTGGCAGCATACATGGAGATAAAGTAGAGTTAATGTTTCGAGTCCAGCCTTGAGAGGGGTCACTAGACTTGAAGCATTTACACTACTTTACATATGCTGTCAGACCTGCTTCGTTTCTCCAGGTTTTCTGTTTTTATTTCAAATCTTCAGCATCCAGGTTACCTAGTTAGTGAGGTACCCTACCTCTTTCTGAGGTTAAGACAGTGGGTTAGGCGAAAGTGAGTACACCAGATGCTGGAGATCAGAGTCAAGAGTAGCGTGGTGCTGGAAAGGCACAGCAGGTTAGGCAGCATCCGAGGAGCAGTAAAATCAATGTTTTGGGCCAAAGGCCTTCATCAAGAATCAAAGTTAGTTAGACAGATACCCTCCTGCCATTCCCAGGGTTGAGTTTTCTAAGTATCCTCCAATAAGACCCCACTTCACCTCCATTTCCCAGCTGCAGAGCCCCTTCCAGTTATATAGTTCAGATTTGCTTGCCATGTGTCCTAGCCTGGCACTGATGGCTTTATCAGTCTCCACTATATTGCCTCTCTCTCACCCACTGAGGGGCAGCTTTCCACAATAGGAATGAATGTGAACAATGCGTCTGGAGATAGTTATTATTCAGCACAAAAAAAGGTTTATTAATCATACACTGTTAAGTACAATGCTCGTTTTGAATGATGCAGCTTATTCCACAGGGAACCTCCAAGAGCTGTTAAACACTGAAGCTCTAGGCAGCTGCCAAATACACAAACAATGATTTGTTTTAAAAAATTTGGTTTTACTTCAAAACTAGAGGACTCTTGTAAACCAGGTAATGTGTTGCAATTATAACTGTTTGTAAAATCATCATTCTTATGCTACAAAATGTTTTACAATATTGGCACTTCTGACATTTGACAACCTCAGGCACAAAATATATGGGTATTCCTTAAAACCAACAATTTTGGCAAATCAGTACCTGAAATTCAAATAATATAAAATGGTAACTTCTAACTAATTTTTGTTTGGAGTATATTTCATACTCGATTATGACAAAGAGCAATGCAAGAAAACATGGAATGTTTGCAACTCAAACACCAAAGGGGGTAAAATACATATAGAAAAATGTACAACAAAGTTAAGTATTGATGTGCGCCACTCTGAGCTTGTACTATTTTTTGTGTCCTATGTAAAAATAATTTTAAACTATTTTACTACTTTTATACAATCACTACATTTATGCAAGACTATCATTTTATAATGCTTGTTAGAAAATTTTACAGTATTGTACAATACAAAAATAGCCAAGCAATATTAAATGTAAGTTTTCATCCTTTAGTGTACTTTATAGTCGAGGAATTTAAGTTCCCTGTTTCTTCTTTGCAATTATGAAATGGCACCAACACTGACTGAAGGTTTAATATGACCAATTACTAATCATATCAAAAGTATTCTAATTTTCAGTTAGACAAAAGGGCAACTCCATTTTCAGAATGTGATTCTATTTAACAAATTAGACCTGAATGAAACTGGTAAAAGAAAATGAGCTATTCTAAGCAAAGGTAGAAACATTGATAGCGAAGTATTTTGAACATGATGGCTGCAAGGCACAAACATGATGTTTAAATCTTGTTCAAAACAATCCTTTGAAACTAAGGATATACTGCATGATACATCCTCAGCAATGTTACACTACTGCCTGGTTGAAGTGATTAATGCACATTTATACATGGATTCTGGTGGCAAAGTCAAGTTGTATACCAGCATCAGTTAGGGCTAATGAAACACATACCAATCTTAATAGAAACTGCAGAAAATAAATTTAGTAAGGTATGCCATTTGCCTGCAAAGAATATACATACCATATAAAGATCTGTAAGATTACTGGAAAAGCCCACAAAGTAGTAGATCTAAATATTTGCATTCATGTCATATTCATGGGAGCGGCATTTCATTCCAATACAGGTGAAAGGAATTAGTACCGTAAAAGTTATCAGGTTCTAAAACCCAGACAAAAAGGGTGTTCTTATGGAGTTCCTGCTCTGCATGAATTCCCTTTAAACAGGTATAGCATGTAAGGCTCAACATATTCCTATAACTTTTCCTTAATTCAATCTATTAACTTGTTAGATTTTAGAAAAGAGAACTCAGTCTGTCTCTTTATTTAACAAAGGTGCAACTAAACAAAATAGTGCTTCCTAGGCTCACATTGGCAGGTCAGTACTATTATGTCTTGTTTTTCTTGCTGTTCCATCATCTCTTGGCAGTGCTTTCTGTAAGTTTGACATAGCAGCAGTCTTTTCTATGTCTATCATAGCATATAATTCCGTTCGCCTGGTCGGAGTCTGTGGAAGTGGAGTAGTGGGTGTTTTTGGAGTCTGTGGATTATCCGAATCACTACCACCTTCCAAGTCAACTTGAATGTAGTTCAGCTGCCTATGTTCAAGACTTGGTCGTCTTATATCAAAATTAAAAACACTTGGGGAACAATCCAGTTGTCGTAAAAAATCAACCTTGTGTATGTTAGGCTGAACAGTTACATTCTCTGTATTGACATAGTTGTGCATTTGATCAAGATTAGTGTGGTAACCGTTTTGAGAAGGTGTCTTTGGTCCCAAACTATCTTCTTCATCTCTGCTTAGTTTGCGTACTTCCCACACTGGAGGCAACGAAGGCAAGTTTTCATAATTCAAGAGTGCAGTCCTTCTCTGAGCAGAATTGTTTATATTCTGAGCATCTGTACCATTATTTGACATTAGTCTACTCCGTCTGCCTCCTGAGGCATTGGGGATTGACAGACCATTAAGATTTTCAAACACTAGTTTATTAGTAGACGGTGCTTCTTTGCGCTCATCACTGTCATAACCAGTGTCCCAATCAGTACAATTAGTGCCACTGCCATTTGTCTGTTCATTTCCAAGGGCTTCCTGTCTCTCCTTTTCCATTTGTTGCATTTGTACAGGAGTTGGTCCCAAAACAAACTTAACACCTTCAGGTTCAAAGACAACTTGTGGGTTTCTCTCTTCCGCTGAACAGCAATGATCTCCTAGTTCTCTGTTGACATCACCATTTAAGGGCTGGAGTTCCACTGATGTTTGCACAGTGGATCTGTTCTTTAGTTCTTCATGTACACCAGAGGTATTGACATATGTATGGACCTGTGAACAGATGAAATGCAAAGACATAAGCAGCCATGTTGAAAGAGCCATGTAAAAGCATGAACCATACACTGAGGAAAAAAACCACCAAAATTACAGCAACAATGTCTTCTTAGTCAAGTATAGACAGTCCCAAGGTTATGAATGAGTTCTGTTGTTGACATTATATGCAATTTCAAACACAATACAGCACAATATAAATTAGCCATTTGTAAGTACGAGCAAACATTCGCATGTTGGATCTTTAAAATTAATGTTAATACACCCCTGTATGTAAGCACCTTCATAAGTCGGATGTTCATAAGTCAGGGACTGCCTATAAATGTTTCTTCAGTTAGTATGGTTTGAAGTTGGTAGCAATTACACAAAAATGTCAGTGTTCACCATTACTCCTGTGAAACTGACTAACTTCTGAAGTCTGCGGTTAAATACAGAAATCCACTGTCTGTTGTCAGTGACTTTATGCTTTTGCAGAGGATTCACTATTGAACCAGGTAGAAATCACTGACTAGATAAAAACTTTGCTCTTTTAAATTGCGAATCAAATGAGAAGTACTGAGGTTTTTCGACAGTTTATGAAATTTATAATCACTGTTGAACACCTTGGTCACTGTCAGACAAAACAATTTTATACTTGTAGAATGTCAAGTTTTCTGCATTTTTATAAAATATTACAAGTTTCCTCATGACAATTCAGCTTCCATTTAATTCACATGTATATTCCAATTATTTATTTCACTGTCTGGAGAAACCCAAGACCTGGAGTCACACTGAAAGAGATTTGGAAAGGTGAAATCTTTGCCACAGAGCTGGGCATCTTTCTTAAAGGTTATTGGCAGATGCTTTTGCTTAGCCAATGGCCACTAAATATAGACTGTTTCTTCAGCTTGAAGTAGAAGACCTATCCTATTTTCAAGGACTTTCTGTTCTGCAGATCTGAAAAATTAACTTAAATCTTTAATATCCTGACTTTCTTCTTTCAACAAGTTTAGATAAAGCCAAATGTTACCTAAGAATTTAAGAAATAGGAGCATAGAACATAGAACAAACCAGCGCAGATCAGGCCCTTTGGCCCTTGATGTTGCGCCGACCTGTGAACTAATCTAAGCCCATACCCCTAGACTATCCCATCACCATCAATGTGCTGATCTAAGGATTGGTTAAATCTCACTAATGTGGCTGAGTTAACTACATTGGCAGGCAGGGCATTCCATGCCCTTACCACTCTCTGAGTAAAGAATCTGCCTCTGGCACGTCTTAAATCCATCACCCCTCGTCCAAGCTGATGTCATCATCCTAGGAAAAAATCTTTCACTGTCTAACCCTCTGATCATCTTTGTTTGTCTCTATCAAATCCCATCTTAGCCTTCTTCTTTCCAATGAAAACAGACCCAAATCTCTCAGCCTTTCCTAATAAGACCTTCCCTTCAGACTAGGCAACATCCCAGTAAGTCTCCTCTGCACCTTTTCCAATGCTTCAACATTCTTCCTGTAATGGGACGACCAGAACGGTACACAATATTCCAGGTGCAGCCACACTAGCATTTTGTATAGTTGCAGCATGATATTATGGCTCCGGACCTCAATCCCTCTCCCAATAAACCTAACACACCTTATGCCTTCTTAACAGCACTATCACCTGGGTGGCAACTTTCAGAGATCGATGTACATGGACTGCAAGATCCCTCTGCACATCCACACTACCAAGAATCTTTCCATTGACCCAATATTCTGCCTTCCCGTTATTCTTTTCAAAGTGAATCACCTCACATTTATCTGTATTGAACTCCACTTGCCACCTCTCAGCCCAATTCTGCAGTTTATCCAAGTCCTCCTGCAACATTCTTTCACACTGCCCACTACTCCATTGACCTTAGTGTCATCTGCAAACTTACTAACCCATCTATCTATGCTTGCATCTAAGTCATTTATAAAAATGACAAACAGCAATGATCCCAAACAGATCCTTGTGGCACACCACTAGTCATCGGACTCCAGGCTGAATATTTTCCATCAACCACCACTCGCTGCCTTCTTACAGAAAGCCAGTTTCTAATCCAAACTGCTAAATCGCCCTCAATCCCATGCCTCTGCATTTTCTCCAACAGTCTACCATGTGGAACCTTATTAAAGGCTTTACTGAAGTCCATGTTCACCACGTCAACTGCCCTACCCTCACCCACATGCTTGGTCACCTTCTCAATGAGGTTTGAGAGACATGACCTGCCAATGACAAATCCATGTTGACTATCTGCAATCAAATTGTTGCTTGCAAGATAGTTATAAATCCTATCTCTAATCATCCTTTCCAAAGCTTTTCCTACAGCAGAGGCCTGAGGTGGTTCCGCCTTTTGAACCTGGTCTGCTATTTAATGAAATCATGGTTGGTCTTCTACATGAATCCTATTTTTCCTGCACTTGTAGAATTTTACTTCTTGACAATTTTATATATAGAAATTGATCAATCTCTGTCTTTAACATCTTAAATGATGGAACTTCCACAGCCACCTGGAGCGGAGAATTCCAAAGACTCACCACTCTCCGAGTGCAGAGGTTTCTTCTCATCTCAGACCCAAATGGTCTAGCCCTTATTCTGAGATTTAGTCCCAGCCAGAAGAAATCCTGAATCTGCCACCTCAATCCCTACACAAATTTCTATGATCTGGAGGTGCCGGTGTTGGACTGGGGTGTCCAAAGTTAAAATTCACACAACACCAGGTTATAATCCAACAGATTTATTTGGAAGCACTAGCTTTCGGAGCGCTGCTCCTTCATAAGGTGGTTGTGGAACATGAGATCGTAAGACACAGAATTTAAAGCAAAAGTTTACAGTGTGATGTAACTGAAATTATATATTGAAAAAGACCTGGATTGATTGTAAAGTCTCTCATCTTTTCGTACTTCTCGCGTCGGTGACTTCTACTGCCCTTCTGAAGATGCACAAGGCCAATACCTGAGGACGTTCCATCGTATCAGGCAATGGGACCCTGTGTGAGAATCTCTCTGCTGAAAATGTGTTGCTGGAAAAGCGCAGCAGGACAGGCAGCATCCAAGGAACAGGAGAATCGACGTTTCGGGCATAAGCCCTTCTTCAGCCAGAATCTCTCTGGCTATGTCAAAGGCATCTTGAAACCCACTGAACAAGGGATCCCCCAGCTTCTGTCACGACACTACAGATTTCTTACAGAAACTCAGCACGCTTAGACCTGTAAAACCGGGAATATTCCTTGTCACAATAGATGTTTCAGCACTCTACACCAGCATCCCCCACAATGACGGCATCGCAGCAACAGCCTCAGCACTCAACACCAATAATTGCCAATCTCTGAGCACTGTCCAACAACTCACCCACTTTATCCTTGACCACAACATTTTCACCTTTGACAACGAGTTCTTCATGCAGACACTCGGAATAGCCATAGGGACCAAATTTGCATCCCAATATGCCAACATTTTCATGCACAGGTTCGAAAAAGATTTCTTCTCTACGCAAGACCTCCAGCCAACACTATACACCAGGTACATTGACGACATTTCTTCCCTTGGACCCATGGCAAGGAGTCACTGAAACAACTACACAGTGATATCGACAAGTTTCATCCCACCATCAAACTCACAATGGACTACTCTCTACTATCTGTCTCATTCTTGGACACATGCATCCCCATCAAGGACAGGCACCTCAGCACCTCACTCTACCATAAACCCACAGATAATCTCATGATGCTACACTTCTCCAGCTTACTCCTGAAACATATTAAAACAGCCACCCTCAATGGACAAGCCCTACGCATACACAGGATCTGTTCAGATGAGGAGGAAAGTGATGGGCACCTGGAATAACTCAAGGATGCCCTCATAAGCACGGGGTATAATGCTCAACTCATCGGCTGCCAGTTCCAACGTGCAACAGCGAGAAACCATAATGACCTTCTCAGGAGACAGACACAAGCTGCAACCAATAGAGAACCCTTCATTGTGCAGTACTTCCCAGGAGCTGAAAAACTGCACCATGTTCATCGCAGTCAATATCAATAAGGATGAGCACCTCGCCAAGACCTTCCCCACACCTCCACTTTTGCTTGTAAACAACCACCAGACTTCAAACAGATCATTGTTCGTATTAAACTGCCCGGCTTTCAGAACAACACCATATAACCTTGTCACAGTAGATGCTGCAAGACGTGTCAGAATGTTGACATGGATACCACTATTACGCATGGGGACACTTCCCACCATGACGCATGGGAACACTTCCCACCATGTACGCGGCAGGTACTCACGCGATTCAGCCAATGTTGTCTATCTCATACGCTGCTGACAAGGATGCCCTGAGGAATGGTACATTAGTGAGACAAAGCAGAGGCTACGGCAATGGATGAATGAACACCACACAACAGACAGGAGTGTTCCCTCCCAGGCAGAGAATACTTCAGCGGTCCGAAACATTCGACCTCAGACCTTTGGGGGACCGTCCTCCAAGGTGGACTTCGAGACAGGCAACAACGAAAAGTGGCCAAGCAGCGGCTGATAGCCAAGTTCAATACCCATGGGGATGGCCTCAACTGAGACCTTGGGTTCATGTCACACTACAGGTGACTCCATTGCACTATACACACAGGCACACTCACACTCAGACCCTCTCTCATACGCTCACACTCTCTCATAGAATAATACCCCTTTACACTCTCACACATACACACACTCATAACAGCTCTCCCCCCCTCCCCAACACACACATGTACACATACACTTACATTTGTGGGGTGAATTTGTAATTGCAGAATTACATTTTACTTTGCTCAAAAACTGCATGAATCCATGTAAGATTCTACAAATACATTTTTTAGATTAGAATCGGCCTGACCTTTGTGGCACAAACAGTCTCACACAGGACACTTCACACCTTAAATGCATTATCTGGGCCGACATGACACCAATTGTTAAAGCTTACTTGAGAATGTAACTTCTAAAAACGTTTTGCGATTTGCATAGCAAAGAACTGAAATCAACATGGTCATTCTAAAAGATGAGAGACTTAACAAATAATCCAGGTCTTTTTCAACATATAATTTCATTTACATCACACCGTAAACTTTTGGTAGAAATTCTGTGTCTTACGATCTTATACTCCACAAACACCTGATGAAAGAGCAGCGCTCCGAAAGCTACTACTTCCAAATAAACCTGATGGACTATAACCTGGTGTTGTGTGATTTTTAAGAATTTCCATGTTTGCATGAGATCACCTGTCAATCTTTGAAACACCACATTGCATTTACAAGTGATTATTCTTGTGAAAAAAATTTACTTGCATAAATATGCAAACACATTTTCTTCTTAACCATAAACTTATTTCAGGGAAAAATGTCACACTGTTCTTACCTGTTCCTCTGTAAGTATCAGAGGGTGAGTTGACTCCTCGTCCAATGAGGGCAATCGTGCACTACCTACAGATGGATGTCGTGTTGAAGGGTGAGAAGATCCATCTCCAAATGATGGATACCGAGGATATCCGTTCGGTAAACTTGGTTGAACAAAACCTGGAGCTGAAAAGAATGAAATACATATAATTGGAGAACAATTGTAAACTTATTCAAATTACATTTTTACAGCATAAACCTTAATTTTAAAAGAATCCTGAAATATGTATGCCCTATGGAAGTTTTCACTGTTAAATGTGGCCTGTCACAAATATAAGTCCACTAACTTCAGCAGAACAGTAGAAGCCTGCAGATTGGAAATAGTGATTTCTAAGGTTACCAAGGACCTTCCACTGAATTAAAGTGATTAATTGGCAGAATCACCACACTTGATCAGAAATCTGACAGTTTCAATATTCAGTTGATAGCTTGATCAAAGAGAAAGCAGCAAGATGAAGTCTGCTGCAATCAATATTTGCATCAGAACAGCTAGTTACAAAAAAAAAATCAAAGGCAGCTTTTGATAATTATAACCACAAAGTTTTGCAAAATACTAAGATTTTTAGAAAATTGCAAGAGCAAACAGCTCTTGTTTCATGGTTTCTTTTTTATTTAGATATTCATGCCCACATTTAAAGTGGTTAGGGTATCCCAATTAATATTAAAATGTCTTCAACAATGAGAAAATGTTAAAAAATTTCTACTAATTGCTGTTTCTTAAGTTGACCCAAACAGACTATACACCTTGATCCTTTGACATTCTCTCCAATATACTCATATAGTCCATTATTATGAGTGCTACCCCACCTCCTGTTTGCTTATCCTTCAAAGAATAATCTAAATATTTAGTTTCCAATCTTGATCACTCTATAGATATCTTTCTGTAATATTAATTAAATCATTACTTCAATTTGTGCTTTCAAATCATCAACTTGTTGTGAATGTTGTGTGTATTCAGATAAAAGTATGTTTAAACCCACCTTTTTAATATTATTCTGCTCCTATTTTAATGTTTGCTTTTGCTCAATTTGTCTTCAAATTGAGCTACAACTTCCTATTACCAGTTTTACTGTCCTCCAAAACGAGCTCCCGCTCAGATTCCTATCCCTTGACGATCTTGTTTAAACTCTCCCCCCCCCCCCCCCACCTCCCCCCCACAAAGCAGCAGCAAATCTCCCTTTGAGGTCATTAGTTTCACTCCTCATAAGATTCAACACAGCCACCTGCCCGAGACTGGGTCATAAACTTTAAGCCCTCCATTCTCCAATTCTTACACCCTGCGTTGAACTGCTCAGTACTTCCACTCCTATCCTCACTAGCATGTGGGACTGAGAGTAATCTTGAGATTACAACTTTTGAAGTCCTACTTTGTAACCTCCTCCCCAATTCCTTAAAATCTGTTTTCAAGCCTCAACCCAATGTGAGCCATGATCTCATTTGTTTTTTTTTGTTTTTTTTATTATTTGTTTTTAAAATTTAAAAACTTTTTTTATTATTTATTATTTTTATTATTATTTGTTCACTATTAATCAAGAGAATGTCCTGCAGTTGCTTCATGACATTCTTGACTCTGACTTCGGTGAGGCAACATGACATCCTTAAGTTTGGGATACCACATATTTAGCTCAGAGGATTGCATTCCTCTGAGCAACCATCGCCCTCACCAATATCCAAAACAGAAAACTGACCGTCTCAGGAGAACTTCTGGATCTCTTAGGAAATGTTGACCGCTGGTACATTTCTAACCTGTGTTGTGACCACGTTTCCAAATATGTTGTCCATGCAGTTCTTATGTATCATGGTGAGTTCAACCACTGCTCAAATTCTAAAATGTGGAGCTCAAGCTTAGATTAGATTAGATTAGATTACAGTGTGGAAACAGGCCCTTCGGCCCAACAAGTCCACACCGACCCGCCGAAGCGAAACCCACCCCATACCCTTACATTTACCCCTTACCTAACACTACGGGCAATTTAGTATGGCCAATTCACCTAACCCTGCACATCTTTGGACTGTGGGAGGAAACCGGAGCACCCGGAGGAAACCCACGCAGACACGGGGAGAACGTGCAAACTCCACACAGTCAGTCGTCTGAGGCGGGAACTGAACCCGGGTCTCTGGCGCTGTGAAGCAGCAGTGCTAACCACTGTGCCACCGTGCCGCCCAAAGGCGATATTTGTATCATCGATCGTCACAGATGCAGGTGGGGACAATTCCTTCAGCTGCCTGTCTCTTTTACCCATGTCCATCCACGGCTTTCCACAAGTTACAGGCTCTGCATTCCAAATTTGTCAAGCTGCTCTGCCACACCTTAACCTATTTATTATAAAAGTAATAGTTTGGACTCAAAAATTTAAATCTAAGCTTTAATATTGTAAATATAAAAATAGTGGAGCACCAAAGTGATTTAGGGTCCAGGAACACAGGTAAGTGAAATGTAATTAGGTGCAATAAATAATCAAACACACCAGATCTAAAAGTTGAAGTTCTAAATTGGAGAAAGGCCAATTTTGATGGTATTAGGCCTTGGGGGCAGATGTTTGCAGGTAAAGGTACGGCTGAAAAATGGGAAGCCTTCAGAAATGAGATAACGAGAATCCAGATAAAGTATATTCCTGTCAGGGTGAAGGGAAAGGCTGGTAGATATAGGGAATGCTGGATGACTAAAGAAATCGAGGATTTGATTAAGAAAAAGGAAGCGTTTGTCAGGTATAGACAGGATAGATCGAGTGAATCCTTAGAAGAGTATAAAGGCAGTAGGAGTATACATAAGAGGGAAATCAGGAGGGCATAAAGGAGACATGAGACAGCTTTGGCAAATAGAATTAAGGAGAATCCAAAGGTTTTTTTACAAATACATTAAAAGACAAAAGGATAACTAGGGAGAGAATAGGGCCCCTCAAAGATCAGCAAGGCGGCCTTTGTGTGGAGCCACAGAAAATAGGGGAGATACCAAATGAGTATTTTGCATCAGTATTTATTGTGGAAAAGGATATGGAAGATATAGACTGTAGGGAAATAGATGGTGACACCTTGCAAAATGTCCAAATTACAGAGGAGGATGTGCTGGATGTCTTGAAACACAAAGTTGGATAAATCCCGAGGACCTGATCAGGTGTACCCAAGAACTCTGTGGGAAGCTAGAGAAGTGATTGCTGGGCCTCTCGCTGAGATATTTGTATCATCGATCGTCACAGATGAGGTGCCGGAAGACTGGAAGTTGGCAAACGTGGTGCCACTGTTTAAGAAGGGTGGTAAGGACAAGCCAGGGAACTACAGACCAATGAGCCTGACGTCGATCGTTGGCAAGTTGTTGGATGGAGTCCTGAGGGACAGGATGTACATGTATTTGGAAAGGCAAGGACTAATTAGGGATAGTCTACATGGCTTTGTGCGTGGAATCATGTCTCACAAACTTGGAGTTTTTTGAGAAAGTAACAAAGAGGATGGATGAGGGCAGAGTGGTAGATATGATCTATATGGACTTCAGTAAAACATTTGACAAGGTCCCCCATGGGAGATTGTTTAGCAAGGTTAGATCTCATGAATACAGGGAGAACTAGCCATTTGGATACAGAACTGGCTCAAAGGTAGAAGACAGAAGTTGGTGGTGGTGGGTAGTTTTTCAGACTGAAGGCCTGTGACCACTGGAGTGCCACAAGGGTCGGTGCTGGGTCCTCCACATTTTGTCATTTACAAAAATGATTTGGATGCGAGCATAAGAGGTACAGTTAGTAAGTTTACAGATGCTACCAAAATTGGAGGTGTTGTGGTCAGTGAAGAGGGTTACCTCAGATTACAAAAAGATCTTGACCAGATGGGCCAATTGGCTGAGAAGTGGCAGATGGACTTTAATTCAGATAAATGCAAGGTGCTGCATTTTGGGGAAAGCAAATCTTAGCAGGGCTTATACACTTAATGGTAAGATCCTAGGGAGTGTTGCTGACCTTGAAGTGCAGGTTCATAGCTCCTTGAAAGTGGAGTCGCAGGTAGATAGGATAGTGAAGGCGGCATTTGGCATGCTTTCCTTTATTGGTCAGAATATTGAGTATAGGAGTGGGGAGGTCATGTTGCGGCTGTACAGTACATTGGTTAGGCCACTCTTGGAATATTGCGTGCAATTCTGGTCTCCTTCCTATCGGAAAGATGTTGTGAAACTTGAAAGGGTTCAGAAAAGATTTACAATGATGTTGCCAGGGTTGGAGGATTTGAGCTACAGGGATTGGTGAACAGGCTGGGGCTGTATTCCCTGGAACGTCGGAGGCTGAGGGGTGACCTTATAGAGGTTTACAAAGTTATGAGGTGCATGGATAGGGTAAATAGACAAAGTCTTTTTCCCTTGAGTTGGGGAGTCCAGAACTAGAGGGCATAGATTTAGGGTGAGAGGGGAAAGATATAAAAGAGACTTAAGAGGCAACCTTTTCACGCAGAGGGTGGTACATGTATGGAATGAGCTGCCAGAGGAAGTGGTGGAAGCTGGTATAATTGCAACATTTAAAAGGCATTTGGATGGGTATACGAATAGGAAGGGTTTGGAGGAATATGGCCCAGGTGCTGGCCGGTGGGACTAGATTGGGTTGGGATATCTGGTCGGCATGGACGGGTTGGACCGAAGGGTCTGTTTCCATGCTGTACATCTCTATGACTATGACCTTTCTCAACCTTCAGCCTTTAATATTGTCAACTGTAACATTCTGCTCCAATACCTTCCAACTATCAACTGGATGGGACTCCATTCATAAGATTCCAATTTTATCAATTCTGAATTGTAGTCAGGAAATAACTCGTACTTGGCTTCTTTTCCAGCCTCCACATTACCTTTGGCATCCTCACAAGGACTTAGCTTTGGCTTTTACCAAATTTATTTGCTATTCTCAGTGAAATCATCTGAAAACATATAGAGTTCCACAGACATTCTGATCATATCCAATTCTAACTCACCCCACCATTGATCCACCCGATCTATCTCTAAATTGTACGCAACACACAGCATGGATAAGCAGAAATTTAATCCAACTAAACAACGGGAAGATTAAAACTATCACCTTTGGTCCCATTGTCTAACTATGGACTCCATTCCTCCCCTGGCAACTGTCTAAAATGAAATAGACTATTCACTACATTGGTGTCACATTTAAACCTAGAAGAGTCTCTCAATGCATATTTGCACCCACTCAAGACCACAGTTTTTATCTTAGTAACATGGCATTAGTCCATCTGTGTTTCAGCTTGTCTGCTGCTGAGACCTCATTCACGTCTTTGTTACCTTAAGACTCGAATATTCAAACTCTCTCCTACCCAATTTCCTAACTTTCATCATCCACAAGCTTCACCTCATCAAACTGTAGTATCCGACCTCTCAGCAGAGCTCAATTCACCTGATTGCTGATCCTGCTTTAGCAATGTCTCAATTTTAAAACTCTCCTTCTTAGTTTTGAATTTCTCTGGGGCCTTGCCTTTCACTATCTCTGTAAACTCATTCAGTCCTACAACCATCGAAGATCTCTACACTCCTATAATTCTGGTCTTTTATTTTGGAGTTATTGAGCATGGAAACAGATCATCAGTGCTGACGAGCTATCCTCAAATGATTTACCAGCATTTAGCCCATATCCCACTAAATCCTCCCTATTCATGTACCTATCCAGATGCTTTTTAAAAGTTGTAATTGTACCAGCTTCCACCACTTCCTCTAGCAGCTTGTTCCACATACGTACGTGAAAAATTTGACTCTGAGATCTCCTCTAAATCTTTTCCCTCTCACGTTAAAACTTTACCCTCTAGTTTTAGACTCCCTACCCTGGGAAAAAGATCTCAGCTATTTACCCTATCCTTGCCTCTCATGACATCATAAACCTCTCTAAGGTCACTTATCTGCCTCGGATGCGTCAGGGGAAAAAAAAAGCCCTAGCCTATTCAGCCTCTTCCTATTGCTCCAATCCTCCAATTTCGGGAACATCTATGTAAATCTTTTCTGAATCCTTTAAAGTTTACCAACATCTTTCCTATAGCAAATAGACCAGAATTGAACACAGCAGTCTAAAAGTAGCCTCATCAATGTCCTGTGCAGCCGCAACATGACTTCCTAACTCTGATACTTAATGCACTGACTAATGAAGGCAAGCGCACCAAATGCCTTCTTCACTAGCCTGTCTAATGAGCTCCAACAATGTCAACTGTACCTACAGCTACCTAGACCGGAGCTCTAAAATGTTTTTCTGAACCCCTCCCCCTCCTGTAAAATACTCATTAAAACTAACGCTAATGACCAAGCTTCAGATGATTGCTCTTAATAGCCTATTACATAATCTGCAGTCAACACACCTGTGAAACATCTTGGGGTGTTTTGCTATGTTAAAGGCAACCTGTAGGAATGGAATGCAACGGCCTTTACAGTGCGGGGATTGGAGAGCAGGAGCAGGATGTGTCACTGCAATTGTCCAGGACCTTAGTGAGAGTCCATTTGGAGTAATGTGTCAGTTTTATCTCTTTATTTGGCTGTGGAAGGAGTGCAACAAAGGTTTAACTAAATCTGAGACGGATTGACTTTTGCTAGACAATTACATCAGGGGATATGGTGCCAAGAAGTGTGGATGAAGTTCGGACCTGGATTAGCCATTACCTCATTGTATGTGAAACAGGCTTAAAGCATTGACTGGCTTACTCCAACAGGCAACTTGCAACAGTTGAATCTAACATATTTGATGAATAAACTGGACCATTTTGTACGTTGATATTAACTAGCTCCGTGCTTTCTGAGCTTATTTTTGAAGACAAAGGGTCTCTTATAACTTCATTAATTTTGAAGCCCCTGTTTCAGATCTCACCACAAACATGACATCCTTGCTAACAATTCCATTTCTCTTGTCACTCACTGTTTGATGCAGAGCCAACATGTTGAAATCCTATCCTACCCTAAGCTAGCTGCTGATCCCATATTTTCTCCACCACATAAACTAGCTCCTGCCATCTCCAGAACACAACCCATTTCAGCCCTATCTCAGCACAATTACTGCTAAGGTCATCATTCATCCTACTGTCGCCACCACACTTGATTAAGCAATGGTCTCCTGGTTTGTCTCTCATCTTCCACTGATCATACTCTGCTGTTTATGAAAATCTATGTTACCTAACACTATCTTGCAGCAAGTCCTGCTGACTGTTCATTGCTGATTGAATTTTCTGAGTTTGGACTGTAGTACGTGGTTGCACAAGAACTGAAGAATAAAAGCAAAGTACTGCAAATGCTGACAATATTAAATTTAATTCTGGGAGTATCAACAGTTTGACAAAACCAGCAACACTGTTGGGTTAAGCAGCATATAGAGTCAGAGATGTACAGCACGGAAACAGACCCTTCAGTCCAACCTGCCCATGCCGACCAGATATCCCAACCCAATCTAGTCCCACCTGCCAGCACCCGGCCCACATCCCTCCAAACCCTTCCTATTCATATACCCATCCAAATGCCTCTTAAATGTTGCAATTGTACCAGCCTCCACCACTTCCA